>NC_091978.1:368359181-368659181 GCF_044704955.1 Pristiophorus japonicus
GAGAGAGAGGGAGAGAGAGAGGAGGGGTAGAGAGAGAGAGGAGGGGTGGTGAGAGAGAGAGGAGGGGTGGTGAGAGAGAGAGAGGAGGGGTGGTGAGAGAGAGAGAGGAGGGGTGGTGAGAGAGAGAGAGGAGGGGTGGTGAGAGAGAGAGGAGGGGTGGTGAGAGAGAGAGAGGAGGGGTGGTGAGAGAGAGAGGAGGGGTGGTGAGAGAGAGAGGAGGGGTGGTGAGAGAGAGAGGAGGGGTGGTGAGAGAGAGAGGAGGGGTGGTGAGAGAGAGAGGAGGGGTGGTGAGAGAGAGGAGGGGTAGAGAGAGAGAGGAGGGGTGGTGAGAGAGAGAGGAGGGGTGGTGAGAGAGAGAGGAGGGGTGGTGAGAGAGAGAGAGGGGGGGTGGTGAGAGAGAGAGGAGGGGTGGTGAGAGAGAGAGGAGGGGTGGTGAGAGAGAGAGGAGGGGTGGTGAGAGAGAGAGGAGGGGTGGTGAGAGAGAGAGGAGGGGTGGTGAGAGAGAGAGGAGGGGTGGTGAGAGAGAGAGGAGGGGTGGTGAGAGAGAGAGGAGGGGTGGTGAGAGAGAGAGGAGGGGTGGTGAGAGAGAGAGGAGGGGTGGTGAGAGAGAGAGGAGGGGTGGTGAGAGAGAGAGGAGGGGTGGTGAGAGAGAGAGAGGAGGGGTGGTGAGAGAGAGAGAGAGAGGAGGGGTGGTGAGAGAGAGAGAGAGAGGAGGGGTGGTGAGAGAGAGAGAGAGAGGAGGGGTGGTGAGAGAGAGAGAGAGAGGAGGGGTGGTGAGAGAGAGAGAGAGAGGAGGGGTGGTGAGAGAGAGAGAGAGAGGAGGGGTGGTGAGAGAGAGAGAGAGAGAGAGGAGGGGTGGTGAGAGAGAGAGAGAGAGAGGAGGGGTGGTGAGAGAGAGAGAGAGAGAGGAGGGGTGGTGAGAGAGAGAGAGAGAGGAGGGGTGGTGAGAGAGAGAGAGAGAGAGAGGGGTGGTGAGAGAGAGAGAGAGAGGAGGGGTGGTGAGAGAGAGAGGAGGGGTGGTGAGAGAGAGAGAGAGGAGGGGTGGTGAGAGAGAGAGGAGGGGTGGTGAGAGAGAGAGAGAGAGGAGGGGTGGTGAGAGAGAGAGAGGAGGGGTGGTGAGAGAGAGAGAGAGAGAGAGGAGCGGTGGTGAGAGAGAGAGAGAGGAGTGGTGGTGAGAGAGAGAGAGGAGGGGTGGTGAGAGAGAGAGGAGTGGTGAGAGAGGGAGGAGGGGTATAGAGAGAGAGGGGGGTATAGAGAGGTAGAGAGAGAGCGAGCGGGGTAGAGAGAGAGAGGGGGGGTAGAGAGAGAGAGAGGGGGGTAGAGAGAGAGAGAGGGGGGTGTGTGAGAGAGAGAGAGGGTGGGTAGAGAGAGAGAGAGAGCGAGCGAGAGGGGGTAGAGAGCGCGAGCGAGAGGTGGGGGTAGAGAGAGAGCGAGGGGGGGGAGAGAGAGAGAGAGTGAGGGGGGAGAGAGAGAGAGAGAGAGGGGAGGTGGAGAGAGGGAAAGAGAGGGGGATGGAGAGAGGGTGGGGAGGAGGGAGAGGTGTGAATTTTAACCAGGGCTAAGATATGAACAGGAGTGTCCTCGTTTATGCTGGAATGCATTGCACCCAACCTTCTATCAAAATTTTTGTGAAGATTGCTTTGCTGGATAGTGATTATCGCAAGAGAAATGAAAATCAATTCCTTTAAATCTATTTGAAATTATATTTTACATCCTTTTAAATCACTTTCGATCATTTAATCTATCTCTGAACTTTTGATTTAGCATGAACTGTAATGGGTATCCGACTGTTCTGTTCCAGACTTTCTTCCATGTAAGTTGTGTTCACAGCAAAGAGGAGTTTCTATAAGTTTCTATATGGGTCTCCAGTGAATGGGATAGTGAGCTACAGGACTAACGATTGCCCCTTAACCACAGTATATTGCAGCAAAGACCATGTAGCACGTTCTCTTGTATACTCTGCATTACAGAGCATTACATTCAGGGTAAAATGATGCACAGAACCAGTAAGACGCAGCAAAATACTAGCAATACAAAGCTTCACAGGAAAGAGGGAATCAATCATAAAGGCTTAAAAATGCCCTATTCTGGACATGTTTCTTGCACAGTGTAGAGGAAGTCTTTACAACAGACTGAAAATGACTCAATGTTGTCCGAGGACAACATAATACTTAATGTCAGCCTACAGAGTCCAAGTATCAATTCTAGATACTGAACTAAAGGGGGGTGGGGGGCGTGGATGTGAGTGTATGTGTGTGTGTGTGTGTGTGTGTGTGTATATATGTAAGAGTAGGTGTGAGTGTAGGTATGTGAGAGTGTGTGTGTGTGTGTGTAGGTATGTGAGAGTGTGTGTGTGTGTATATATATGTAAGAGTAGGTGTGAGTGTGTGTATATATATGTAAGAGTAGGTGTGAGTGTAGGTATGAGAGTGTGTGTGTATATATATGTAAGAGTATGTGTGAGTGTAGGTATGAGAGTGTGTGTGTATATATATATATGTAAGAGTAGATGTGAGTGTAGGTATGTGAGAGTGTGTGTGTGTGTGTGTATATATATGTAAGAGTAGGTGTGAGTGTAGGTATGAGTGTGTGTGTGTATATATATGTAAGAGTAGGTGTGAGTGTAGGTATGTGAGAATGTGTGTGTATATATATGTAAGAGTAGGTGTGAGTATGTGTAAGTGTGTGTGTGTATATATGTAAGAATAGGTGTGAGTGTAGGTATGTGAGTGTGTGTGTGTGTATATATATGTAAGAGTAGGTGTGAGTAGGTATGTGTGTGTGTGTGTGTGTGTGTGTATATATATATGTAAGAGTAGGTGTGAGTATGTGTGTGTGTATATATATGTAAGAGTAGGTGTGAGTATGTGTGTGTGTGTGTATATATATGTAAGAGTAGGTGTGAGTATGTGTGTGTGTGTGTGTGTATATATATGTAAGAGTAGGTGTGAGTGTAGGTATGTGAGAGTGTGTGTGTGTGTGTGTGTGTGTATATGTAAGAGTAGGTGTAAGTGTGTGTATATATATGTAAGAGTAGGTGTGAGTGTAGGTATGAGAGTGTGTGTATATATATGTAAGAGTAGATGTGAGTGCAGGTATGAGAGTGTGTGTGTGTGTGTGTATATATATATATATATGTAAGAGTAGATGTGAGTGTAGGTATGTGAGAGTGTGTGTGTGTATATATATATGTAAGAGTAGGTGTGAGTAGGTATGTGAGTGTGTGTATATATATATGTAAGAATAGGTGTGAGTGTAGGTATGAGAGTGTGTGTGTGTGTGTGTATATGTAAGAGTAGGTGTGAGTATGTGTATGTGTGTGTGTGTATATATGTAAGAATAGGTGTGAGTGTAGGTATGTGAGTGTGTGTGTGTATATATATGTAAGAGTAGGTGTGAGTAGGTATGTGAGTGTGTGTGTGTGTGTGTGTATATATATATATGTAAGAGTAGGTGTGAGTATGTGTGTGTGTGTGTGTATATATATGTAAGAGTAGGTGTGAGTATGTGTGTGTGTGTGTGTGTATATATATATGTAAGAGTAGGTGTGAGTGTAGGTATGTGTGTGTGTGTGTGTATATATATATGTAAGAGTAGGTGTGAGTGTAGGTATGTGAGAGTGTGTGTGTATATATATATGTAAGAGTAGGTGTGAGTAGGTATGTGAGTGTGTGTGTGTATATATATATGTAAGAGTAGGTGTGAGTAGGTATGTGAGTGTGTGTGTGTGTGTATATATATGTAAGAGTAGGTGTGAGTGTGTGTGTGTGTGTGTATATATATGTAAGAGTAGGTGTGAGTTTAGGTATGTGAGAGTGTATATATATGTAAGAATAGGTGTGAGTGTAGGTATGAGAGTGTGTGTGTGTGTGTATATATGTAAGAGTAGGTGTGAGTATGTGTGTGTGTGTGTATATATGTAAGAATAGGTGTGAGTGTAGGTATGTGAGAGTGTGTGTGTGTGTGTGCTGACAACAGACATTCGCATGTTGAACCATTCTTGCATACGAACAGCCTACACCTGTACACTGATGCCAGTGGCATACAAGACGGGGGACTGTTCTGTATTTCTTGCAGCATCAGCCGGAAAGGATCCATTTTAATTCGGAAAAATAAATCAAAAAAGTAATCCATCGTCGGCAAAGATTTAGGATTTAGCTCGTACCTGACCGTTGTTTGTAGTGAAGCAGTGGGCTTCCTGTTTTCTGTGTAGGACGGTATTGAACCTATGTGGGAGGATGAGAAAAACAAGCGCGGTGGGAGATGGCTGCTTACCCTTTCTAAGCAACAGAGAAAAACAGACCTGGATCGCATTTGGTTAGAAACTGTAAGTACTTTTCCCCCCTTTTTCTAAAATTCCTGTCCAGTTTAGTCTCTCCGTGCACTTGCTGGCTCCTGCACTCTGGCGCCCGCCAATGTCCCCTGTAAATTGCGCGGCTGCACAGCGCTCCAGGGATCCCGTGCAGACAGCTTTTCACGCAAAATTTCAACGCCCCTTAAAGGGGCAGCGCGGCACCAAACAAAATTACAGGAAACTCTGGCTTCTGCGCTCTGGTTTTATACTACTCCTACTAGGCAGTCCCTCGTAACGAGGATGACGCGCTTCACACCAGAAAAACAGTCTGGTTTTATGCTCTCCTGACCGCCTCCGCCCCCAAAACACCATGGGAACTTGCCTACATTACAGCACTGACTACAGCTCAAAAGTTATACGGTAGGAAACGCACGAGCCAAATTGCACATAGCAAGCCTCCACAAACAGCAAGCTGATGATGACCAGATAATCTGTTCTAGTGATGTTGGTTGAGGGATAAATATTGGCCCCAAGACACCGGGGAGAACTCCCCCTGCTCTTCTTCGAAATAGTGCCGTGGGATCTTTTGCGTCTACCTGAGAGAGCAGACGGGGCCTCGGTTTAACGTCGCATCCGAAAGATCTCATGGCTTTAGAGGCACGTCAAATCCATACGTTTTTGGTTTACTTTAATATTTTTTGTTTTAAATGTTCAAAACTGGCATTACAATTCACTAATTCCTCTTTTTGTCCTTTCTTTCTGCTCCCTCCCCAAATAAAGCTACTGTGCCTTATAGGAGAAGCGTTTGATGAGCATAGCGATGATGCTTGTGGTGCAGTAGTTAATGTGAGAAACAAAGGTGACAAGATAGCTATATGGACTACTGATTGTGAAAATAGAGAATCTATCACATATATAGGGTAAGTGAACATCAAAGACACATCAGATGTTTTGCCAACAGTTGCCATTTTCTCCTCTTAACAATTTTCTCCGAGATGCCGTTGTGGAAGTATGCTTCACCATTCAGCCGCCAAGTCTGGCAATGTGGAAGGCTGCTCTTAACATGGAATGTGAACCCAAGTTCAGGATAGCTCGCTCTTAAACTGAGGCACAGCAAATTCAGCATTACTGCAAGCCTCTTGTTGTTGTTGTTGTTGTTGTAAAAGATTTTAAGCAAGTTCCTGACATCGAAAAGGTTTCTTTTATAAATAGAGGTATCTTACTGGAAAGAAAAGCGGGTTGGTTGTATTTCAAACAGGAGGTAGTCGATCCTTCCAGCCTGCCTTTAGGATTAATCTCCTGTCTGAATTTCATTACTATGCATATCATCATAGGCACTCCCTCGGAATCGAGAAAGACTTGCTTCTACTCTTAAACATGACTTCTTAGGTGGCTGAACAGTCCAATATGGGAATTACAGTCTCTGTCACAGGTGGGACAGACAGTCGTTGAGGGAAGGAGTGGATGGGACAGGTTTGTGGCACCCTCCTTCCGCTGCCTGCGCTTGATTTCTGCATGCTCTCGACAACGAGACTCGAGGTGCTCAGCGCCCTCCCGGATGCACTTCCTCCACTTAGGGCGGTCTTTGACCAGGGACACCCAGGGGATGTTGCACTTTGTCAGGGAGGCTTTGAGAGTTTCCTCTGCCAACCCTTTGCTTTAGGAGTCTCGTGTCTGGTATGCAAACTATGTGGCCTGCCCAGCGGAGCTGATCGAGTGCTTCAATGCTGGGGATGTTGGCCTGGGCGAGGATGCTAACGTTGGTGGGTCTGTCCTCCCAGGGGATTTGCAGGATCTTGCGGAGATATCGTTGGTGGTATTTCTCCAGCGACTTGAAGTGTCTACTGTATATGGTCCACGTCTCTGAACCATACAGGAGGGCGGGTATTATTACAGCCCTGTAGACCATGAGCTTGGTGGTAGGGTATAAGGCATGGTGGGGGAGGGGGCGGATGAGGGGAGGAAAAATAGAAACATAGAAAATAGGTGCAGGAGTAGGCCATTTGGCCCTTCGAGCCTGCACCACCATTCAATATGATCATGGCTGATCATGCAACTTCAGTACCCCATTCCTGCTTTCTCTCCATACCCCCTGATCCCTTTAGCCGTAAGGGCCACATTTAACTCCCTTTTGAATATATCCAACGAACTGGACTCAGTTCACCACTCTCTGGGGGTGGGGGAAGCAGTAATTGATAATTAATTTAATTTGGAAACCATTTTAGTATTTGCAGGAGAGCTCCAGCTTAGATGGGTTAATTATTTGTGCTATTCTTTGTTCTAAACAGGAGAATTTACAAGGAAAGATTAGGGCTTCCTCCAAAAGTAGTGATTGGCTACCAGTCCCATACAGACACTGCCACAAAAAGTGGGTCGACAACCAAGAACAGGTATGTTGTTTGAGAAGGCACCAGTTTTATGCTCGTCACTAGAAGACTGGACGCGTAAAGCAATCTACACTTCAACTTCAACCAAAGCTTCTAGTAAGCAGAGTGGGACTGCGTTCTAATATTACACAAGTCTGCCAGTTTCAGTCAGTTTTCTATCTTTCACTTTGTTCAGTATTCTGTGAAGACAACCCTTTCCCTTCAAAATGTTTTATGAATTCATTTGGTTCCTGACATTTTCTGGACGTGTTTGAAGATAACTTGTAAAGTGAAATATTTTGAAAAGTTTTTTTTAAAAGAATAGTTTTCTTTACACTAAATACGGCACAATTTAGACATTTTATTTTGGTGGGGTTGGGGTCTCGTATAAGCATTTAGTAATTTTGGAAGGGAAAGGGTTCAGAAGATCTTGTCCGAATGTTCCAGTACTTAGCAATTTAGTTCCGTTCTGACATTTTTTTTTCGTGTACAGCGAACAGGAAGATTTGCTGTAATCCGTGCTTAATGTTGGCTGTTAGGTTTAATTTATTCACTGATTTTCAAATTTTAAAAAAGCTCGAATAACAGCTTGGTTAATTTAGATCATGAGATGTAATGCTTGTTTTGGGACTGGGCATATCGTTTTAAATTGGTAGAATTCAAAATTTGTCACGTGCATTACTTAAATCCTGCTACATTGATACAGAATTCACAGTTTGATTTTAAACTAACTTTGAACAAGCTTTTTTGCAGTTTAGTCGTGATTTTTACTTTTTGGGCAAGTGTGTGGGATTTTCTTCAAAAAAAAAGTGTATTTTGTTTTTTAAAAAAATTGCAATACAATAATAACATTCCTTGCTCGAGATGTTGAGATATATTGAAATCCTCTATATGTTTTGTATTGTTATGCTGTATTTTAAAACTTGTATCCTTAGAAGAATCTATTTTGCATTGGTTATTAAGGCTGAATTAGGAAAATGGTCCCAAAAAGCATACGTATTAAACGTGTAAAAACAAGAACTGTGTAAATAAAACTTGTACAGTGAAATTTCATGCATTCGGTGGCTGTGGTCTCATTTAATCTTCAATTTGTTATAACACTGACCTGCATACTGACTGACTAATTGAAATATAATAGCCGGTTACAAGCGGAACAGCACATAACCTTGTTACGAATTAAATCAGATGTCAGTCGTGCAGTTTTATCATCTCAACCAGACAACATTTATTTAACCAACAGGGAAAGCCCATTGCTGCCTTTGATAACTGTAGGCTGACACTCAAAGTGCTCAGGGAGTGCTGCACTGTCTTTCGGATGAGTCATTAAACCGAGGCCCCGTCTGCCCTTTCGGGTGGATGTAAAAAATCCCATGGCACTATTTCGAAGAAGAGCAGGAGAGTTCTCCCCGGTGTCCTGACCAATATTTATCCCTCAATCAACATAACAATAACAGATTATCTGGTCATTATCACATTGCTGAATGTGGGAGCTTACTGTGCGCAAATTGACTGTTGCATTTCCCACATTACAACAGTGACGACACTTCAAAAAGTACTTCGTTGGCTACAAAGCACTTTGGGACATCCAGTGGTCGTGAAAGGTGCTATATAAATGCAAGACTTTTTCTTTAGGCGTCCATCACTGAATCTCATGACTTTCGCTAATTACATTTATGCCACGTGGTAGAGAGATATATTTCATCACATTTTGTGGAAATGGCACAACATGTATGGGTATATTTAATTAAGCAAGTGTCGTAAGAGTAACTTTCCATAAGTATTAAATACTTCAGAATAGTATGGTGTGAACTCTGTTCATATAATCAATCTTCTGGTGCAGCATTGCCTGCTGAAGCACAAATGTCTGTTAATTATACTATTTTTTTTTTTGAGAGTTAATTTTAAAATATTATTCGTCCAAAACATTTACTAGCTGATTTTCACTCACCACTTCCAATTTCACCCAATTACCCCTCGCTATTCCAATGCATTCCAGGCCGGCCTCTCGCGTGCTACCCTCTGTAAACTTGAGGTCATCCAAAGTTGATGCCTGCGTCCTAACTCGCACCAAGTCCCGCTCACCCCCTGTGCTCGTTGCTCCTGCTCCTCCTGGTTGGCAACTCCTCCATTTTAAAATTCTCATCCTCATCTTCAAGCCCCTCCCTATCTCTGCAAACTCCTCCAGCCCCACAATCCTCTGAGATATCTGCACCCCTCTAAACCTGGCCTTTTCAGCACTCCCGATTTTAATCGCTCCACCATTGGCGGCCATGCCTTCAGCTGTCAAGGCCCAAACTCTGGAATTCCCTCCCTAAACCTCTGCGCCTCTCTACACCTCTCTCCTCCTTTAAGACGCTCTTTAAAACTTACCTCTTTGACCAAGCTTTTGGCTGTCTCATTTCTAGAGAAAAGAGTTATAACCTCTCAGTTCTTTTATCACCCTTGTAAATCAGTTTTTGCGACCTTCTCCAGTGCCTCTATCCATACTCTAATATGGAGCGTGAACTGCCACAGTATTCCAAATGTAGTCTAACCAAGGTTCTATATAAGTTCAACATAACTTCCCTGATTTTCATTGATGTTCCTGTATAAAAGAACCCCGAATATCTCCTAATGCGGCTTGGTGTCAAATTCTGTTTGATAACGCTCCCGTAACCTTGGAACGTTTTACTATATTAAAGATGCTTTATAAATATAAGCTATAATTGCTACCTCCTGATTTGCTTCACCTTGTTCTTTTTAAACGTTAATGGTATCCTGCCATGACCTTTCACCTTGGTATCTCAATTTCAAAAAGATGCTAGCTATTATATTTGCTGGGTACTACAGGTATATAACCCCATTGCAGATGTATGTGCTTGCACTGTACAATCCAAATTATCGTACAACCCTGCTTGAGGTATTTGGCTGCCACAGGATTACATAGAAACATAGAAAGTAGGTGCAGGAATAGACCATTCGGCCCTTCGAGCCTGCACCACCATTCAATAAGATCATGGCTGATCATTCACCTTAGTACCCTTTTCCTGCTTTCTCTCCATACCCCTTTTTCCCTTTAGCCGTAAGGGCCACATCTAACTCCCTTTTGAATATATCTAACGAACTGGCCTCAACAACTTTCTGTGGTAGAGAATTCCACAGGTTCACAACTCTCTGAGTGAAAGTTTCTCCTCATCTCGGTCCTTAGACTGTGACCCCTGGTTGTGGACTATCCCAACATCGGGAACATTCTTCCTGCATCTAACCTGTCCAATCCCGTCAGAATTTTATATGTTTCTATGAGATCCCCTCTCATTCTTCTAAATTCCAGTGAGTATAAGCCTAGTCGATCCAGTCTTTCTTTATATGTCAGTCCTGCCATCCCGGGAATCAGTCTGGTGAACCTTCGCGGCACTCCCTCAATAGCAAGAATGTCCTTCCTCAGATTACATCAAATTTACAACATAGAAACAGGCCATTTGGCCCAACCGCTCCGTGCTGGTGTTTATGCTCCACACCAGCCTTCTCCCACCCTACTTCATCTCTGCCTATCAGGATATCTTTCTATTCCTTTCTCCCTCATGTACTTTCCTAGCTTCCCCTAAAATGCACCTATACTATTCGACTCAACCACTCCCTGTGGCAGCGAGTTCCACATTCTCACCACACTCTGGGTAAAGAAGTTTCTCTTGAAGTCTCTATTGGATTTATTTGTGAGTATCTTATATTTATCACCCCCTAGTTCTGGTCTCCCTCACAAGGGGAAACATCGTCTCAATGTCTACCCTATCAAAACATGCTATCATAATTTTAAAACCTCTTACCAGGTCACCCTTCAGTCATCTCTTCTAGAGAAAAGAGCCCCAGCTTGTTTAGTCATTCCTGATAGTTATAACCTCTCGGTTCTGTTCCAAAGTAAATGTTGGTCCCCTAGAGGATGAGACTTGGGAATTAATTATGGGGAACAGGGAAATGGCAGAGACTGAACAAATATTTTGTATTGGTCTTCACGGTAGAAGACACTAAAAACATCCCAATAGTGGATAATCAAGGGGCTTATAGGGAGGGAGGAACTTAATACAATCACTATCACTAAAGAAGTAGTACTCGGTAAAATAATGGGACTAAAGGTGGACAAGTCCCCTAGATCTGATGACTTACATCCTAGGGTCATAAAAGAAGAGGCTGCAAAGATAGTGGATGCATTGGTTGTAATCTACCAAAATTCCCTGGATTCTGGGGAGGTCCCAGCGGATTGGAAAACCACAAATGTAATGCCCCTATTTAAAAAAGGCAGACAAAAAGCAGGAAAATAGACCAGTTAGCCTAACATCTGTCGGTGGGAAAATGCTGGAGTCCATTATTAAGGAAGCAGTAGCAGGACATTTGGAAAAACATAATTCAATCAAGCAGAGTCAGCATGGTTTTATGAAAGGGAAATCATGTTTGACAAATTTGCTGGAGTTCTTTGAGGATATAACGAGCAGGGTGGATAAGGGGAACCAGTGAATGTGGTGTATTTGAATTTCCAGAAGGCATTCGATAAGATGCCACATAAAAGGTTACTGCACAAGCTAAAAGTTTACGGGGTTGGGGATAATATATTAGTATGGATAGAGGATTGGCTAACTAACAGAAAACAGAGAGTTGTGATAAATGGGTATAGACAGGCTAAGTGTGGGCAAAAATTTGATAGATGGACTATAATGTGGGAAAATATGAGATTTGGCAGACAAAATAGAAAAGTAAATTATAATTTAAATGGAGAAAATTGCAAAATGCTGCAGTACAGAGGGACCTGGGGGTCCTTGTGCATGAAACACAAAAAGTTAGTATGCAGGTACAGCAAGTGATCAGGAAGGCAAATGGAATGTTGGCCTTTAGTGCAAGGGGGATAGAGTATAAAAGCAGAGAAATCCTGCTACAACTGTACAGGGTATTGGTGAGGCCACACCTAGAGTACTGCTTACAGTTTTGGTCTCTGTATTTAAGGAAGGATATACTTGCATTGGAGGCTGTTCAGAGAAGGTTCACTAGGTTGATTCTGGAGATGAGGGGGTTGACTTGTGAAGGTAGGTTGTGCCCATACTCATTGGAGTTCATAATGAGAGGTGATCTTATTGAAACATTAGATAATAGGGCTCGACAAGGTGGATGCAGAGAGGATATTTCCACTCATAGGGGAAACTAAAAGTAGTTGACATAGTCTCAGAATAAGGGGCTGCCCATTTAAAACTGAGATAAGGTGGAATTTCTTCGAAATGTTGCAAATCTATGGCTCAGAGAGCTGTGGAGGCTGGGTCAGTGAATATATTTAAGGCGGAAATGACAGATTTTTGAGCGATAAGGGGTTATGGGGAGTGGGCAGGGAAGTAGTGCTGAGTCCATGATCTTATTAAATGGCGGAGCAGGCTCGAGGGGCCGTATGGCCGACTCCTGTTCTGATTTCTTATGTTGTCAACCTTGTAAATCTTTTTTGCAATCTTCTCCAGTGCCTCTATCCTTTCTATAATATGCAGACCAGAACTGTGCACAGTACTCCGAAGTGTGGTCTAATTAATGTCCTATACAGGTTTAGTTGAACTTCTCTGCTTTTCAATTCTATTCCCCCAGAATGAACCCCAGTGCTTTGTTTGATTGAACATGAGAAACTGTTAATTAGGACATTCTCCATTCAAAGAAAAAAAAGAAAGCCTTGCATTTCTGCAGCGTCTTCCACAATCTCAGGGCGTCCCAAAGTGCATCACAGCCAATGAAGTACTTTACTGAAGTGCACTCCCTGTGGTAAAATAGGAAACATGGCAGTCAATTTGCGCACAGCATAGGCCCACAAACAGCAATGTGGGAATGACCCGATCTGTTTTAGTGATGTTGGTTGAGGGGTAAGTATTGGCTGGGGCAGCGGGGAGAACATTGCTGCATTGCAGGGGAGAAAAGGCATTAGAATGCTGCCTTAGTTCACACCCAGATAAAACTACTTTAATATGCAGTAAAATACAGCCATGAAATTGATTTCATATATTTGTGTTGCAAGTTCAACCCCTAAAGGATTGTTTCGTACAATAAATGTGTAAGCAAATATTGCAGAATGGACCGCCAAATCTTGTTTCACTGCTTTTAAATATACCACCCAGTCTTTCTGAAACTGATGTATCACCCCACTTCCTATTTGAAATTGTAAATGCAGCCGATGCCTCTTTTGCTGATTATTGGGTCACCTTCGTGGCTGTGAACATTGCGGAAATCTAATAGGAGGGAAGAAAGAACTGGTGCAGGAGGGGCTCTGCCCTTCGTTGCTCAAGTTCTGCTCTATAGAAAGGGAAGGGATGATGAAAATGAAATAGACAACAGCTACTTGCATTTATATAGCATTTAACGTCACAAGGTGCTGCATGGCAGTATCAATAAAAAATCCTTTTTGAGGCCAAGTCACAGGAGATGATATCCGGGCAGATGACTAAGTGCTTGGTCAAACAGGTAGGTTTGAAGGAGCGTGTTAAAGGTGAAGGGAGAGGGTCAGGTAGAGAATTCCAGAGCTCGGGGGCCAGGCAGCTGAAGGCACGGCCGCCAATGGTGGAGCGATTAAAATCAGGGATGCTCAAGAGACCAGAATTAGAGGAGCTTATATTTTGGTGGCGGGGATGGGGGTTGGAGGAGATCACAGGGATAGGGTTGTACAATCTGTTGAGTGCACCCACTCACATGGTGCCTGCCCTAGTGCGGGGTATCAGGAGTGGTGGTCAAACCATATTAATTGCTGTTAAAAAATGTAAAGCTGTAACCTTAGCAATGCTAAAAAATTGTCACTGGCCCTTTCATGGTCATTGGGAGGCCAATAATGTTCTATCTGTATAAACAAAAGATTATTATTCCTATCTTTCAAGACTGAGAAAGAAGGATTGTTTTTGTTTGGTAAGGGTATGTAGGGAGATGGAGCAAGGGTGGATATAAATGAAGTTGAGAGGCCAGTTGCCATGATCTAATTGAATGGCGGAGCAGGCCTGAGAGGCAGAATGACCCACTCCTGTTCTTATGTACATGTGTAAAAAAACAAAATGCAAACCGTATTTAAGGTTTTATGATCATACAAGTTATGAATTACTACCTCCACCGTCACAGAAATAGCAATATGAGTGGGCGCTCTTTAAAATGGGTAACTGGATAAGGTTACATGATGGAAATCCCCAGCAGGAAACAGTGCAGCCTTCAAACACGGATGAAATGTCCTGAAACTAGAAGCTGGAAAGTTGACTTCTGCAAAAACTCTCAAGGCTTTAAAGAACTTTTAAGTGTCAGGGGCCTTTTTCTCGAGCAAAGAGGAGACTGAGGGGGTGACCTGATGGAGGTCTTTAAGGTTATGAAAGGGTTCAATAGAGTAGACACAGAGAAAATGTTTTCACTTGCGGATGAGACCAGAACTAGGGATCATCGATATAACATAGTCACTAATAAATCCAATGGGGAATTCAGGAGAAACTTCGTTACCCAGAGAGTGGTGAGAATGTGGAACGCACTGCCACAGGGAGGGGTTGAGAGGAATAGCATTGATGCAGTCAAGGAGAAGCCAGATAAACACATGAGGGAGAAAGGAATAGAAGGATATGGTGATGGGGTGAGATGGAGAGAGGTGGGAGGGGGCTGGTGTGGAGCATAAACCCCGGCACAGAGCGGTGGGGCATAAACCCCGGAGCGGTGGGACATAAACCCCGGCACGGAGCAGTGGGGCCCAATGGCCTGTTTCTGTGGTCAATACTTTGTACAGATTAAGAGTAATAAAGATACATTACTAGTTTATATATAGTCTTTAATTGGTATGGGACCTGTGTGTACATACTGAGTCCCTAATCAATGACTAAAAGAATGAAAGACTTCCATTTATACAGCACTTTTCACAAGCGCCGGATGTCCCAAAGCACTTTACAGCCAATGAAGTACTTTTGAAGTGTAATGTAGGAAACGTGGCAGTCAATTTGCACACACCAATGTGATAATAACCAGATAATGTTTTTGTTTTGTTGATTGAGGAATAAATACTCCCCTGCTCTTCGAAATAGTGCCATGAGATCTTTTACGACCACCTGAGAGGGCAGACAGGACCTCGGTTTAACGTCTCGTGCAAAAGACGGCACCTCCGACAGTGTAGCATTCCCTCAGCACTGCACTGGGAGTGTCAGCCTAGATTTATGTGCTTAAGTCTCTGGAGTGGGACTTGAACCCACAACCTTCTGACTCAGAGGCGAGGATGCTACCCACTGAGCCACAGCTGACACTCATGTAGCCATTACATGTCTGGTAAATCCTCTAACCATCTCTGCTTTGCATATCTCACAAGTTGCTATTCTTGAAAATGACAAAGTTGGCGATAAACTAGCTAAGATATTAAATATGGGAAGGGCTGGCTTGATCTCACAGTTGAAATGTTGCAATGGATCGGTGAGGTGGAAGGAACAAATAGTGTACTATCGGGGGTTTTCTCACACAATATTGGGGTCCATTTTAACTGCAACTCGTCGGGTGGAGCTTCAATGGAGAGTAAAAACTAGGCGGGGTGTAAAACCAGCATTGCACCTGATTCCATCAGTTTCCTGACGGCCAGGTTACGTTAAAACTGCCACCCCGCCCCATCTCTTGCTGAGTTGAGCAGCAGCGAGAGTGCTGCAATTGGGTGTTCGTTCTTGAAGGGCAAATCATCCAAGGTTCTCATTCCCCAGTTATCCAGAGTTTCCATTAAGCTGCACGGCTGTGCAGAGCTCGTGAGCTCCCGGTCAGTGGGCAGCACTCTCGCCTCCGAGTCAGAAGGTTGTGGGTTCAAGTCCCACTCCAGGGGCTTGAGCACAAAACCTAGGATAAAACTCCCAGTGCAGTACTGAGGGAGTGCAGCACTGTCGGAGGGGCAGTACTGAGGGAGCGCTGCACTGTCGGAGGGGCAGTACTGAGGGAGTGTCGCACTGTCAGAGGAGCAGTGCTGAGGGAGCACCACACTGTCGGAATAGGCAGCACTGAGGGAGCGCCGCACTGTCGGAGGGATAGTACTGAGGGAGCGCTGCACTGTCGGAGGGGCAGTACTGAGGGAGCGCTGCACTGTCGGAGGGGCAGTACTGAGGGAGCGCTGCACTGTCGGAGGGGCAGTACTGAGGGAGTGCTGCACTGTCTGAGGAGCAGTACTGAGGGAGCGCTGCACTGTCGGAGGGGCAGTACCGAGGGAGCGCTGCACTGTCGGAGGGGCAGTACTGAGGGAACGCTGCACTGTCGGAGGGGCAGTATCGAGGGAGTGCTGCACTGTCGGAGGGGCAGTACTGAGGGAGCGCTGCACTGTCGGAGGTGCCGTCTTTCGGATGAGACGTTAAAACCAAGGCCCTGTCTGCTCTCTCGGGTGAATGTAAAAGATCCCATGGCACTATTTTGAAGAAGAGCAGGGGAGTTCTCCCCGGTGTCCTGGGGCCAATATTTATCCCTCAATCAATATCAAGAGCAGGTAAGCCAGCTTTTAAATTGAATAAAACGCGCATGTGCGGAATTTTGAATGGGCAACGCAGCCCAACAAAAAGTTACAGGGAACATCGCCAGTGACCCGTGCTGGAAGTGAGCGGGTGTGGAATCTGGTTGCGCGCGCCAGCGTATGTGACTGTAGGTCAAAGGGCCCAATGAGACCAAAACACTCGCGGGCACAGTGAATACTTGGGGCAAGATAGGAAACCTGCACAGAAACAAATGTACCTCTGCGTGAATTGTTTGCCTGAAGAAGGAAAGACGAGGAGGAAAAAAAGAATTGGTGATTAAAAAAATGCATTGGCTTAGGTTTGTCATCAGCTTGCATTACATCCAGAGCCATGAATGGTCTCGTGAAGGAAGCAGTGAGGTTTTTGTTTTCTTCTTAATGGGCTAGAATTTCCACGGCAACTCCGCCCGGTTTCTCGGTGGCTTCGGTCGGTTTACACAAAGAGTTCCGCTAGCGGTTTCGAAATACCGCTGGGGAGGGGACCGCCAGTCTGCTCCGCCGAATAAACCGCTACCGCCCGAGTTTGGGCTCAGCGGTGACCCGTAGGTAAGATTGAAAAAAACGGCCACAGAAAGCAGCAGGAGCTGGGCGTTAGGTACAGGGCACCCTCCTGTATGGCTCAGAGACATGGACCATGTACAGTAGACACCTCAAATCGCTGGAGAAATACCACTGGCTCTGCCTCTGCAAAATCCTGCAAATCCCCTGGGAGGACAGACGCACCAACGTCAGTGTTCTCGATCAGGCCAACATCCCCAGCATTGAAGCACTGACCACACTCAACTAGCTCCGCTGGGCGGGGCCACATCGTTCGCATGCCCGACACGAGACTCCCAAAGCAAGCGCTCTACTCGGAACTCCTACACAGCAAGCGAGCTCCAGATGGGCAGAGGAAACGTTACAAGGACACCCTCAAAGCCTCCCTGATAAAATGCAACATCCCCACCGACACCTGGGAGTCCCTGGCCAAAGACCGCCCTAAGTGGAGGAAGAGCATCCGGGAGGGCGCTGAGCACCTCGAGTCTCGTCACCGAGAGCATGCAGAAATCAAGCGCAGGCAGCGGAAGGAGCGTGCGGCAAACCAGTCCCACCCTCCCCTTTCCCTCAACCACTGTCTGTCCCACCTGTGACAGAGACTGTAATTCCCGTATTGGAATGTTCAGTCACCTGAGAACTCACTTTTAGAGTGGAAGCAAGTCTTCCTCGATTCCGAGGGACTGCCTGTGATGATGATGAAGTAGCCCTGCAGAAAAAAATAAGTTAAAGGGTTTTTAATAATTATTTTAAAATTATTTTACAGTTATTAAGTTGAAAAGAGTCCTGAGAACGTTTTCTGATTTTTTTATTTTATGTTTTTTGGAAAAAATATTTTTCGTGTTTTCTCTCCCTGTTGGGCCCAACCCGCAGCCTTGGTCTAAATTTGAGTAATTACCGCCTATTTTGATCAAGAACCGCCCAGGATCCCGTTTTGCTCTGAGAATCAGAGTGCAAGGTCCATTTTTTGCACCGGGCGGAATTATTTCCTTTTTTTGTGAAATTTTTTGCTCGTCATAATTTTAAAATCTTAGTAGTATTTTGGGCGGCTAGTGGATTTTTGGGAAATTCTGGACCTTTACAACACCGTCCAGGAGATATCCTGTGTCATCACACTCACACTTTGTTAAATATCATCCTCATAGGCAGTCCCTCGGAATCGAGGAAGACTTGCTTCCACTCTAACAGTGAGTCCTCAGGTGACTGTACAGTCCAATACGAGAGCCACAGTCCCTGTCACAGGTGGGACAGACAGTGGTTGAAGGAAAGGGTGGCTGGGACTGGTTTGCCGCACGCTCCTTCCGCTGCCTGCGCTTGGTTTCTGCGTGCTCTCGGCGACGAGACTCGAGGTGCTCAGCGCCCTCCCAGATGCACTTTGTAGTGTGGCAACAGAGGCAGTTATCGTTTAACCAAAGGCAAAATACTGCGGATCGGAAACACGAACAGGAAATGCTGGAAATACTCAGCAGGTCAGGCAGCATCTGTGCAAGGAGGAACAAACTCTGGTTCTCTCTCCACAGGGCTGCCTGACCTGCTAAATAGTTTATCCAAAGTGCTTTCCCAAAGTACTGAGTATTAACTTGAGTCTCAGGCTAGTGGTTTACCCACCAAAAGCCTTACAGTCTATCGAAATAAGAAGGTTTAACAATTCCATTAACATGCAAAAAGTGCATGCCCAAGAGAAGACTGCACATCGACGTATAGCTCCTGTGTGAGATGCAATCAAACATGCTGGGGTCTTTTAAAATAAAGCACGGGGAGCTAGCTCCTCTGTGATCTGGGCTTCATTATGTCTGTGTCAGCCATAAAGGAGACATCTCTGAGTCAGTCGGTTGTGGATTCAAGTCCCAATCCAGAGACTGGACCACAGACAAATCCAGGCTGACAGTCCCAGTGCAGCGCTGAGGGAGCGCTGCACTGTCAGAGGTGCTGTCTTTTGGGATGAGACGTTAAACCGAGGCCCCGTCTGCCCTCTCAGTTGGACGTAAAATATCCCACAGCCATTATTTTAAAGAAGAGCAGGGGAGTTCTCCCTGGTGTCCTGGGGCCAATATTAATCCCTCAGCCAACATCACTAAAACAGATTATTTGGAGCTTGCTGTGCGCAAATTGGCTGCTGCATTTCCTGCATTACAACAGTGACTACACTTCAAAAAGTACTTCATTGGCTGTAAAACGCTTTGGGACGTCCGGTGGTTGTGAAAGGTTGTGCTCATCATCATAGGCAGTCCCTCGGAATCGAGGAAGACTTGCTTCCACTCCTGAAATGAGTCCTTTGGTGGCTGAACAGTCCAATACGAGAGCCACAGACTTGGTCACAGGTGGGTCAGACAGTCGTTGAGGGAAGGGAGGGGTGGGACTGATTTGCCGCACGCTCCTTCCGCTGCCTGCGCCTGACGTCTTCACGCTTTCGACGTTGAGACTCGAGGTGCTCAGCGCCCTCCCGGATGCACTTCCTCCACTTAGGGCAATCTTTGGCCAGGGACTCCCAGGTGTCGGTGGGGATGTCGCACTTTATCGGAGGCTTTGAGGGTGTCCTTGTAACGTTTCCTCTGCCCACCTTTGGCTCGTTTGCCGGGAAGGAGCTCCGCATAGAGCAAATGATTAGGGAGCCTCGTGTCTGGCATGCGAACAATGTGGCCTGCCTAGCGGAGCTGATCAAGTGTGGTCAGTGCTTCAATGCTGGGGATGTTGGCCTGGTCAAGGACGCTAACGTTGGTGCGTCGGTCCTCCCAGGGGATTTGCAGGATCTTGCGGAGACATCGTTGGTGATATATCTCCAGCGACTTGATGTGTCTTCTGTAAGTCGTCCATGTCTCTGACCCATACAGGAGGGCGGCAATTACTACAGCCCTGTAGACCATCAGCTTCATGACAGGTTTGAGGGCTTGGTATTCGAACACTCGTTTCCTCAGGTGGCCGAAGGCTGCACTAGCATACTGTAGGTGATCTTAAATCTCCGCATCAATGTCTTCCTTTGCTGATAAGAGGCTCCCGAGGTATGGGAAGTGGTCCACGTTGTCGAGGGCCGCGCCCTGGATCTTGATGACTGGGGGGCAGTGCTCTGCAGCAAGGACAGGCTGGTGGAGGACCTTTGTCTTACAGATGTTAAGTGTAAGGCCCATGCTTTCATATGCCTTGGTGAATACATCGACTATATCCTGGAGTTCAGCCTCAGAATATCCGCAGACACAGGCATCGTCCACGTACTACAGCTCAACGACAGAGGTTGGGGTGATCTTGGACCTGGCCTGGAGGTTCTGTAGTTTAGTTCCACTCCAGCGGGGAGCCTGTTGACTGTGAGGTGGAGCATGGCAGCGAGGAAGATTGAGAAGCGGGTTGGAGTGATGACGCAGCCCTGTTTGACCCCGATCCGGACGTGGATTGGTTCTGTAATGGAACCATTGGTAAGGATCACGGCCTGCATGTTGTCGTGGAGCAGGCGAAGGATGTTGACAAACTTTTGGGGGCATCCAAAATGGAGGAGGACGCTCCATAGTCCCTCGCGGTTGACAGTATCAAAGGCCTTTGTAAGGTCGAAGAAGGCCATGTATAAGGGCTGGCGCTGCTCCCTGCATTTTTCCTGCAGCTGTCGCGCTGCAAAGATCATGTCCATTGTGCCCCTTAGGGGATGAAATCCGCACTGTGACTCCGGGAGGAGCACATCGGCCACAGGGTTGTGGTATCATCCGTGCCAATCCTTTTTACATCCTCCCCAGTGCCTCTATATACTTTTTACAAAAAACTTGATCATTTCTTTCTGCAATGTAGGAGTCGTCTGGCCCCGTAACTCTTACAGGGCAGGCGCTGTTGATTTGTGTCAGCTTACTTTTTTAACCAATAAGGGAATTAAGGGTTACGGGGAGCGGGCGGATAAGTGGAGCTGAGTCCACGGCCAGATCAGCCATGATCTTGTTGAATGGCGGAGCAGGCTCGAGGGGCTAGATGGCCTACTCCTGTTCCTAATTCTTATGTGGCTCAGTGGGCAGCACTCTTGCCTCTGAGTCAGAAGGTTGTGGGTTCAAGTCTCACTCCAGGGTCTTGAGCACAAAAATCTAGGCTGACACTTCCAGGGTACTGCTGAGGGAGTGCTGCACTGTTGGAGGGGGAGTGCTGCCTTGTCGGGAGGTGGTACTGAGGGAGTGCTGCACTGTCAGAGGGGCAGTGCTGAGAGATTGTTGGCGGGGCAGTACTGAGGGAGTGCTGCCCTGTCGGGAGGCGGTACTGAGGGAGTGCTGCACTGTCAGAGGGGCAGTACTGAGGGAGTGTTGCCCTGTCGGAGGGGCAGTACTGAGGGAGTGCTGCCCTGTCGGAGGGGCAGTACTGAGGGAGTGTTGCCTTGTCGGAGGGGCAGTACTGAGGGAGTGCTGCACTGTCAGAGGGGCAGTACTGATGGAGTGCTGCGGTGCTGTCTTTTGGATGAAATGTTAAACCGAGTCTGTTTTCTCAAGTGGACATAAAAGATCTGGCGGCACTATTTTGAAGAAGAGCAGGGGAGTTATCCCCGGTGTCCTGGGGCCAATATTTATCCCTCAATCAACAAAACAAAAAAACAGATTATCTGGTCATTATCACATTGCTGTTTGTGGGAGCTTGCTGTGCGCAAATTGGCTGCTGCGTTTCCCACTTTACAACAGTGACTACACTCCAAAAGTACTTCATTGGCTGTAAAACACTTTGGGACGTCCGGTGGTCGTATAATGTGCTGTGGAAATCTAAGTCTTTGTCTCTTTAATGAACAGCAGATGGCACTGTCTTCTGCTGCGTGACACAGTTTAGCTGTAGGATGTGCTGTGTAAGCCTGATAGAGAAACAATGGGGTATATTTAGAACAGTTTGATGATTTCAGTAGACGGGGCCTCAGTTTAACAGTTTTCTGTTAAGTAACTTAACGTTTTCTGTTAAAGGACCTCCTCACCTTTCCTGCTAAGTTACCAAACCTGTGCACGTGAAGCCATTTCTCCAGATAGCCACAGCCTGCAGCCCTATCATACAACCTCCAGGGGGAGCTAAACATCCCCAAAATCAAAGTTTTTATTCACACTGCGATAGATATTATTATTTTTAAAACTCTGGAATAGAAAGTTAGTGTCAGTAATGGTGACCATGAAATTACCGGATTGTCGTAAAGACCCATCTGGTTCACTCATGTTCTTCAGGGAAGGAAATCAACAACAACAACTGATAGGTCCTTACTACACAGTATAAATACACACGAGGCCCATGCTTGAGAGAAGGTCAGTCTGTCACCTGTCCTTTATTCCTTAGCACTCAAGCGATGAAGGTGGGTGGAGCTTCCCCTTTTATACCTAAAGGTCCAGGTTAGGAGTGTCTCCCACCTAGTGGTCAGTGTTCTCACGGTGTGCAACTTAGGTCAGTTTATACATGGGTTACAATGCTGGTT
Organism: Pristiophorus japonicus; assembly: GCF_044704955.1. Lineage (NCBI taxonomy): Eukaryota > Metazoa > Chordata > Chondrichthyes > Pristiophoridae > Pristiophorus > Pristiophorus japonicus. The sequence continues at coordinate 368,381,258 of NC_091978.1, forward strand.
GAATACATGACAACAACAACTTGAACTTATATAGCGCCTTTAACGTAGTAAAACGTCCCAAGGCGCTTCACAGGAATATTATAAGACAACAAAAAAATTTGACACCGAATCGCATAAGAAGAAATTACGTCAGACAGAGGTCGGTTTAAGGAGCATATTGAAGGAGGAAAGAGAGGTAGAGAGGGGGAGAGGTTTAGGGAGGGAGTTCCAGAGCTTGGGGCCCAGGCAACAGAAGGCACGGCCACCGATGGTGGAGCGATTATAATCAGAGATGCTCAGGAGGGCAGAATTTGAGGAGCGCAGACATCTCGGGGGGTTGTGGGGCTGGAGGAGATTACAGAGATAGGGAGGGGCGAGGCCATGGAGGGATTTGTAAACAAGGATGATCTGCTGCCCTTACCCGGTCTGGGCCTATATGTGACTCCAGACCCACAGCAATGTGGTTGACTCTTAACTGCCCTTTGAAATGGCCGAGCGAGCCACTCAGTTGCATAAGGCGGCTCACCACCACCTTCTCAAGGGGCAATTAGGGATGGGCAATAAATGCCGGCCTTGGCAGCAACGCTCACATCCCAGGAACGAATAAATAAATAAAAAAACTCTGGGATGGATATTATTGATCTCAAATTATGATTTGATCGTTGCAATGTGTAAGACATTCGGGGCTGTGCTACTTTCTAAAGCAAAAGATTGGCACAACGCAATAATGGAAATTGGACACAATCCTGAACTTGGAACAGAAGGAGGTGTTCTCAATTAGATTCATTGCTTCTCCTCCTCTGATCCTGAAGGTGTTGACTCAATCTGGGCTATAGCCGTCACCATCGGGGCAACTCAGTGCGTGCCCATTTTCATATGCGAGGATCCGATTTTCTCATTGGCCGGGGGAAGATTAACACTGAGCCATGGCTGATACCAATGGAGCAGTTGTGTGCATGATTAGAGATACTCAGACCTGCAGCACTTCGGGTGAATAATACTCTCAGCAACAGCAACCTCTCGTCAGCCTTGGTGTCAGCCGTGGCTCAGTGGGCAGCACTCTCTCGCCGCTGGGTCAGAAGGTTGTGGGTTCAAGTCCCACTCCAGAGACTTGAGCACAAAAATCTAGGCTGATACTCCCAGTGCAGTGCTGAGGGAGCGCCGCACTGTCGGAGGGGCAGTACTGAGGGAGTGCTGCACTGTCGGAGGTGCAGTACTGAGGAAGCGCCGCACTGTCGGAGGGGCAGTACCGAGGAGCGCCGCACTGTCGGAGGGGCAGTACTGAGGGAGTGCTGCACTGTCGGAGGGGCAGTACTGAGGGAGCGGCGCACTGTCGGAGGGGCAGTACTGAGGGAGTGCTGCACTGTCGGAGGGGCAGTACTAAGGGAGCGGCGCACTGTCGGAGGGGCAGTACTGAGGGAGTGCTGCACTGTCGGAGGGGCAGTACTGAGGGAGCGGCGCACTGTCGGAGGGGCAGTACTGAGGGAGTGCTGCACTGTCGGAGGGGCAGTACTAAGGGAGCGGCGCACTGTCGGAGGGGCAGTACTGAGGGAGTGCTGCACTGTCGGAGGGGCAGTACTGAGGAAGCGCCGCACTGTCGGAGGGGCAGTACCGAGGGAGCGCCGCACTGTCGGAGGGGCAGTACTGAGGGAGCACCGCACTGTCGGAGGGGCAGTACTGAGGGAGCACCGCACTGTCGGAGGGGCAATACTGAGAGAGCGCCACACTGTTGGAGAGGCAGTACTGAGAGCGCGCCACACTGTTGGAGGGGCAGTACTGAGGGAGTGCCGCACTGTCGGAGGGGTGGTACTGAGGGAGCGCTGCACTGTCGGAGGGGCAGTACTGAGGGAGCGCTGCACTGTCAGAGGGGCAGTACCGAGGGAGCGCTGCACTGTCAGATGGGCAGTACTGAGGGAGTGCTGCACTGGTGGAGGGGCAGTACTGAGAGATCGCTGCACTGTCGGAGGGGCAGTACTGAGAGATCGCTGCACTGTCGGAGGGGCAGTACTGAGGGAGCGCTGCACTGTCGGAGGTGCCGCCTTTCAGATGAGACGTTAAACCGAGGCCCCGTCTGCTCTCTCAGATGGACGTAAAGGATCCCATGACACTATTTTGAAGAAGAGCAGGGGAGTTATCCCCGGTGTCCTGGGGCCAATATTTATGCCTCAACCAACATCACTGACAAAACAGGTTATCTGGACAATTATCACATTGCTGTTGTGGGAGCTTGCTGCGTGCAAATACGGACGGAATTAGAACATGCTTTGTGAATGAATAATAAATATACTGCAGTGCGACTGTGCAGTTTAGCTCCATTTGATTGAAGTTACACGTCATCAACAACAACAACTTATATAGCGCCTTTAAGGAACCAGGCGCTTCAAGGAGCGTTATCAAAACAAGACACTTTGCAGGTGTGGTTGAATTAAATCCCAAGAGTTTCATTTCAATCAATATCGTCACCAGTATTCAATATCTCTCCTCAACTGTCCCCACCATTAACTAACAACAACAACTTGTATTTATATAGCGCCTTTAACATCGTAAAACGTCCCAAGGCGTTTCACAGGAGCGCTATAAGACAAAAATGTGACACCGGGCCACATAAGGAGAAATTAGGGCAGGTGACCAAAAGCTTGGTCAAAGAGGTAGGTTTTAAGGAGCGTCTTAAAGGAGGAAAGAGAGGTAGAGAGGTGGAGAGGTTTATGGAGGGAGTTCACATAAAAGTTTCACCAAAAGAAATGAAGAAACGCTGGAACCAACTTGCAGAAGATTACCGTGCAATGGTGACCACCCCGAGGCCTGGAGGCCAGCGCAAAAAGAAGTGGCAGGACCTTGGTCAAGTAGTTAGTGTAAGTAATATTTTCATTTATTCACTGGAATTGCAATTGTAAAGTGACCATCTGTATATATCCCACCCAGCAGAACGATGCCCTCTCTAAAAAGTTATATTTTCATCTTTACAACAAAAGGGAAAGAACTCGAACAGGAGGAGGCCCGGCAAATCTGCAGCCACTGACACCCTTGGAAGAGAGGGTCGCTGCTTTGATGGGTCCTACCACCACTGCACAAGCTGGGCCCACACTCGAGGGAGAGGGTAAGTCCTGCAAATTCCACAGTCTGGCTTTGATAAATGTTAAGTACTGCGCGGGCTAGCCATGCTTCAGTTCATGGGGATGTCTCCATCAGCTACGCTTCAGTTGATGCAATGTGCTATCATTCATCGTGGTCCTTCAAATCAGCCTGCTGCCTGCGCTGTGTGAGCCTACTCATGCCCCCCACCCAGCCCCCTCCTCTGCTGCTAACCATTTGTCTGTTCTGTTACATTTTGCAGAACATGAGGCCAACCCTGACGATGCAAAAGAAGATTCAGACGCGGACTAACCTGAGAGGAGAACATCTTCCAATCCGACCTTCCAGACCAAGAGCATGGGGGTGAGGGGAAGGGGGAGGTGATGGATGAAGCCCCCAGAAGTACTCTCGAGGAGGTGTAGGTGCCACCCATTGAGGTTCCAGGTCCTTTCCTGAGTGGTACGAGTGTTGGGACATTCCATGGTTTCACACAGTCCGAGGCTGTGGGTCCCAGTGGGATGCAGCGAGCCACACCCAGGGTGAGGAGGGGAAGGAGAGCTCGACAGCGTACTCCTAAGGTGCAGGATCTAACAGATGTGGTTCAGATAATGGCAATGAGTGCGGAGAGCATTGACCTTAAGCGATCACTCCTGGACACCATCAGTGAGGTGGATGATGAGGTATCGGGACTGTCGGGAGAAGTAACAACACTCGCATGAGAAATGGGAACACTCTCCGGGCACATTAGGGAGGGAATGTAGCAGGCAGCTGATACAATGTCGGTGAACATGAGGGAGGGAATGTCGCAGGTAGTTGAGACACTGTCGGTGAACATGAGGGAGAGAATGTCGGAGGTTGCTGATACACTGTCGGTGAACATGAGGGAGGGAACGTCGCAGGTAGTTGATACACTGTTGGGGCACATGAGAGAGGGAATGTCGCAGGTTGCTGATACACTGTCGGTGAACATGTGGGAGGGAATGTCACAGGTTGCTGATACACTGTCGGTGAACATGAGGGAGGGAATGTCGGAGGTTGCTGATACACTGTCGGTGAACATTAGGGAGGGTATGTCGCAGGTAGTTGAGATGCTGTCGGGACACATGAGGGAGGGAATGTCGGAGGTTGCTGATACACTGTCGGTGAACATGAGGGAGGGAATGTCACAGGTTGCTGATACACTGTCGGTGAACATGAGGGAGGGAATGTCACAGGTTGCTGATACACTGTCGGTGAACATGAGGGAGGGAATGTCGCAGATAGCTGATACACTGTCGGTGAACATGAGGGAGGGAATGTCACAGGTTGCTGATACACTGTCGGTGAACATGAGGGAGGGAATGTCGGAGGTTGCTGATACACTGTCGGTGAACATTAGGGAGGGTATGTCGCAGGTAGTTGAGATGCTGTCGGGACACATGAGGGAGGGAATGTCGGAGGTAGCTGCTGCAATAAGAGAACACGCCCAGACCCTGGGCCCATTGACAGAATCAACTGCCATTCCCACTCCAATCCCCAGACCAGCCGCTGGAGAGGCCCAAGCCGGGCCTTCCCACATTACCACCTGCCCACGCTCAGCATCAAGAAGTGCGCATTACCCGAGATGCTCGAAAGAATAAGCTTGGTACCAACCCGAGAAACGCTGCACCACCATCACCAAGCCCAAGCGCAGCGGATGGTCTTAGAATAAGTTGGAGGAGAGATGGGTGCAGCCTTTCTTTGCTGCTGTTGTTGCCGCTGTTGTTATTATTATTGTTGTTACTGTTGTAAATGTTCTCAAATTAAAAGTTTTTTGTAAGTTACGTAAATTTACAAGTTTAAAAGTTTGTAAGTGATCTTAAAGTTTGTAAGTAATCTTAACTGAAAACTGTCATGTATTTAACTGTCATTGTAACCCATGTATAAACTGACCTAAGTTGTACACTGTGAGAACATTGACCACTAGGTGGTGAACTTGTGGGAGACACTCCTAACCTGGACTTTCAGGTATAAAAGGGGAAGCTCCACCCACCTTCATCACTTCAGTGCTGGCTAATAAAGGTTACTGCTCACAGAGTGACCTTCTCTCAAGTATGGGCCTTGTGTGCATTTATACTGTATAGTAAGGACATATCATTGGCGACGAGGAACTGGGATTTGAACAACCGAGCATGGCCATGAGCAGCACAGAAGAGAGGTACTGTGTTGGTGATGATTGGGACGATTTTATTGAGAGACTACAGCAAAGTTTTGTCACTAAGGAATGGTTGGGACAGGATTCGGCCGACAAACGCAGGGCTCATCTCCTGACGGTTTGTGGATCCAGGACGTACTCCCTGATGAAGGACCTTCTAGCGCCAGAGAAGCCGGCGGACAAGACTTTTGAAGAGCTCAGTAAGTTGATCGGGGAACACTTTAAACCGGCGAGCAGCATGCACATGGCGAGACACCGGTTTTACACGCACCGGCGGCGAGAAGGACAAAGCGTTCCAGACTTCGTGGCAGATCTCCGGCGACTGGCGAGCCGATGTAAGTTCACAGATGCATGCAGAGCGGAGATGCTGCAAGACTTTTTTATTGAGGACATCGGGCACGCTGGGGTTTTCAGGAAACTGATTGAGACCAAAGACTTGACCCTGGAAACAGCGGCTTTGATGGCCCAGACATTTATCTCAGGGGAGGAAGAGACCAGAATGATGTTTGACAAAAATCTTGGTTAAATGCAGCAAATGGACAGGGAGTCAACATTGTTAATGCGGCACACAGTTCTTCAGGTATACAGGGACAATCGGACATGCCCGAGCATGTAGTCGAACCCAAAGGGGGAATTCAACGGAGACAATGGCTAGCTGAACGGCGATTCATGCCATCGCAATGGACAATGCGGCCAGTAATGGGGCCATCAACACCTGTTAATGGTGCGCTTAAGGACAGTTACAGAGACAGTCAGAGACGCTCGACTGGTAATGGACCTTTTGTTTCCAACAACGGCTCATGTTGGAGGTGTGGAGGCAAACACACAGCCAGAAACTGCAATGTCACGGTCACTTGGCGCGTATGTGCAGGAAGCCTGCAGCCAGGTTGATGTACGAGGAGGACAGGGACGATGTAAGCCCTACGAGGCCAAATGGACACTGGGGGAAATCACTGGAAGCTGAAGTTCAGCGAGTTCATGTGGAGCACACATACAGTTCATATACCAGGACACCACCGATAATGATGAAAGTGCTCCTCAATGGCATCCCAGTATCAATGGAGCTAGACACAGGGGCCAGCCAGTCCCTGATGAGTATCAAACAGTTCGAAAGGTTGTGGGTGTCCAAGGCCAGGAGGCCAAAATTATTGGCAATTGACGCACAGCTAAGGACATATACAAAGGAGATCATTCCGGTGCTAGGCAGCGCCATGGTAGTCATGACCCACAAAGATTCGGAGAACAGGTTGCCACTCTGGATTGTCCCGGGGGATGGTCCTGCACTGCTGGGGAGGAGTTGGCTTGCTGTCATGAACTGGAAATGGGGCGATGTCAATGCAATTTCTTCTGTGGAGCGAGTATCATGCTCACAGGTTCTGGACAAATTTAACTCACTATTTCAACCCGGCATCGGCACTTTCATGGGGATCAAGGTAGTGATTCACATAAACCCGGACGCTAGGCCAGTACACCACAAGGCCAGAGCGGTGCCAGTACGTGATGCGGGAAAAGATAGAAGGCGAATTGGACCACCTGCTGAGGGAAGGCATCATCTCGCCAGTCGAATTCAGTGCTCAAGACGGATGGGTCGGTCAGGATATGTGGTGATTACAAGGCCACCATCAATTGGGTGTCACTCCAAGACCAGTACCCGCTACCGAGAGCGGAGGACCTCTTTGCGACGCTATCCGGTGGCAAACTGTTTTCAAAATTGGATCTGACCTCAGCTTACATGATCCAGGAGCTGGCGAGTGAGTCAAAGAAACTGACCACCATCACGACACGCAAGGGGTTGTTTGAGTATAACAGATGTCCATTTGGGATTCGCTCGGCCGCCGCGATCTTTCAACGCAATATGGAAAGCCTCCTCAAGCCGATTCCAAGGACAGTGTTTTTCAAGACGACATCCTCATCACGGGTTGTGATACTGAAGAACACCTCCGCAACCTGGGATGGGATGGTAGAAAAGGAGGCGCTCGCATGTGTATATGCCGTAAAAAAAATGCACCAGTACTGTTTGGCAGGAAATTTGAGCTGGAGACAGATCATAAACCCCTAACGTCCCTTTTGGCCGACAACAAGGCCATAAATGCAAATGCGTCGGCCCGCATACAGAGATGGGCACTCATGTTAGCCGCCTATGACTATACAATTCGGCACAGACCGGGCAATGAAAACTGCGCCGATGCACTCAGCAGGCTCCCACTAGCCACCACCGAGGGGGCAACCGAGCATACTGCTGAGATGGTCATGGCTGTTGAAACTTTTGAAAGCGAAGGCTCACCCGTGACAGCCCGCCAGATTAAAGTCTGGACAAATAGAGACCCGCTACTGTCTTTAGTCAAGAAATGTGTCCTGAATGGGGACTGGGCAGCCACGTATGGGGCATGCCCTGAGGAATTCAAACCATTTCACAGGCGCAAGGATGAACTCTCGATTCAAGCTGATTGCCTACTATGGGGAAACCGAGTAGTCATGCCCCAGATAGGCAGAGACATGTTCCTCAGAGAACTCCACAATGAGCACCCGGGCATTGTCATGATGAAGGCAATTATCGGGTCACACATTTGGTGGCCAGGGATAGATGTTAGCAGGTGCAACACGTGTGCCCAGCTGGGCAATGCGCCCAGGGAAGCCCCCCGTCCTGGCCCGCCAAGCCATGGTCATGCATCCATGTGGACTACGCAGGTCCTTTCATGGGAAAAATTTTTGGGTTGTAGTAGAAGCCTACTCCAAATGGATCGAGTGTGACATTCTCAATTCAAGCACATCCTCTGCCACGGTAGAAAGTTTACGGGCAATGTTCGCCTCCCATGGTCTACCAGCGTCTTGGTCAGCGACAATGGCCCGTGCTTCACAAGCATTGAATTCCAGAACTTCATGGTAGGAAATGGTATCAACCATTTCAGAACGGCACCATTCAAGCCGGCCTCAAACGGCCAGGCAGAACGAGCAGTGCAGATAATCAAACAGGGGATGCTCAGAATCCAAGGGGGTTCACTACAAAGCCGCTTATCACGCCTCCTGTTGGCCAATAGATCCCGACTACCCTTACTCACAGGGGTCCCAACCGCAGAGCTGGTAATGAAAAGAATGCTCAAAATCAGGTTATCCCTTATACACCCCACCATGAAAGAAATTGTTGAGAGCAGTCACAATGTGACTACTATGACGGGAATGCAAGGGCGCGATATATTGATGTCAATGACCCTGTTTTTGTCTTTAATTACGCTGCAGGGCCCAAATGGCTTGCAGGCACTGTGATTGCCAAAGAGGGGAATAGGGTTTTGGTAGTTAAACTTACCAATGGACAAATCTGCCGCAAACACGTGGATCAAACAAAAAGGAGGTTCAGCAACCCCATAGAAGAAGCAGAGGAAGAACACGATGTAGAGTTCACTCCTCCACAGGTGACCGAACACTGGAACCAAGCGGAGGAGAGTCCAGTCACTGTGGGCAGTCCGGACAGGCCTGAGGCACCGCAAACAGCAGACACTCAGGCCAGCGCCCAACAACCGGAGCCCCAACTCAGGCGCTCTACAAGGGAGCGTAAACCACCAGAGAGACTTAATCTGTGATCCCAATAAGACTTTGGGGGAGGGGGGGGGAGGTGATGTCATGTATTTAACTGTCATTGTATAAACGCATGTATAAACTGACCTAAAATATACACTGTGAGAATGTTGACCACTAGGTGGTGAACTTGTGGGAGACACTCCTAACCTGGACTTTCAGGTATAAAAGGGGAAGCTCCACCCACCTTCATCACTTTCGTGCTGGCTAATAAAGGTTACAGAGTGACCTTCTCTCAAGTATGGGCCTCGTGTGCATTTATACTGTATAGTAAGGACATATCAAAAACTTTAAAGTTTAATACAAGAATATTTTTATAAAAGTTAAGTTAAGTACAAACACATGTTAAACTTTTGAATAAAATATATTTTAAATTATAACTAAATTATTTCCATTATTTGTTCCATTATTAACACAACTTTTTGAAGTAAAGAAGAATCATTTCCATCATTTGTTCCATTAACACAACACAACATTACGGAACAGGTCCAAACAGTAAACGTACCTTCAGGCAGCAAAGCGTTCACGGATGAGCTGCTGGCGCAAGGCTCGAGTAATCGTTAAAGGGGCACGACGGCCTGCCCTCCTCCGTCATCGTACTCCGGGTTCAGGTAGTTGCATGGCTTCCTCGTCCTCCTCCTCCTCGTCATCTGCATCTTCCTCCTCATCATCAGCTACTCTCACCTCAGATGGGTCTTCTACTACCAGCTACTGCTGCCTCATGATGGCTAAGTTGTGCAGCATGCAGCACACAACAGTGAACTAACCGACAATCTCAGGGGAGTATTGTAAGTAATCTCCGGAATGGTCCAGGCATCAGAAACGCTGCTTCAAGATGCCAATGGTCCTCTCTATTATGCAGCGTGTCACAATGTGCGACATGTTGTATTCCTGCTCAGCTTCCGTCCGGGTTACACGTAGGGGTGTCATGAGCCAGGTGGCGAGGCCGTACCTTTTGTCTCCCAGCAGCCAGCTCTGCCCTTCTGGCTGCTGCTGAAACATGGCAGATATAACGCTCTCGTGTAGGAGGAAAGCATCATGGGTGCTCCCAGGGTATCTCGCATCGACCAACATAATGCGATGCATGTTGTCACAGACGAGCTGCACATTCACAGAGCTGACACTGTTCCTTCCGTTCATTTCCGATTGGCTCCTACCTTAGTTACTACCATAACCACTTATTAATAATCCCCATACTATTCACGCACTAGGTCCGTGCAGCAGAGCAGGTCTCCAGTCGTCCTGGTTAATCCTTGCCGCTGGACCAAGACCTGGCTCTGTCAAGCCCGTGTGGTGGCTGGTGTGCAACAGTCACCACACGTTAAAAAAATCCACGCACAGGCATCTTCCACCCTTCAACATGTAGTTCAGGATCTGGAATATTAGTTTGCGATCTGGAACATTGAAACCCCTGTGAACTCATCCCTTTTTGGCATGGAAGCAAGTCATCCTCGATACAAGGGACTGCCTATGATGATGATGATGACTGTTCCAATACACTGCTCCTTGGTGCCACTCTCTGTCTGGTTTTGAATTGTTTTTTTTAGTTTGCTTCTATTATATCTTCTGTTTTTCCCTCCTCACCTCTGACGGCAGTCAGTTGAGTGAGCTATCAGTTTCAAAGCCCCACAGCACATTGAACAACACACAGTGCTTGGGGAATTCCAGCTCTTGGGACAAGAGTCAGAGTCCAGTAATAACAAGTTATCGGCTTTATTCTCCCAGCGGAATGTAGAATTAGATTGGCCTACAGCGCCTTCAATTTTCCTTTATTATGGAGCACAATCTTTCTGTTCATCTCCTGTATCTACTGAAATACAGGCTGTCAGAATGGTTACAGCACAGAAGCTGGCCTTTCGGCCATTGAGCCCATGCTGGCTCTCTGCAAAAGCACTTCAGCTACATAACAACATAAGAAATAGAAGCAGGAGTTGGCCATTTGGCCCCTCGAGCCTGTTCCGACATTCAATAAGAACTTGGCTGATCTGATTTTGGCCTCAGCCCCACTTCCCCGCCCGCTCCCCATAACCCTTGACACCCCCATCGCTCAAAAATCTGTCTATCTCCACTTTAAATATAATAGCATAAGAAAATGGAGCCTTGAAGTTAAGGTGCTCCCACAGTGCTGTTAGGGAGGGAGTTCCAGGATTGTGACCCAGCGACGATGAAGGAACGGCCGGTATATTTCCAAGTCAGGATGGTGTGTGACTCGGAGGGAAACGTGGAGGTGGTGGTGTTCCCATGCGCCTGCTGCCCTTGTCCTTCTAGGTGGTAGAGGTCGCGGGTTTGGGAGATGCTGCCGAAGGAGCCTTGGTGAATTATTGGTGATCTTGCGTAAGGTCATTGCATAGCATGTCTCATGTCAATATATATATTGTCAACAATGTTTAGCTCATTGGGCCCATCGTGTCTGTGTCAGCTCTTTGGTAGACCTATCCAATTAATCTCACCCTTTCCCCACGGTCCTGCAGTTTTTTTCCCCTTAAAGTATTTCCCAATTCCCTTTTGAAAGTCACTATTGAATCTGCTCCCACCGCCCTTTCAGGCAGGGCGTTCCTGATCACAGCAACTAGCTGCGTAAACACATTCTCCTCATCACCCCTCTGGATTTATTTGCCAGTCCGGGGAGAGAAAGACTTGTATTTACACAGCACCTTTCCTGGCCTCAGCAAGCCCCAAAGAGCTTCACAGCCAATCAAGTACGTTTGGAGTGTAGTCACTGTTGTTATGTAGCAGTCAATTTGCACACAGCAAGCTCCCATAAGCAGCAATGTGATAATGAACAGATCAACAGGCTTTTTTCAGTGATGTTGATTGAATTGGCCAGGACACAAGGGAGAACTCCCCCACTCTTCTTCAAAACCGTGCCATGGGATCTTTTACGTCCACCTGAGAGAGCAGATGGGGCCTCGGTTTAATGTGTTATCCAAAAACACTTTGACAATGCGGCGCTCCCTCTGTACTGTCATAACATAAAGAACATAAGAATTAGGAACAGGAGTAGGCCATCTAGCCCCTCGAGCCTGCTCTGCCATTCAACAAGATCATGGCTGATCTGGCCGTGGACTCAGCTCCACTTACCCGTCCGCTCCTCGTAACCCTTAATTCCCTTATTGGTTAAAAATCTATCTATCTGTGATTTGAATACATTCAATGAGCTAGCCTCAACTGCTTCCTTGGGCAGAGAATTCCACAGATTCACAACCCTCTGGGAGAAGAAATTCCTTCTAAACTCAGTTTTAAATTGCCTCCCCTGTATTTTGAGGCTCTGCCCCCTAGTTCTAGTCTCCCCGACCAGTGGAAACAACCTCTCTGCCTCTAGCTTGTCTATCCCTTTCATTATTTTAAATGTTTCTATAAGATCACCCCTCATCCTTCTGAACTCCAACGAGTAAAGACCCAGTCTACTCAATCTATCATCATAAGGTAACCCCCTCATCTCCGGAATCAGCCTAGTGAATCGTCTCTGTACCCCTTCCAAAGCCAGTATATCCTTCCTTAAGTAAGGCGACCAAAACTACACGCAGTACTCCAGGTGCGGCCTTACCAATACCTTATACAGTTGCAGCAGGACCTCCCTGCTTTTGTACTCCATCCCTTTCGCAATGAAGGCCAACATTCCATTTGCCTTCCTGATTACCTGCTGCACCTGCAAACTAACTTTTTGGGATTCATGCACAAGGACCCCCAGGTCCCTCTGCACCACAGCATGTTGTAATTTCTCCCCATTCAAATAATATTCCCTTTTACTGTTTTTTTTCCCAAGGTGGATGACCTCACACTTTCCGACATTGTATTCCATCTGCCAAACCTTAGCCCATTCGCTTAACCTATCCAAATCTCCTTGCAGCCTCTCTGAGTCCTCTACACAACCCGCTTTCCCACTAATCTTAGTGTCATCTGCAAATTTTGTTGCACTACACTCTGTCCCCTCTTCTAGGTCATCTATGTATATTGTAAACAGTTGTGGTCCCAGTACTGATCCCTGTGGCACACCACTAACCACTGATTTCCAACCGGAAAAGGACCCATTTATCCCGACTCTCTGCTTTCTGTTCGCCAGCCAATTCTCTATCCATGCTAATACATTTCCTCTGACTCCGCGTACCTTTATCTTCTGCAGTAACCTTTTGTGTGACACCTTATCGAATGCCTTTTGGAAATCTAAATACACCACATCCATCGGTACACCTCTATCCACCATGCTCGTTATATCCTCAAAGAATTCCAGTAAGTTAGTTAAACATGATTTCCCTTTCATGAATCCATGCTGCGTCGGCTTGATTGCACTATTCCTATCCAGATGTCCCGCTATTTCTTCCTTAATGATAGTTTCAAGCATTTTCCCCACGACAGATGTTAAACTAACCGGCCTATAGTTACCTGCCTTTTGCCTGCCCCATTTTTTAAACAGAGGCGTTACATTAGCTGCTCTCCAATCCGCTGGTACCTCCCCAGAGTCCAGAGAATTTTGGTAGATTATAACAAATTCATCTGCTATAACTTCCGCCATTTCTTTTAATACCCTGGGATGCATTTCATCAGGACCAGGGGACTTGTCTACCTTCAGTCCCATTAGTCTGTCCAGCACTACCCCCCTAGTGATAGTGATCATCTCAAGGTCCTCCCTTCCCACATTCCTATGACCAGCAATTTTTGGCATGGTTTTTGTGTCTTCCACTGTGAAGACGGAAGCAAAATAATTGTTTAAGGTCTCAGCCATCTCCACATTTCCCATTATTAAATCCCCCTTTTCATCTTCTAAGGGACCAACATTTACTTTAGTCATTCTTTTCCGTTTTTATATCTGTAAAAGCTTTTACTATCTGTTTTTATGTTTTGCGCAAGTTTACCTTCGTAATTTATCTTCCCTTTCTTTATTGCTTTTTTAGTCATTCTTTGCTGTTGCTTAAAATTTTCCCAATCCTCTAGTTTCCCACTAACCTTGGCCACCTTATACGCATTGGTCTTTGATTTGATACTTTTCTTTATTTCCTTGGTTATCCACGGCTGGTTATCCCTTCTCTTGCTGCCCTTCTTTTTCACTGGAATATATTTTTGTTGAGCACTATGAAAGAGCTCCTGAAAAGTCCTCCACTGTTCCTCAATTGTGCCACCGTTTAGTCTGTGTTCCCAGTCTACTTTCGCCAACTCTGCCCTCATCCCACTGTAGTCCCCTTTGTTTAAGCATAGTACGCTCGTTTCTGACACAACTTCCTCATCCTCAATCTGTATTACAAATTCAACCATATTGTGATCACTCATTCCGAGAGGATCTTTTACTCGGAGATCGTTTATTTTTCCTGTCTCGTCACACAGGACCAGATCCAAAATGGCTTGCTCCCTTGTAGGCTCTGTTACATATTGTTCTAAGAAACAATCCCGTATGCATTCTATGAATTCCTCCTCCAGGCTACCCCGTGCGATTTGATTTGACCAATCGATATGTAGGTTAAAATCCCCCATGACTACTGCCGTTCCTTTTTCACATGCCTCCATTATTCCCTTGATTATTGCCCGCCCCACCATGAAGTTATTATTTGGGGGCCTATAAACTACGCCGACCAGTGACTTTTTCCTCTTACTATCTCTAATCTCCACCCACAATGATTCAACATTTTGTTCATTCGAGCCAATATCATCCCTCACAACTCCCTGATATCATCCTTTATTAACAGAGCTACCCCACCTCCTTTCCCTTCTTGTCTATCTTTCTGAATCGTCAGATACCCCTGTATGTTTAATTCCCAGTCTTGGCCACCTTGCAACCATGTTTCTGTAATGGCCACCAAATCATACCCATTTGTAATGATTTGTGCCGTCAACTCATTTACTTTATTTCTAATGCTGCGTGCATTTCAGTAGAGTGTTTTCATCCTAGTTTTTAAACCATGATTTTTAGTTTTTACCCCTCCTGCAGCCCTTTTATATTCAGTGGCCCTTTTTGTTTCTTGCCTTTGGTTTCTCTGCCCTCCACTTTTACTCATCTCCTTTTTGTCTTTTATTTTTGTCTCCTTTTTGTTTCCCTCTGTCTCCCTGTATTGGTTCCCATCCCCCTGCCATATTAGTTTAACTCCTCCCCAACAGCACTAGCAAACACTCCCCCTAGGACATTGATTCCGTTCCTGCCCAAGTGCAGACCGTCCGGTTTGTACTGGTCCCACCTCCCTCAGAACCTGTTCCAATGCCCCACGAATTTGAATCCCTCCCTGCTGCACCACTGCTCAAGCCACGTATTCATCTGTGCTATCCTGTGATTCCTACTCTGATTAGCACGTGGCACTGGTAGCAATCCCGAGATTACTACTTTTGAGGTCCTACTTTTTAATTTAACTCCTAGCTCCTTAAATTCGTCTCATAGGACCTTATCCCTTTTTTTACCTATGTCGTTGGTACCAATGTGCACCACAACAACTGGCTGTTCTCCCTCCCTTTTCAGAATGTCCTGCACTCGCTCGGAGACATCCTTGACCCTTGCACCAGGGAGGCAACATACCATCCTGGAGTCTCGATTGCGGCCGCAGAAACGCCTATCTATTCCCCTTATGATTGAATCCCCTATCACTATCGCTCTCCCACTCTTTTTTAAGCCCTCCTGTACAACAGAGACAGCCACGGTGCCATGAACTTGGCTGCTGTTGCTCTCCCCTAATGAGTCATCTCCCTCAACAGCACTCAAAACAGTGTATCTGTTTTGCAGGGGGATGACCAGATGGGACCCCTGCACTACCTTCTTTGTACTACTCTTCCTGCTGGTCTTCCATTCCCTAGCTGGCTGTGGATCCTTCTCATGCGGTAAGACCAACTCACTACACGTGCCACTTATGTCATTCTCAGCATCGTAGATGCTCCAGAGTGAATCCACCCTCAGCTCCAATTCCGCAACGCGGTCCATCAGGAGATGGAGGCGGATACACTTCTTACACACGTAGTCGTCAGGGACACCGGAAGCGTCCCTGAGTTCCCACATGGCACAGGAGGAGCATATCACGTGACCGAGCTCTCTTGCCATGCCTTAACCCTTAGATACCCTTAAATTGGTAATAACAATGTTACAGTTTACTTACTGATATAAAAATAAAAAGAAAAGCTACTCACCAATCACCAGCCAATCACTTACCCCATTAGCTGTGACGTCACCTTTTGAGTCCTTTCTACTTTTTTGCTTTCTCTCCCGCTGTTGCTGCACCGGTCGCCTTTTATAGGCCGCTCCGACGCTGCTCCCGCCTCTCACCAACTACCGCTGACTCTCGAGCTCCCGCTGGGCCTTTTATAGGCCGCTCCGACGCTGCTCCCGCCTCTCACCAACTACCGCTGACTCTCGACCTCCTGCTGGGCCTTTTATAAAGGGATTTGTCTGGGGGACATAAACTAATAATGAGAAAATTGGGAAATTAGACAAAAAGCAGCTAGGAATTCGTTAGCCGCGCCCTGTGCCGGGGGCTGAAGTCCCGCCTGGCGAGCTATACTGGGCTTACTGCACCCGACAGGAACTCCCGCGCGAAATCTTGTGATGCAGTTCCTGTCGGGGCGCGGGACTGGCGTGTGACGGGAATTTTCCAGCGCTCCCTCTGCGTAGCACTGCCGGAAAGACAGGTCATTTTGTAATTTTTCACCTCCACACCTCCCCTTTAATTCACCCCCCCCCCCCCACCCCCCGTGAGCGGCCTACAGTCCCCGGTCACATTGCCCATGGCAACCTCACGGGACGCTCCCCAATTTTTGCTCCTGGGTGAAAACGGGGTAGCTGCTCACGGTGCCGTTGTCGTCATCGCCGGCACGGCGGCCTCGGGGCGCTACCGAGAGGAGCGGCGGCGCTAAGCTCCCGCGGAATTTCACGGCAGTCGGTCGTGGCGCTGCGCCCGGGCGAAAAGCCATTTGCGGCCACCGGGGGGGCACTAGCAGGAGGCGCAAACAATCCGAATTTTGCATCCAAGGTTTTTTTCACCCATTTTGAAGCAAACAAACGAACATGTTTGTTTTGAGGGACAGGAGAATGACGCAACACGGTGAGAATCTGGGGCTGATCTATGACAAAGCTGGGAGCTGATTTGGGGCCAATGATCTTTTGTCATCCTACTAAATTGTTTACGTCCTTATGTCTGCGGACATTTCATCTGCGCCACGTAACCTGTCTGGGTTAAACAATGCAGATTATATTAATACTCGGAGGCGAGATTTATGTTCAATTAACTTTGACAGCCGGATCAAGTTTCAGTTATGTTTTCTTAGTAGATTTAATTGTGTGGTTAGTTACATTTCTCAAGAGATTAAATACGTTAAGGGTAGTACAGGATGATGCAAATCATTTGGAGGAAATAGGATCATTTGGACCATGTTGCCTTTCCCATTCCTTGTGCTTACGATGTGGCTGCAAGTTTTCCCAGCACAGGTTTGAGGGAGAAATCAGATTACTGAGGGACAAAACTCATTATGGTTTAGCTGAGGCTTGGGAAATCATAGGGATTTATGGATAATTGCTCATTTCGGCTCATCTGGATTGCGTCCAACAGGTCCAATCAAATTAAAACCAATCGCCTAATCCCAGGTGGCTTGTAAGCAAATGGATTTTCTTCTTTCACATGCTTTGCGTTACAAAACAGTTTGTGTCCGAACTCACTATTCTGTTCTGTTTTGTTCAAGAATCTCGGAACTTTCTCTTTATTAAGGGCTTTTGTTTAGCAAGCTGGCTGGAAATGATACTGGGTGACTGCAGTATTCCATCTTTGACCAATAAGCAGAGGGCAGATTGTCTCAGCAGTTCTTCATCGATTGAAGCAGGATCACGACGGAAATCTCGGAGCTTGAGTTTCTCTCCATCCAACTGAAACTATTAATTTTCAAACAGAATAGTGGCATTGCTGTTCTGAAAATTAATAAGAACTGGGGAGTTGTTGTGTATGCAATAACTCAATAGGCTTAGTACCGTGAACTCAATCAGCTGCGACCAGACTCTACTTTATTAGCTCTCAAAGTGAAGATTAAACATGGAGGCTTTCTTTATATACAAGGGCTGCACGTGTGTGTCTGAGGCCCAATGACCTCCGACGGTGGCTCCCTCTGGTAAACCCAGGCATACATACATTACATCACCCCCCCCCGCTTCCCCCCCCAAGATCTTGGTATCAGTCCTATTTACAAATTGAGATGGTCCGGGGCTTTCCGCTACCTAGCTGATCGTCTCAATTCAATTCCAGATCTGGGTGAGCTCTCCGAGTCATTCATGACTTGAGGCTGGGTAACCGATCTAATGGGAGTGGCAGTGTCCATGTCGGGGATTGAGGTCCAGATTCATTGACAACAGCAGGGTCTTCTGATGGCTGAATATGAATCAGTTGGTCATTGATGGTGTCTTCTTCAAGCTGTTCTGGTTTGTCTGTGTGCCGCAATTTCGTCTGTGCCTCCTGCATGTTTGCCCATTAGTGAGCCTGACAATAAGCACCCTGTTACCCTCCTTGGCCATAACAGTGCTACTGACCCACTTGGGGCCTTGACCATAATTTAGCACATACACAGGATCATTAATAGAGATGTCGCGTGACACGGCAGTGTGATCATGATACCACTGCTGATGTTGACGTCTGTTTTCGACGTGATCGTTAAGATCAGGGTGGACAAGCGAGAGCCTGGTCTTGAGACCTCTCTTCATCAACAGTTCAGCAGGGGGGGACCCCGGTAAGCGTGTGGGGTCTCGTCCTGTAACTAAGCAATATGCGTGAAAAGCAAGTCTGCAAAGAACCGTGAGTTACGCGTTTCAGGCTCTGCTTGATAGTTTGGACGGCCAGCTCCGCTTGACCACTGGACGCGGGTTTGAATGGTGTTGACCTTACGTGCTTGATACCATTGAGTCTCATAAATTCTTGAAACTCCAAGCTCGTGAAGCATGATCCGTTGTCGCTCACAACAATGTCGGGCAGACCATGAGTGGCGAACATGGCACGAAGGCTTTCAATGGTGGCTGTGGATGTGCTGGATGACATGATTACACATTCTATCCATTTGGAATACGCATCCACCACCACCAAAAACATTTTGCCCAGAAAAGGACCCACATAGTCGATGGCCATGACCATAGACTTAGTGGAGATTCCACTGGTGCATTGCTTAACTGCATGCGAGAGTTGCACTGATGCACATTTGACTCCAAATCAGAGTCAATGCCAGGCCACCAAATATGAGATCTGGCAATGGCCTTCATCATCACAATATCGGGATGGGTACTGTGTAAATCCTGTACAAGTCTCTCCATGCCTTTCTTGGGCATAACAACATGATTACCCCATAGCAAACAATCAGATTGAATGGATAGTTCATCTTTGCGATGGTTGAGAGGTTTGGTCTCATCACACACTTCCCTGGGAATGGCCGACCAATCACCACTAAGGACACACCGTTTTACAATCGATAAGATTGGATCCTGGCTGGTCCAGGTCCTAACTTGTTGAGCAGTGACAGGCGACCCTTCACTCTCAAAGGCATCCATGACCCACAGTAGGTCTGCGGGCTGTGGCATCTCCACCTCCGGCGTGGGCAATGGTAAACGGCTCAATGCATCGGCACAATTCTCGGTGCCAGATCTATGTCAAATGACATAATCATAGGCAGATAATGTCAGCGCCATCTCTGGATGTGGGACGACACGTTGGTATTGATAGCTCTATGCTCTGAAAACAAAGATATGAGCGGCCTGTGATCGGTTTTCAAGCTCAAAACGAAGCCCAAACAGATCCTGGTGCATCTTTTTAACCCCATATACGCAGCTAAAGCTTCTTTCTCTACCATGCCATAGGCTCTTTCCACTCTAGACATGCTTCTTGACCCGTACGCCATGGTTATAGTTTGCCCGACTCATTGGATTGTTGGAGCACGCAACCAATCCCATGTGATGAAGCGTCACAGGCCAATACTAAACGCTTGCACGGGTCATAATGTACCAGCAATTTGTTGGAACAAAGCAGATTTCTAGCCTTCTCGAAGGACCTGTCTTGAGATACACCCCAAACCCAGTTGTCGCCGTTTATGAGCAGCATGTGCAGTGGCTCTAATAATGTACTCAATTTAGGCTAGAAATGACTGAAGTAGTTAAGAAGATCAAGGAATGTACGCAGCTCAGCCACATTCTGGGGTCTGGGTGCATTTTTGATAGCCTCTGTTTTCGCGTCTGTAGGCCTGATGCCGTCTGCAGCAATCTTCCTTCCCAGGAATTCGACTTCCAGCGCCATAAAGACGCACTTTGAACATTTCAGCCTGAGCCCAACTTTGTCCAGACGATGTAGAGCCTCTTCCAGGTTGTGCAGGTGTTCGGCAGTGTCATGACCTGTGACCAGAATGTCGTCTTGGAACACCACGGTTCTCGGGACGGACTTCAGTAAACTCTTCCTGTTTCTCTGAAATATGGCTGCAGCCGAGTGAATTCCGAAAGGACACCTGTTGTAAATGAACAGCCCTTTATGCGTATTGATGCACGTAAGTTTCTTCGACGATTCAACAAGCTCCCGTGTCATATAGGCCAACGTCAGATCCAATTTGGTGAACGACTTTCCCCTGGCTAGCGTTGCAAACAGGTCATCAGCCTTTGATAACGGGTACTGATCCTGTTTCAAAACTCGGTTGATCATAACCTTGTAGTTTCTACAAATCCTGACAGTGCCATCATTCTTTAGCACAGGAACAATGGGACTAGCCCATTTGTTAAATTCGACTGGTGAAATTACCCCTTCACGTTGGAGTCTGTCGACCTTCTCCCTCATCATGTACGGGACCGCCCGGGCTTTGTGATGGACGGGTCTTGCATCCGAATCCAGGTGGATCTGCACCTTGGCTCCCGTGAAGTTGCCGATGGCCGGTTCAAACAGCGAGGGAAATTTTCTCAGCACTTGAGCACATGAAGCATCATCCGCCGATGACAAAGCTTTAATTTTGTTCCACTTCCACTTCATATTTTCGAGCCAACTCCTGCCGAACAGCGTTGGACCATTGCTTGGAACGATCCACAGTGATAGATCATGAACTGCCCCATCGTACGACACCTTGACTGCTGCACTGCCGATTACTGGTATGAGCTTTTTGGAGTAGGTACGCAATTTTACATTTATTGGACTCAGCTTGGGTTTCACGGCCTTGGTGTCCCACAGCTTTTCGAAAGTCCTCTGGCTCATAATTGACTGACTCGCACCCGTGTCTAATTCCACAGATACCGGCACGCCGTTCAATTTTACTTCAATCATTATCGGTTGGCTCTTTGTCAGGAACGAATGTACACGATACACTTCCTCCTCGGGTATCTGGGGTTGCATTGCCGGATCCTCTCCGGATCGGTCATCATTATCCACGTGGTGTGTCGCAGCGCACTTGCTGAGCTACGGACACATCTGCCGAAGGTGCCCCATTTTCGCACAGCCTCCACAAATATACTGTCTGAAACGGCACTGATGAGGCCGATGATTGCCCCCACAACACCAACAGGGTGAAATCGGATTCCTGCCCAATGGCGGACTTTGAGCAGCTACAGGATTCGCAAACACATTCGGTAGGCCCTGCCAGGTGCAGCTCTGCCAACCGACGACACAATCTGGTGCACAGTACTTGCCGAGGAGTTCTGACTCTGCGAGGATATTTGCTTTGTACTATCGACCGTGGTTAGGCAAGCCTGGGTGATCGTGATGGCCCTGCTCAGATCCAGCGTCTCCGCAGCCAGCAGCTTCCGCAGGAGCACCACGTCTTCCAACGCAGTTCCAAACTTACTCCGACTCTCCCGAACTCGGACTCTCCCGCTCTCGGACTCACTCCTGCCAGTTACAGGGCAAAGAATTTTCAATGCTGAAGGGTGCAGGTTAAAGTCTAACTAACGGAGGACGTTATGAGATGCCCCAACTCCAGCAAGATTTGGGACATTAAATGTGTCCTGTTACTGTGTGGAAGCTTGACAATGGGCTGGAAAACCCGACCTCTCCGGGTCACTATGGAGTGTGTACGGACCCGGGAAGGCATCGCAAAAGCCGGAGTTCCCATTGCTATTAATGGGAAAGCTGTGGAATACTGTACCTGATTGGCTGAGCAGTCACACGTGACTGCAGCGTCTCCGTGGGAACCTGGAGGACGGGAGCGCGCTTCGCAGCGCGGGAAGAGGCCTCCCCACCGGAATCCCACGCTCCTCCCGGACCACCAGGTACTTTCGCAGAAATGTTTCAGGTCGGAGGCAATTGCCCGCGGGAAGCCGCCGACCGCAATTCCACCATCATTGTTTCTTTTTTATTCGTTCTGGGATGTGAGTGTCACTGGCAAGGCCAGCATTTATTGCATGGTGTAATAGAGCTTCCCCTAGTGGACTACTGGTCTCCTGTATGGCTCAGAGGCATGGACCATGTCCAGCAGACACCTCAAGTCGCTGGAGAAATAGCAGCAACGATGCCTCCGCATGATCCTACAAATTCCCTGGGAGGACAGACGCACCAACGTTAGCCTCCTCGACCAGGCCAACATCTACAGCATTGAAGCACTGACCACACTTGATCAGCTCCGCTGGGCAGGGCCACATTGTTCGCATGCCAGTCATGAGACTCCAAAAGCAAGCACTTTACTCGGAACTCTTTCACGACAAATGAGCCAAAGGTGGGCAGAGGAAGCGTTACAAGAACATCCTCAAAGCCTCCCTGATAAAGTGCAACATCCCCACCGACACCTGGGAGTCCCTGGCCAAAGACTGGCCTAAGTGAAGGAAGTGCATCCGGGAGGGCGCTGAGCACCTCGAGTCCCAGAGCATGCAGAAACCAAGCGCAGGCAGCGGAAGGAGTGTGCGGCAAACCAGTCCCACCCACCCTTTCCTTCAACCACTGTCTGTCCCACCTGTGACAGGGACTGTGGCTCTCATATTGGACTGTACAGTCACCTAAGGACTCATTTTAAGAGTGGAAGCAAGTCTTCCTCAATTCCGAGGGACTGCCTATGATGATGATGACCGCTGTACTGCAACTACTGATGTATGTACAATGAAAGTGTCATGTCTCGGAGTGGGTGCAGGACATTCTGAAAAGGGAGGGTGAACAGCCAGTTGTCGTGGTGCACATTGGTACCAACGATATAGGTAAAAAAAAGGGATGAGGTCCTACGAGACGAATTTAAGGAGCTAGGAGCTAAATTAAAACGTAGGACCTCAAAAGTAGTAATCTCAGGATTGCTACCAGTGCCACGTGCTAGTCAGAGTAGGAATCGCAGGATAACGCAGATGAATACGTGGCTTGAGCAGTGGTGCATCAGGGAGGGATTCAAATTCCTGGGGCATTGGAATCGGTTCTGGGGGAGGTGGGACCAGTACAAACCGGACGGTCTGCACCTGGGCAGGACCGGAACCAATGTCCTAGGGGGAGTGTTTGCTAGTGCTGTTGGGGAGGAGTTAAACTAATATGGCAGGGGGATGGGAACTAATGCAGGGAGACAGAGCGAAACAAAAAGGAGACAAAAGCAAAAGACAAAAAGGAGATGAGTAAAAGTGGAGGGCAGAGAAACTCAAGGCAAAAAACAAAAAGGGCCACTGAATGTAAAGGGGCTGCAGGAGGGGTCAAAACTAAAAATCATGGTTTAAAAACTAGTATTAAAACACTCTACCTTAACGCACGCAGCATTCGAAATAAAGTAAATGAGTTGACGGCACAAATCATTACAAATGGGTATGATTTGGTGGCCATTACAGAAACGTGGTTGCAGGGTGGCCAAGACTGGGAATTAAACATACAGGGGTATCTGACGATTCAGAAAGACGGACAAGAAGGGAAAGGAGGTGGGGTCGCTCTGTTAATAAAGGATGATATCAGGGCAGTTGTGAGAGACGACATTGGCTCTAATGAACAAAATGTTGAATCATTATATGTGGAGATTAGAGATAGTAAGGGGAAAAAGTCACTGGTGGGCGTAGTTTATAAGCCCCCAAATAATAACTTCACGGTGGGGCGGGCAATAATCAAGGGAATAATGGAGGCATGTGAAAAAGGAACGACAGTAATCATGGGGGATTTTAACCTACATATCGATTGATCAAATCATATCGCACGGGGTAGCCTGGAGGAGGAATTCATAGAATGCATACGGGATTGTTTCTCATAACAGTATGTTACAGAACCTACAAGGGAGCAAGCTATCTTAGATCTTAATGAGACAGGAATACTAAACGATCTCTGAGTAAAAGATCCTCTCGGAATGAGTGATCACAGTATGGTTGAATTTGTAATACAGATTGAGGGTGAGGAAGTAGTGTCTCAAACGAGCGTACTATCCTTAAACAAAGGGGACTACAGTGCGATGAGGGCAGAGTTGGCTAAAGTAGACTGGAAACACAGACTAAACGGTGGCACAATTGAGGAACAGTGGAGGACTTTTAAGGAACTCTTTCATAGTGCTCAACAAAAATATATTCCAGTGAAAAAGAAGGGTGGTAAGAGAAGGGATAACCAGCCGTGGATAACCAAGGAAATAGAGGAGAGTATCAAATTAAAAACCAATGCGTATAAGGTGGCCAAGGTTAGTGGGAAACTAGAAGATTGGGAAAATTTTAAATGACAGCAAAGAATGACTAAGAAAGCAATAAAGAAAGGAAAGATAGATTACGAAAGTAAACTTGCGCAAAACATAAAAACGGATAGTAAAAGCTTTTACAGATATATAAAACAGAAAAGAGTGACTCAAGTAAATGTTGGTTCCTTAGAAGATGAGAAGGGGGATTTAATAATGGGAAATGTGGAAATGGCTGAGACCTTAAACAATTATTTTGCTTCGGTCTTCACAGTGGAAGACACAGAAACCATGCCAGAAATTGCTGGTCACGGGAATGTGGGAAGGGAGGACCTTGAGACAATCACTATCACTAGGGAGGTAGTGCTGGACAGGCTAATGGGACTCAAGGTAGACAAGTCCCCTGGTCCTGATGAAATGCATCCCAGGGTATTAAAAGAGATGGCGGAAGTTATAGCAGATGCATTCGTTATAATCTACCAAAATTCTCTGGACTCTAGGGAGGTACCAGCGGATTGGAAAGCAGCTAATGTAGCGCCTCTGTATAAAAAAAGGGGGCAGATAAAAGGCAGGTAACTATAGGCCGGTTAGTTTAACATCTGTAGTGGAGAAAATGCTTGAAACTATCATTAAGGAAGAAATAGCGGGACATCTAGATAGGAATAGTGCAATCAAGCAGACGCAGCATGGATTCATGAAGGGGAAATCATGTTTAACTAATTTACTGGAATTCTTTGAGGATATAACGAGCAAGGTGGATAGAGGTGTACCGATGGATGTGGTGTATTTAGATTTCCAAAAGGCATTCGATAAGGTGTCACACAAAAGGTTACTGCAGAAGATAAAGGTACGCGGAGTCAGAGGAAATGTATTAGCATGGATAGAGAATTGGCTGGCGAACAGAAAGCAGAAAGTCGGGATAAATGGGTCCTTTTCCGGTTGGAAATTGGTGGTTAGTGGTGTGCCACAGGGATCAGTGCTGGGACCACAACTGTTTACAATATACATAGATGACCTCGAAGAGGGGACAGAGTGTAGTGCAACAAAATTTGCAGATGACACTAAGATTAGTGGGAAAGCGGGTTGTGTAGAGGACTCAGAGAGGCTGCAAGGAGATTTAGATAGGTTAAGCGAATGGGCTAAGGTTTGGCAGATGGGATACAATGTCGGAAAGTGTGAGGTCATCCACCTTGGGAAAAAAAAACAGTAAAAGGGAATATTATTTGAATGGGGAGAAATTACAACATGCTGTGGTGCAGAGGAACCTGGGGGTCCTTGTGCATGAATCTCAAAAGGTAAGTTTGCAGGTGCAGCAGGTAATTAGGAAGGCGAATGGAATGTTGGCCTTCATTGCGAAAGGGATGGAGTACAAAAGCAGGGAGGTCCTGCTGCAACTGTATAAGGTATTGGTAAGGCCGCACCTGGAGTACTGCGTGCAGTTTTGGTCACCTTACTTAAGGAAGGATATACTAGCTTTGGAAGGGGTACAGAGACGATTCACTAGACTGATTCAAGAAATGAGGGGGTTACCTTATGATGATAGATTGAGTAGACTGGGTCTTTACTCCTTGGAGTTCAGAAGGATGAGGGGTGATCTTATAGAAACATTTAAAATCATGAAAGGGATAGACAAGATAGAGGCAGAGAGGTTGTTTCCATTGGTGGGGGAGACTAGAACTAGGGGGCACAGCCTCAAAATACGGAGGAGCCAATTTAAAACCGAGTTGAGAAGGAATTTCTTCTCCCAGAGGGTTGTGAATCTGTGGAATTCTCTGCCCAGGGAAGCAGTTGAGGCTAGCTCATTGAATGTTTTCAAGTCAAAGATAGATAGATTTTTAACCAATAAGGGAAATAAGGGTTACGGGGAGAGGGCGGGTAAGTGGAGCTGAGTCCACGACCAGATCAGCCATGATCTTATTGAATGGCGGAGCAGGCTCGAGGGGCTAGATGGCCTACTCCTGTTCCTAATTCTTATGTTCTTATGTTCTTTATCAGGAAGGCGAATGGAATGTTGGCCTTCATTGTGAGAGGAATGGAGTACAAAAGCAGGGAGGTCCTTCTGCAATTGTATAGGGTATTGTTGAGGCCGCACCTGGAGTACTGCATGCAGTTTTGGTCACCTTACTTAAGGAAGGATATACTAGCTTTGGAGGGGGTACAGAGACGATTCACTAGGCTGATTCTGGAGATGAGGGGGTTACCTTATGATGATAGATTGAGTAGACTGGGTCTTTATTCGTTGGAGTTCAGAAGGATGAGGGGTGATCTTATAGAAACATTTAAAATAATGAAAGGGATAGACAAGATAGAGGCAGAGAGGTTGTTTCCACTGGTAGGGGAGACTAGAACTAGGGGGCACAGCCTCAAAATACGGGGAAGCCAATTTAAAACCGAGTTGAGAAGGAATTTCTTCTCCCAGAGGGTTGTGAATCTGTGGAATTCTCTGCCCAAGGAAGCAGTTGGGGCTAGCTCATTGAATGTATTCAAATCACAGATAGATAGATTTTTAACCAATAAGGGAATTAAGGGTTACGAGGAGCGGGCGGGTAAGTGGAGCTGAGTCCACGGCCAGATCAGCCATGATCTTGTTGAATGGTGGAGCAGGCTCGAGGGGCTAGATGGCCTACTCCTGTTTCTAATTCTTATGTTCTTATGTGGCAAGATCACATGATGACAGTTTCTGTACTAGAGCCATCTTGTGTGTTGTGTGCTTCTCAGTGATGTCGTAAGACTATATCACACATGGTTTGAATTCTTTTTGTATCATTTGATTGTGACAAACCCCAGTAAAATCTGATTATAATTGAAGTCTATAATAAGGATTGAACACTCGTCGCATGGGGTGATCGGCCAGCATGGTCTGAGCTATGCTCACATCTGTTCTGGCTGAAGGTTGGCTCATTGTAGCTACCCACTCATTCACTTGTTGTGTGACAGATGTTGAACGGCCTTGGACAACGTTGACCATTTTCCACACCTCGGGAGCCTACTATCAGCAAGGGCAGACATCGACGACGAGGTCCAACACCGGCTCCGGTGCGCCAGTGCAGCCTTCGATCGCCTGAGGAAGAGAGTGTTTGAAGACCAGGACCTCAAACCCAGCACCAAGCTTATGGTCTACAGGGCAGTAGAGTTACCTGCCCTTCTGTATGGCTCAGAGACATGGACCATCTACAGTAGACACCTCAAATCGCTGGAAGAGTTTCCATCAGCGCTGCATCCGCAAGATGCTACAAATCCAGTGGGAGGACAGACACACCGTTAGTGTTCTCGATCAGGCCAACATCCCCAGCATCAAAGCACTGACCACGCTCGACTACCTCTGTTGGGCGGGCCACATTGTCCGCATG
Source organism: Pristiophorus japonicus (assembly GCF_044704955.1). Taxonomy (NCBI): domain Eukaryota; kingdom Metazoa; phylum Chordata; class Chondrichthyes; family Pristiophoridae; genus Pristiophorus; species Pristiophorus japonicus. The sequence continues at coordinate 368,408,909 of NC_091978.1, forward strand.
CCCGACATGAGACTTCCAAAGCAAGCGCTCTACTTGGAAATCCTACACAGCATGCGAGCCCCAGGTGGACAGAGAAAACATTGAGAAAACATTTCAAGGACACCCTCAAAGCCTCCCTGATAAAGTGCAACATCCCCACCGACACCTGGGAGTCCCTGGCCAAAGACCACCCTAAGTGGAGGAAGTGCATCCGGGAGGGTGCTGAGCACCTTGAGTCTCGTCGCCGAGAGCATGCAGAAACCAAGCGCAGGCAGCGGAAGGAGCGTGCGGCAAACCAGTCCCACCCTCCCCTTCCCTCAACCACTGTCTGTCCCACCTGTGACAGGGACTGTGGCTCTCATATTGGACTGTTCAGTCATTTTAAGAGTGAAAGCAAGTCTTCCTCGATTCCGAGGGACTGCCTATGATGATGATGATGAATGCACAAAGGATGTGATTAATATAAAGGATGTGATTAATATAAAGGATGTGATCAGCCACAATTAAATAGGTAGCATTCTTTCCATTATAGGCTGATTAACAAGAGAAAGAGATGATGAGGGGAGGAGAGCGAGAGAGATTACGAGTTTTCTTTGTTTAATATTCTTTTGGTATTAAGTGAAGGTGTAAAAGTGAACGCCTCAATTTTAAAATCCTCATCCCTTGTTTTCAAATCCCTCCACAGCCTCGCCCCTCCCCATCTCTGTAACCTCCTCCAGCTCTACGGGCCTTTGCCACCACTGCCCTCCTCCAATTCTAGCCTCTTGCCCACCCCCCGATTTTAATCGCTCCACCATCGGCAGCCGTGCCTTCTTTCTCGAAATAGATCTTGGTTTAACCACGGCAAAAATTGAGCTCCTCCCATGAAAGACTTGGATTTATATAGCGCCTCTCACAACCTCAGGATGTCCCGAAGCGCCAAAGAAGTACTTTTGGAGTGTAGTCACTGTCGTAATGTAGAAAATGCGGCCGACAGGTTGCACACAGCAAGCTCCCACAAACAGCAACGTGATAATGACCAGATAATCTGTTTTAGTGATGTTGGTTGAAGGATAAATATTGACCAGGACACCAGGAAGAACTCTCCTGCTCTTCCAATAATGCCATGGCTTCTTTTACGTCTACCTGAGAGGGCAGATGGGGCCTCGGTTTAACGTCTCATCTGAAAGATGGCACCTGCAACAGTGCAGCGTTCCCTTAATTCCTGGTCTGCGCTGAGCCCAAATTGGAATGTCACTAGGAGTGCTACAATCATCCTCAGTCCAACTGGGCAGGGGGAAAACAACCAGGGTACCTTCTCCAGTTTAGTGATCAGTGATCCCTGTTGGAACCTGCAAGTGTTGATATTGGGTAAGGAATGGATTGGGCGTGGATGAATAGCCTGTCAACAACAACTTGCATTTATATAGCGCCTTTAACACAGTGAAACATCCCAAGGTGCTTCACAGCAGCGTCATCAAACAAAATTTGGCACCGAGCCACATAAAGAGGTTTTCGGACAGGCGACCAAAAACTTGGTCAAAGAGGTCGGGTTTAAGGAGCACCTTAAAGGAGGAGAGGGAGGTAGAAAGGCGAAGAGGTTTAGGGATGGAGTTTCAGAACTTAGGGCCCAGGCAACTGAAGGCACGGCTACCGATGGTTGAGCGATTATAATCGAGGACTCACAACAACAACAACTTGTATTTATATAGCACCTTTAACGTAGTGAAACGTCCCAAGGCACCTCACAGCAGTATTATGAGATTTTTAAAAAAAATTGACACTGAGCCACATAAGTAGAAATTAGCACAGGTGACCAAAAGCTTGGTCAAAGAGGTAGGTTTTAAGGAGGGTCTTGAAGGAGGAGAGAGAGATGAAGGGTGCAAAATTCGTGGGAAACCACACCAGTGTTTGGGCTCATTGGGAAGGAAATTTAATTTGGGACTATCTACCGGAAAGTTTTAAATCCTAAAGTGCTTATGGAAGAAACTACGAACTTTAATCGAATTTTGTACTTTTAAAAGACAAATTCAAGGCTGTGGGTAGGCCTAAGGAACTAAGGAAGCCCACTTGATTATTGCAACTGTCTGGGTGTTGGGACTAAGGTAAATTGTCTGGAGGAATGGACATTCGAAAACCCTTCTCCACAAGGGATATTTATATTACAACAATAACTCAGAGATGGCCAGCCATCAAACAAAACTGAGAAAAGCCATCTTCAACATGAATAAGAACAAAGGGCCCACTAGAGCCTGTATGCGAAAAATCAAGCACAAAAGGACATTGCAATTACCAAGTTAATATTTCCATCAGGAAACAGATTTAGAAATGCAACCCACCCTAGACATATTAACTTTTAACGAGCCCGCCAAAATATTACAAAGAAAAGTCAAGCCCGTCAAATTTAAACAAAGAATTCTGGACTGATTTGGTGCGAAGATTAGGACAACTCAAACTGTATAACTGGCCCCCTGTTTCAACAAAAGGTATGCCATATTGCTCATGCTATACTACGAGTATGCCATCAAGAAGGGAGAGAAACCAACGCGACAGTTGTAAACTAACTTCTCCAGCCTCGAAGTCCTGAAGTCCTGAAAGAAGGAAGAACATCGCCATCGCGGCAGCAACCGACCACAGCCAACGTGGTCCCAACAAAAAACCACCGTGATCGACCAAACTCGAAACAAAACTCCAACAGAAAGAAAACGAAGAATTGAAAGTTTCCACTCTACAATCTAAGTCCTGACTACCAACAGGTGAAAACATTGCCTAAAAAGACTTTGAACCTATTTCTAATGAAGAAAACAGGGTACTTACGCCATAGATCCAAAACGCGCCTTACCGCATCAGCGAACTCAACCCAACTGAAGATTGAGCAGTAAGAAATCTTCTCCGACGTTTGGGGTACGGCAAGCAGAACCTACAGAATTCAATGAACCCCGAAATCATGAACTACCGCTAACTGACCAGAAAGGATTGGTAAGCATAGTCCTTGCCTTCCCTGGAGTCTACCCTAGCTAGGATTAGGTATTGGGAGGTGGGAGGTGTAATTTTTGCTGTAACTCCCTTTGAATGTGTAATGTATTGTTCTTTATTAGAGTGATTATAAGTTTGACTTTGTATTTTCTTGTCTGTAATAAGATCAAAGTTCTTTTGCATCAAACCAGTTGTCCTTTGCACTTTGTCACCCGCCCCCCCAAATAAACCCAGAGTCTAGAACCCAAGGGAGTGGGAGCGATTTGAACCGCTCAAGTAGGTCAGAGGTGAACCTGATCCCCGGGACCACCCCTTACAGAGGTAAAGAGGCGGAGAGGTTTAGGGAGGGAGTTCCAGAGCTTGGGGCCCAGGCAACAGAAGGCACGGCCACCGATGGTTGAGCGATTATAATCAGGGATGCTCAGGAGGGCAAAATTAGAGGAGCGCAGACATCACGAGGGGTTGTGGGGCTGGAGTAGATTACAGAGATAGGGAGGGGCGAGGGCCATGGAGGGATTTGAAAACAAGGATGAGAATTTTGAAATCGAGGCGTTGCTTAACTGGGAGCCAATGTAGGTCAGCGAGCACAGGGGGTGATGGGTGAGCGGGACTTGATGCGAGTTAGGACACGGGGCAGTAAGCACAGGGGGTGATGGGTGAGCGAGACTTGATGCGAGTTAGGACATGGGGCAGTAAGCACAGGGGATGATGGGTGAGCCAGACTCAATGCGAGTTAGAATATGGGCTGCCGAGTTTTGGATCAACAGGCCAGAGTTAGAGGAGCTCAGTGATCGAGCTGACACAGAGCTATGCGACACTCTGTGTCGGCAATGCTGAGACAAAGGTTTAGGTAAAAATAAGTGGCAGCACATTAAACTGAAGCCCTGATGTGAATCCACTGCCCCAAAGAGTTTACCAGGAAACCAAGTCTTAGAATGGCAAGTGATTGAATTTCTTTCTGAATGAACTGACTTAGAGGAATATCATATTTGACCCAAGTCAGCCCGATCTTAAATTTCCCCTTATTAATTCTCTTTCCATTTCTCTCTCATCGCTCCCTCTTTATTTATAGAACGGTAGAGATCAGAAGGAGGCCATTCAGCCCATCGTGCCTGTGCCGGCTCTTTGAAAGAGCGATCCAATTAGTCCCACTCCCCCTCGCTTGTTCCCCACAGCCCTTTGCAAAATTTCCTTTTCAAATATAATCCAATTCCCTTTTGAAAGTTACTATTGAATCTGCTCCCACCGCCCTTTCAGGCAGCGCGTTCCCGATCACAACAACTCGCTGCGTAAAAACATTCTCCTCATCTCCCCCTCTGGTTCCTTTGCCAATCACCTTAAATCTGCGTCCCTCTGGTTATCGACCCTCCCGATCTACTCTATCAAAACCCGACATCATTTTGAATTTGACATCTGTCAGCTCATTCTCAATCGTTCCCTTATTAATTCTCTTTCCATTTCTCTCTCTCTCTCTCTCTTCTGATTTCCATCAGTTTGTTTCTGTCTCTTTATTTCTGTCACTGTTTCTCTATCTCTCCTTATTTCTATCATTTTATCTCTCTTTTTCTATCTGTTTCTCTTTGTTCCTATCACAATGTTTCTCTATCACTTTCTCCATCTCTTGTTATCTCTATCACTTTCTCTGTCTCTATCATTTTCTCTCTCACTTTCTCTATCTCACTCACTTTCTCCATCTTTCTCTCTAGCTCTCATTTTATGTCTCTCGCTTCCTCTAACTCTCTCACTTTCTCTATCTCTCAACAACAACTTGTATTTATATAGCGCCTTTAACGTAGTAAAATGTCCCAAGGTGCTTCACAGGAGTGTTATAAGGCAAAACAGCTAAATGTGACACTGAGCCACATAAGAAGAAATTACAGCAAATGACCAAAAGCTTGGTGAAAGAGGTAGGTTTTAAACAGCGTCTTGAAGAAGGAAAGAGAGGTTTAGGCAGAGAGTTCCAGAGCTTAGGGCCCAAGCAGCTGATCTTTTTATCTCATTATCTCTCTCGGTGTCAGCTGTGGCTCAGTGGGTAGCACACTCGCCTCTGAATCAGAAGGTTGTGGATTCAAGTCCTGCTCCAGGAACTTGAGCACATAAATCTAGGCTGACACTCCTGAGGGAGTGCTGCACTGTCGGAGGGGCCGTCTTTCAGATGAGATGTTAAACCGAGGCCCCGTCTGCTCTCTCAGGTGGATGTAAAAGATCCCATGGCACTATTTTGAAGAAGAGCAGGGGAGTTATCCTCGGTGTCCTGGGGCCAATATTTATTCCTCAATCAACATAACAAAAAAAAAATGATCTGGTTATTATCACATTGTTGTTTGTGAGAACTTGCTGTGCGCAAATTGGCGGCCGCGTTTCCCACATTACGACAGTGACTACACTTCAAAAAGTACTTCATTGGATATAAAGCGCTTTGAGTCATCTGCCGGTCGTGAAATGCGTTATATAAATCCAAGTTTTTCTTTCTTATATTTCCATCACTTTGTTTCTCTCTCTATCTCTCACTTCCTCTATCTATCTCCATCACTCTCTCTCTATCTCTCTATCTCTATCTCTATCTCCATTACTCTTGCGATATCTTTAACAGCACACTTAACACACAGCCTGTACGATGGCTATAAGTCCGGAACTTCCTGTGGAAGCCTCCTTCCTGTCAGGTGACCTGACTGTTTATTAAACAGCACTACCTGCAGTAACACAGTACATCCACAGTGTGGCGCTACATACATTACACTTCTCCCTCCTTAATGAAGAAGTAATTATAACAAACAATCATCATACATAATGGTTATACATAACAAAGGATATGGACTTACTTTGCAATATTTACAAATCAAGCTTAACCATTTGTTTTCTGTTTCAAAGAGGATACCTTCGCTCTCGAACAGAACCTTCCAAACATGGTGTCGAATTTAAACTCATTCGGGGCTGATCCTGAGGAAAGTTTTATTCCAAGGGATGCCCTTGATTTCCATTTGAACTCTCTCTAACTTCAGACTGTTTGTTTTCCTGATTCGGACTCAGACTTACATTCTGACTTTCTCTTGGATTAGGATATGCTACTGGTATATCAAAACTATCTGATGAGTCAGAAATAATTGAATCACTCCCACCTTCAACTACTTCCATGTCTGTTGGTAAAATATGATCAATGTGAACAAACCTAACCTGTCCATTATCAAACATCTTGACCAAACATGTGCGAGGACCACATATTTTCACTACTCTTCCTGGTAACCACTTTACCCATTTATGGTGATGGTTCTTCATTCTCACCTTCTGATTTAATTTCACAATTCTCTCTTTTACTCTACCTCTATCATGATTCTCTTTCTGTCTGAATTGTGTCTCTTCTACGGACTGTGCCAAGTTTGGTTTTAACAACGAGAATCTGGTTCGTGGCTGTCGTTTGAGAAACAACTCTGCTGGTGTTCTACCAGTAGTTGTGTGAGGCATATTACGATACATTATTAGAAAATTAGCCAATCTGTGGTCCAATGACAACTGTCATTTCTTTGGATTTGGATCCAACATTTGTTTTATGAGGGCATGTTTTACAATTTGTACGGTGCACTCTGCTGCACCATTTGAAGCAGGATGGTATGGTGGAACCTTGGTATGTTTCACACTGTTTTTGCTCGTGAACTGTGCAAATTCTTCTGAATGAAATTGTGGGAGGCCAAATGAAGAAAATAATCTTTGCAAAATGTCTAATGTTTTACTTGTTGTTATTTTCCACATTGGAAACACCTCAACCCACTTCTAATGGCTATCAACAACAATGAACAATTGTTGTCCTTCTAGCTCAGGAAAATCAATATGTAGCCTTTCCCACACCCTGGGACGTCATTTCCATGGCTGTAATGGTACTGATGGTAGTTGCTTGCTTACCGATTGATATGTCGTACACTGACTTACGATGTACTCTGTTATGTCTGTAATGCACTTATGAATGACTCCACGAGGCAATGTGTTGTCCTCAAACTGAAGTGACCTTGGTTCTTTATTTGTAACTCCAGAGTGAGGCACAAGCATGGTGGGCAGCCTTTTACACTGGGCCCTGCACACCTATGCAGGTGACCCTCAGGTCTCCCACCGCAGTGCCCTCTGGTGGACAGCCTCTGCCACAGGGGCAGGAAACCCCGGTCTCCACCAGTTGCACCCTCTAGTGGTGTCAGCATAGTATACATAGTAAACCTTATTGATAGTACATCAGATAACCAGTCTCCATCTTATGCAACTATGCAGTGACTACACAGAGAGTATAACTATAGTCTGCATATATAACATCACTCTCCCCCAAGTCCTTTGTGCCAATTATCTTTGCACTGGCTTAGCTCTCCCCAGACTTAAGTGCCAATAGCCCTTACACCTTGGCTGTGCTTTGGCTTGGCTCACTCCCTGTTAACCCCCAAGTCCTTTTGCCACAATGTTGGGTAGTGGTTACCAGTTTGGATGGTTCGATGATGCAGTGGAAGTTCCAGTGGGTTCTGGGTGTGATCCATGTGTGTGTCCACGGCTACATACATCCATTTTCCCTCCCCCCCCACAGCGAGATCATGCAGCAGGCCCGTTACATAAACATACAGGATCAGATACAGTGCAAGTACAAAGAAAGGAAGTTACAGTTTGTATCGTGATATCTTGGTTCAGTGACTTACATTCGTTACGTTTTGTGGTCGTGCACCAGGATTGGGTAGGTTGCATTCATGGTTCAGTCATGGTCAGTACTGAGGTAGCAGTACAGGTATGCGAAGACGCAGGTTCCAGAGCAACCGGACGGGGTCCTAGTCGTCTGATGACGGCGCTGTGCCCTCTGCTAACGGGGTAGGCTTGGTTCGCTCACCTAGCCAGGACTCAGGGTCTTTGCCGTTGCCTAGTGGTGGGCAAAGCCACAGATGTGTGTGACCTCCCTGTCCTCCTTTGAGGGCTGCAGAATCTTCTGCCTGTTCTCTAACGGTGTTGGGAACCTGGCTGTTCCAGGTCCCGTTTGGGGAACTCGTTGGTTCTGACCTTTTGCTCCCGGACATGGCCGAGGTAGCGACTGGGTCTGGCCGACTGTGCGAATTGGCGCCGTTTTCGTTTCCAGGTCCATGGCGAATAGTGCCATCAGATGCCTGCAGCGTGGGATAGACCTGGGGCAGGGTATCAGGATCAGTGCCTTCACTCTCCCGAGGTCACTGGCCTATAACTTGTGGGGACACCTGGGGCATCAGGTATCAGGATCAGCCTCCCGAATTCGCTCGCTTGCTACTTTTGGTGATACTCTATTCCCGACATCTCGGAACAACATTTTGTTCTTTACATTAAGACTGGTACCGACATCTCGCAACAACATTTTGTTCTTTACATTAGGAATAGTACCGACATCTTACAACAACATTTTGTTCACAATCTTAATCGGTTCGTTACATTGATTGCCATGCATACAATGTTTCTTTAAGTTCAGTTGGTTGCAGGTCTCCTTTAAGAGAACTCTGCTGGCTTTACACCAATCAAATCCTTTGTTAGACACCACGTGTTGGTCCCTCAGCGTTGCACCTCGTGATATGGCCGCGGCCATCTTTTTTTTTCAGCCACGCTGCCCCTCGCTGCAGCAGGGACGCCATCTTGCCTCTGTGTCCTCGAGGTCGACTGCCTTGATCCTTCTCTCCTGCAATTCTGCCACAAAAGCTGGAAGAGTGCCTGTGAATTCGATCTTCCTCCCCAGGAGTCCTGCCACTGGAGCCGGGAAGGTACTTTTAAGTTGTTCCAGTTGGATCATTGCCACGCAGTCATGATGGATGGTCTGTGCCTCAGGTGCTGCGCTGGTCTGTTCTCTGGTGCCTGGCTCAAGCGAAGATGAGGTTTTGCTCTGCCTCTGAGCACGGGGGACATCGATTGCTGGAGTGAAGAGGTCTTCCCATTTCCTAAGATCTTGCCCATTCACCTTCTTCCGAGTAGTGTTGGAGCATCACCTGCAACAATCCACAGAGGTAACTTGTGCACTACGCCATTATGGATTACACTTACATCCATACTACCAAGGACTGGGATCAGCTCCTTGGTGTAGGTGCGCAACTTTTCCTGTACTGGAACCAGCTCGGGTCATTTTTCGTTCCATAACCTGTCAAAGGTATCCTGGCTCATCACTGACTGGCTTGCTCCCGTGTCCACTTCCATGAAGACTGGAACACCGTTTATCTCAACTTCTATCTTCACTGGAGGACAATCGGTGGTGCAGGTATACACTCCATGCACTTCTTCTTGGGGCTGAGCTAGCCAAATCATCATACTCCCCACTGGACTCAAAGTCATCTACTGACTCTTCTGCTAGGCGGTGAGTTGTATTTCTTTTACACATACACTGGAGGTGGCCCTTCATGTTACAGGCTTTGCGTACGTACTCAGCAAACTGACACAGGTGAGCCCTATGGTTTCTTCCATAATGCTAGCATGGTGCTACTCGATTAGCACCCCTCGACGGACTCTGAGTTCTGGAACCCTGAGGTCTGTGCTCTCTGTCCTGGGCAGAGCCACGTTCTACAGTCTTGCCTGTGAAAGGCACCATTCTGTGTACAGTACTTGCCGGGTTTGAGTCCACTGGATGAATAATTTGCTTGGTGCTGCAGGTCGAGGTCATGAACGCCTGACTGATGCTGATGGTCTTCTGCAGGTTGACTGTGGTGTCGGCAGATAATAGCTTGTGAAGGAGGCCCTCTGGCCAATTCCCATAATGAAGATGTCTCGCAATGCTTTGTTGAGTTGCGTGCCGAAATCACATGGTGCCGCAAGTCTCCTGAGGTCGGCAGCATATTTTGCAATCTCCTGGCCCTCTGGTCTGTGGTGAATGCAGAATCTGTGCCTGGCCATGAGGATGCTCTGTTTTGGTTTTAGTTGGTCGTGAATTAGTTCAGTCAGCTCATCGTAAGTCTTATCCTTGGCCTTCGTGGATGCCAGAAAGTCCCTGACGAGGCGGTCGACTTCGGGCCCACAACTAGTCAGCAGTATCGCCCTGCGCTTCTCCGACAATGTGTCCGTCTATCCTGCCAGGTCGTTTGCCACGAAATATTGCTCGAACCTTTCCGTGAAGGCATCCCAATCATCACCCTCTGCGAAGTCTTTTAGTGTGCCAAAGGTAGCCATAATCACGAGAAAGTCCGTATTCTCGTCACCAATTGTTATGTCTGTAATGTACTTATGAATGACTCCATGAGGCAATGTGTTGTACTCAAACTGTAGTGACCTTGGTCCTTTATTTGTAACTCCAGAGTGAGGCAGCCTTTTACACTGGGCCCTGCACACCTATGCAGGTGACCCTCAGATCTCCCACCACAGTGCCCTCTGGTGGACAGCCTCTGCCGCAGGGGCAGGAAACCCCGGTCTCCACCAGTTGCACCCTTTAGTGGTGTCAGCATAGTATATACACAGTGTAAACCTTATTGATAGTACATCAGATAACCAGTCTCCACCTTGTGCAACTATACAGTGACTACACAGAGAGTATAACTATAGTCCGCATATATAACATATATAATATATCTTTCTCAAGACCTGGCCACCATAAGTAACTGCATGCAAAACTCTTAGTCAAGCACATTCCCAGGTGCTGGTCATGGAGGTCTCGTAATAATTTGGACCTGAATTTATTTGGTATAACCACTCTTGCACCCCACATGATACAATCTTTATCGACTGATAATTCATTCCTACGAATGAAGAGTGGATGGATATCTTTGTCTGTTACCTGGTTTGGCCATCCATTTGCGATGTAATCATACACCTTTGGCATAAGTGGGTCACGTTTGGTTGCTCTACCAATTTTTTCAGTTGTGACTGGCAGTTCATCAATGTATGAAAAATAGAACACCTCTTCCCTATCGGGTGTAACTTGTGATGGGGAAGGCAATCTAGACATAGCATCAGCATTACTGTGATCAGCTGATCGTCTGTATTCGATATCATACATATATGCTGACTAAATCAAAGCCCATCTCTGCATTCGGGCTGCAGCTAATGTTGGATCTGGGGACTTTGGATGGAGGATTGCTGTCAGGGGCTTATGGTCCGTAACGAGAGTAAACTTACGACCATACAAGTATTTGTGGAACTTCTTGACCCCAAAAATTAATGACAAAGCTTCCCTTTCGATTTGCGCATAATTACTCTCACTGGCACTGAGAGTGCGTGAAGCAAAAGCAATTGGTCTCTCCTCCTCACTACGTGATACATGAGAGATTACTGCCCCAACTCCATCCGGAGTGGCATCACATGCTAGCTTGATCTCCTTAGATACATCATAGTGAACTAACTTGGTGCTCACTGCCAATTCTCTTTTACACTCCTTGAATGCTGTATCGCATTATTTTGACCACTTCCAATGGGCCTGTTTTTTCAAAAGTTCATTCAGTGGATGTAATACTGTAGCCAAATTTGGTGCGAACTTCCCATAATAGTTCAAAAGACCCCAAAATGATTGAAATTCAGTGACATTCTTGGGAGTGGGTGCATTTCTGATTGCATCCAGCTTTCCCTTGGTTGGATGTAAACCATCGTTGTCTATTTTGTACCCCAAGCACTCCAGAGTTTTGAAATAACTCACACTTGCGAGCAGACACTTGTACTCTGTGCTTCTCTAGCCGTTTGAGGACTTCATTCAATATGTTATTATCAATTTGTCTATTTGGTGCTGAAATTAATGTAATCTAAATAACATACTACCCCTTCAAACCCTTGCAAAATCTGGTTCATTACCCCTTGGAATATGGCAGGGGCAGAAGACACTCCAAACGGTAGCCTATTAAATTGATATAGGCCTAGATGAGTATTTATAGTCAAGCATGACTTAAACGCCTCATCTAGTTCAAGCTGTAAGTAGGCATTTGTAAGATCCAACTTTGAGAAGTGTGGAGCTACATACATTACAACTCCCACTCTCTCTCACTTTCTCTATCTCTATTACTCTCTCGCTCTATCACTCTCTATCTCTATCACTCTCTCTCACTTTCTCTATCGCCATCATTCACTTTCTTTATATCTCACTTTCTCTCTCATATATAAATATCTGCCTCTCTCCATCACTCTTTCTCTCTCTATCTCTCACTTTATCTTTAGCTCCATCACTCTATCTTTCTCCCTCTCCCTCTCTCTATATATATCCCTCTCTCGCATTCTCTCTTTTTCTCTCTATATATATATATTTCTCTCCATATATATATATTTCTCTCCATCTCCATCACTCTCACTCTCTGTATCTCTCTCTCTCTAATATATATTTTTGTCTCTGTCCATCTCTCTCTCACTTTATCTCGATTTCCATCACTTTCTCTCCATCTCTATATCTCTCTCCCTTTATCTCCACCACTCTCACTTTCTGTTTCTCTCTCTCTCTCTCTATCTCTCTCTCTCTCTATATATATATATATATATATCTCCATCTCTCTATCTGACTTTATCTCTATCACTCTCTCTCTATCTCCATCACGCTCTCACTTTCTCTCTCTCTCTCTACATATATCTCTCGCTCCCCTCTCCCAGCCTTTGTCTGCTGCCTCTCCCCCTCTGGCTCCCGGAAGTCCCGCCCTTGCTGATCCCGGAGCGCCTGCTTGTGCCGGGATTGCTCTGTCTGTGTGTGTGTGTGTATGTGTCCCTGTGTGCCCGGGACATGCGCTAACCCGGAGCCCCCAGCCTGTGCTGCGGCCCCCGGGCGCTCCCTCTCTCCCGGCCACAGTGTAGCCGCGGCTGACACAGTGTATCAGCGAGCGCCCTGTGTGGATCAGCGCTGTGTGTATCAGCGAGCCCTGTGTGTGTGGATCTGTGCATCAGCCTTCCTGCCTGTGCTGCCTTCCGTCTTGCTGCCCCACTCCTCAATTCCTCTTCCCATGCACAGCCGAAGATGTCAGGGAAACATTACAAAGGACCAGAAGTCAGCTGCTGCATCAAATATTTCATATTCGGCTTCAACATTATATTCTGGGTGAGTAACACACATTGCATAAGGGAGGGGAAGTCTTGCTGTGACAGCTGTGCTTTTTGGGGAATGTGTGAGCGGTGTATGTGTGTGTGAGAGAGAGAAAGGTGCAGTATAATTCAGCCTGGTAAACAGTGTGGGAGGCAAAGGACAGATAGTAAAGATCCAGCTATTGTTCAGTGTCAGAGAGAGAGATTATACAAAAGAGGCTTTGTGCGGTGTGTGTGTGGGAGAGGCCTGGGAGATTCTGAGAGCCATGTACACAGGGCGGCACAGGCTGTGTTAGCTTAGTTGTAATTTTTTTTTAAACCAAAAAGCAAAGTTGTGAAGAAATTGTACCATCTGCATTTATCTCCCTTTTGTTTACTGGCTTGTGTGCACAGGCCGAGAAGTGTGACATTTTGTAGTTTGTACAGGGCTACCTCTCATCCAAAGGACTCTCTCTGCCTCAACAAAAAACAGGCTTTTAAAAATATTTACTCTGTGGTCAAAGTCTTCAGCATGAATGAACTCGGTGTCACCCTCAAGGATAAATGTTGCAATATCATTTTACATGGCAGTGATTTACTGTTTTGCTGGTCATTCTGAATATCCAATTTGTTTGGTAATTATTGGTTCAATCTGACATATTTTGTGTGTGTATTATGTATGTGTGTGTGTATAATCATAGGCAGTCCCTCGAAATCGAGGAAGACTTGCTTCCACTCTAAAAGTGAGTTCTCAGGTGACTGAACAGTCCAATACAGGAATTACAGTCTCTGTCACAGGTGGGACAGACAGTGGTTGAAGGAAAGGGTGGGTGGGGAGTCTGGTTTGCCGCACGGTCCTTCTGCGCTTGTTTTCTGCATGCTCTCGGCGACGAGACTCGAGGTGCTCAGCACCCTCCCGGATGCACTTCCTCCACTTAGAGCATCCGGGTGTGGATGTGCGTGCGGGTGTGTGTGCGTGCATGCGAGTGTGGGCATGTGTGTGTGTGTGTGTGTGGGTAGTGTGCATGCGTGTGTGGGCAGTGTGCATGCGTATGTGTGTGTGTGTTTACATGCATGTGTGCATAGCTGCGTGCATGTGGGTGTGCATGTCTTCACATGTGAGCGTGTGTTAACTATAATTGTGATGCTGCTCATAGTAAGACAGGGATGTCATGTTTTTATAAGGACAGGAACTGTATAGTGTGTAAAATTGTAGACGCGTGCTCCTTTAAGGCTAGGGAGTGTAGCTGTTATTTGAAATGAACGGTGGGTTCATATAGAGGTTAGGTTACAGTAAGAAACCAGCTTTTTATTGATTGATGCATCAGCTAAGAGTTTGCAGACATGAAATTGATGTTTTCTGGAACAGATGGATCTGAAACACAAAGCTTTTTCAGGCTGCTTTGTATTTGTAGGAAAGGGTTGAGTGTAGGAGGGGAGAAAAGTATAAATTATCCTAATTTATCCGAATCATTGCTTTAAAAAGTGTTCTTTCTGACACTTAAATCTAGCTTGGGGCTGTTTGTTTTGTTTTTAGTTTGTTTTAACTTACTTGCTTTCGGCATATTGCAGCTCTTGAGAAAATGACAGTGAGGGGAGGGGTGGCAGTGGTGGGGCATTGTAGACTTGGGGTCAGTCACATAGGAAGAATGACCCAATAAGATGAGGAAAAATAATAATATGCCTGAGATTTAAGAGTGACACATGTGCCATGCAAAATTATTAACAGAAAATGTGTGATGGTCTTTGCTATGTTGAAGACTGTTAAGCTATTAATGAACAGATATAGCCAGCTGTTTGGAATAGACAATAAGCTATACCTTCACGTTAGAACTGCGAAGTCATATCAGGAAAGACAGTGCAGGCTGGGGGTCTCTCTTTTTTTTCTGGAAAAGAGAAGGCTGAGGGGCGACCTGATAGAGGTCTTTAATATTATGGAAGGGTTTGATAAGATAGGCGTAGAGAAGATGGTTCCACTTGAGGGGGAGACCAGAACTTAAAAGGGTTATAAATATAAGCCAGTCACTAATAAACCCAATGGGGAATTCAGGAGAAACTTCTTTACCCAGAGAGTGGTGAGAATGTGGAACTCGCTGCCACAGGGAGGGGTTGAGGTGAATAGTATCGATGTATTTAAGGGGAGGCTGGATAGACACATGAGGGAGAAAGGAATAGAAAGATATGGTGATGGGGTGAGATGGAGAGGGGTGGGAGGGGGCTGGTGTGGAGCATAAACCCCGGCACGGAGCGGTGGGGCATAAACCCCGGCACGGAGCGGTGGGACATAAACCCCGGCACGGAGCGGTGGGGCATAAACCCCGGCACGGAGCGGTGGGGCATAAACCCCGGCACGGAGCGGTGGGGCATAAACCCCGGCACGGAGCGGTGGGGCATAAACCCCGGCACGGAGCGGTGGGACATAAACCCCGGCACGGAGCGGTGGGGCATAAACCCCGGCACGGAGCGGTGGGACATAAACCCCGGCACGGAGCGGTGGGGCCCAATGGTTTGTTTTTGTGCCATACACTCGATGTAATCCAAATTTCTCAGATACATCACAAATTCCCAGGAAAAGTCCTCCTTAGAATGTTTTTCTTCACCTCAGCAACCCTCGACAGTCCTGCCCTGTTTAGTGAAAGAAAGACTTGCATTTATATAGCGCCTTTCACGACCACCGGATGTCCCAAAGCACTTTACAGCCAATGAAGTACTTTTGGAGTGCAGTCACTGTTGTAATGTGGGAAACACAACTCTGGATTAATGGCTCGGACTTGTTTTCCCCTCCCCCTCCCCCTCCCCCTCCCCCAATATAAATGAGTTGTGAGTTCTAACTAGTAATGAAACTAGCCAATATTTATATATAACGTAGCAAAGTGTTGCCAAGTATTGGAATGTTTCCCTACTATTTAGATTACATTTCCTTTTGTTTGTTTAATTTGTTACCCTTAAAGCAGCAAAATTTTGATCAAGGCCGGAACTGGGGTTCGCTGAATGTCACAATGAGTTCTATACTATACTACGTATCCATTAAGTCACTAAGACCGCCTGTTTACAATAGAATTAGGAGCAGGAATCGGCCATTCGGCCCCTCGAGCCACTTCCGCCATTCAATAAGATCATGGCTGATCTTCTACCTCAACTCCATTTGCCCGCCTGATCCCCATATCCCTTGATTCCCTTAATATCCAAAAATCTATCGATCTCTGTCTTAAATGTACTCAACGACTGAGCCTCCACAGCCCTCTGGGGCAGAGAATTCCAAAGATTCACCACCCTCTGAGTGAAGAAGTTTCTCCTCATCTCAGTCCAAAATGGCCGACCCCTTATCCTGAGACTATGACCCCTGGTTCTAGACTCCCCAGCCCGGGGGAAACACCCTCCCTGCATCTACCCTGTCAAGCCCTGTAAGAATTTTGCATGTTTCAATGAGATCACCTCTCATTCTTCTAAACTCTAGAGAATATAGGGCTGGTCTACTCAATCTCTCCTCATAGGACAATCCCCCATCCCAGGAATCGCGGGTTTGCTCCTCCGTAACATCGCCCGTCTCCGCCCCTGTCTCAGCTCATCTGCTGCTGAAGCCCTCATCCATCTTTGTTACCTCTAGACTTAACTATTCCAACGCTCTCCTGGCTGGCCACCCATCTTCCACCCTCCGTAAACCTCAGGTCATCCAAAACTTGACTGCCCCGTGTCCTAACTCGCACCAAGTCCCATTCACCCATCACTGACCTATATTGGCTCCCGGTTAAGCAATGCCTCGATTTTTAAAATTCTGGCTTCTTGAGCATCCCCGATTTTTAATGACTTCCCCCATCGGTGGCCGTGACTTCAAATGCCCTTAGCTCTGGAATTCCCTCTAAACCTCTCCATCTCTCTCTCTCTCTCTCTCTCTCTCTCTCCTCCTAACAACCTACCTCTTTGACCAAGCTTTTGGTCACCTGTCCAAATACCTTCTTATGTGACAATGGGCCGGATTTTCGGGGTCTTTGCGACCGGGTTTTTGCCGCGATTTGACTCTCCGCGACGAAAACCCTTGGGTTCCACGCACCACCGATTGCGTTTGCGTCGTACTTTCGGCTCTCTCCCGATCCGTACGCCGCGCCCAGAATAGCAACAGGGTCAAACCTGTCAGTGCAGCCCTGCCAGCAGCGGTAAGTATGAAAACCTGCAAAAAAAAGGTAAGTTAAAGTTTTTATTTTTTAATTCTTTTGCAGCGATTTGATGGTTAAGGGTCTTGTAAATGTTTGTGGGATGTTTTTTGGAACTTTTCCCCCAAGGCACCCCTCGCAGCGCAAACGGCCCCGGACTAAAGTTGCCGAAACCCGCAGGTTGCATCGCGACTGCTTGTGCAACGCCTCCCTTACCGATGCGTAAAGGCCGAAAGTTCGGGCTGGGTTAGATGTGGCCCTTGTGTCTAAAGGGATCAAGGGGTATGGAGAGAAAGCAGGAAAGGGGTACTGAGGTGAATGATCAGCCATGATATTGAATGGCGGTGCAGGCTCGAAGGGCCGAATGGCCTACTCCTGCACCTATTTTCTGTTTCTAAAAACTGTAGTGAAAGTAGTAAGTTTTATGTACTGCTACCGTTTTTGCCGAAAAGCCCCGAAAGCCCCTTGGTGTCACACTTTGTTAATGTTCCGGTTAAGCGACGCTTCAATTTTAAATTCTCATCCTTGATTTCAAATCCCTCCATGGCCTCGCCCCTCCCTATCTCAGTATTCTCCTCCAGCCCCACAACCCCCATTTGAGATCTCGGCGCCCCTCCAATTCTGGCCCCTTGAGCATCCCTGATTTTCATTGCTCTGCCATTGGTGGCCGTGCCTTCAGTGCAAAGGCCTGAAGCTCTGGAATTCCCTCCCTAAACGTCTCAAGACGCTTCTTAAAATCTACCTCTTTGGCCAAGCCTGTCCTAATATCGCCTTATGTGGCTTGATGTCAAATTTGTTTGATAATTGCTCCTGTGAAGCACCTTAGGATGATTCATATCAGTAAAGGTGCTATATAAATGCAGGTTGTTGTTGGCTGAGGAGCAACCAGAGGACACCGATTTAAGGTAATTGGTCAAATAGGCCTCCAGTACCTTGGGATGTGTTTCTACGTTAAGGATGGTGTGATGTCAAAGCAAGTTTTGTTGCTGTTTAGCTCAAAGTAAATTTGAACTATCCTGTAGCTGGAATTGAGCAATTTTTGAATAGAACAGGGCCAGAGGCTATTTCATTGGAATTGGCAGATAATTCAAGTGAACCAACTTTAGAATTAAAAATAGACCTTATAACAGCCCTCAGTAAAGCCCTCGGCCATAGCAATTCAAACAGTACTACTGGAAAATAAGGACCGAGTTTCCAGCTTTCAGGGGCCGGGTCACTGGGCCTGAGGGTGGTGAGGGGAGGGGGGCCTGAGAGCCCGGGGGGGTGTTGGATGGAGGAGGGAGTGTGGGAAGTGGATGGGTGTGGGGATGGTGGGGTGGCGAGGGGGAGGGGTGTATGGAAGGGGGTGGGGGAGGGGACACGGGGCAGAGGGGGGTGTGGAGTGCGGAGCAGGGTGGTGGTAGGGGCGGGAGCAAGGGTGAGGGGAGGGCGGTGGAGGGGGTTGCGAGTGGTTATGGGAAGGGGTGTGGAGGGTGGGGCGGAGGGTGAGGGGAAGGGGATGCGTGAGGTTGTGGAAAGGGAGGGGGAGGGGTGTGTGGAGGAGGGTGCAGGAGGGGGTGTGTGGAGGGTGGAGGAGGATGTGTGGTGACGAGGGGGGGGGGCGGCAGGAGTGAGGGGAAGGCGATGCGAGAGATTGTGGGACGTAGAAGAGGTATGGTGGGATGGGGAGGGTGGGAGTCGGGGGGGAGGGATGGGAGGGGGTGGGATGTGGGGGGGATGGAGGGGCCTCCGAATGCCTCGAAGGTTGGACCCCCCAGCGTAGAGTTTGCCTTTTTGGATTGTTCTGCTGCCCTTTGTGCAGCTGCTGAATAATAATAATGTTCCACTTTTTAAGCTGGGAATGATGGTTTCAACAATTCTTGCACCCATCAGCTCGGTATCTGTCTGCGTGGAGGCGAACAATGTGACACATTATCAGAGATACCAAAATCCACACGAGGAGTTGCTGTTTCTGTCTTGACTACAGTCTGCAACTTTGGATTACCTTTGCCAGGGAAGAATGAGAGGAAACCAATGGGAGGCAACAGGCCAACAAAGACCGGACTGGCAGCCAAGGGAAGGGAGGAGGTTCCACGTTTCCCTTGGGAAAGGAACTTTCAGACTGCCACGTAGAAACTTCCAGACTAGAAGTTGGGTTCAGGGCAGACTGTGTGCGCTGACTCAGCCAAGTGGCACCTTTCAGAGTGTCGGGGAGCTGCATCGTGACACACTTTGCAAGTGCATTGTGCACTCGCATTAATGAGGGCATTGATAGGGAGAGCAAGTCCTCGTTTAAAATCAGCGGATTCATGGTGGTAGGACTCTGCGGTGCTATGGCAACTGGGCTGCCCCCCCCCCCAACCAGAGCATGGGAAACGCGACTGCCCGTGATTTTAGCTGGAGTACGGCGTACAGTTTTGGTCTCCCTTATTTAAGGAGGGATATACTTTCATTGGAGGCAGTTCAGAGAAGGTTCACTCGGTTGTCTTATGAAGAACGGTTGAGCAGGTTGGGCCTGTACTCATTGGAGATTAGAAGAATGAGAGGTGATCTTATTGAAACGTATAAGATTCTGAGGGGGCTCGACAAGGTAGATGCAGAGAGGATGTTTCCCCTCGTGGGGGAATCTAGAACAAGGGGGCATAGTTTCAAAATAAGAACGGCGATGTGGAGGAATTTCTTCTGAGGGTTGTAAATCTGTGGAATTCTCTGCCCCAGGGAGCTGTGGAGGCTGGGTCATTGAATATATTTAAGGCGGTGATAGACAGATTTTTGAACGACAAGTGAGTCAAGGGTTGCAGGGAAGTGGAGCCGAGGCCAAGACCAGATTAGCCAGAATGGCGGAGCAGGCTCAAGAGGCCGAATGGCCTACTCCTCCTATTTCTTACGTTCCTTTGTAAACACGGACAAGCAGGAGGGCAGATGCAGAAGGCTCAGCAACAGGCCTGCCCCTGGGTGTGGCGAAGGCAGTCACCTCTGATCGAAGGCACCGGCAATCCCAGCATTGTACAATTTGAGAAATTTACAGCATGGAAGGAGGCCATTCGGCCCATCGTGTCTGTGCCGGCCGACAAAGAGCCATCCAGCCTAATCCCACTGTCCAGCTCTCGGTCCGTAGCCCTGTAGATTACAGCACTTCAGGTGCACATCCAAGTACTTTTTAAATGTGGTGAGGGTTTCTGCCTCAATCACCCTTTCAGGCCGTGAGTTCCAGACCCCCGCCACCCTCTGGGTGAAGAAAATTCCCCTCTAATCCTCCCCCCAGTCACTTTAAATCCACACCCTCTGGTTACTGATCCCTTTTGCTAAGGGAAGTAGGTCCGTCCTATCCACTCATAATTTTATACACCTCAATAAGCTCTCCCCACAGCCTCCTCTGTTCCAAAGAAAACAAACCCAGCCTATCCAATCTTTCCTCACAGCTAAAATTCTCCAGTCCAGGCAACATCCTGGTAAATCTCCTCTGTACCCTCTCTAGAGCAATCACATCTTTCCTGTAATGTGGTGACCAGAACTGCACACAGTACTCCAGCTGTGGCCCAACTAGTGTTTTATACAGTTCAAGCATTAACTCCCTGCTCTTGTATTCTATGCCTCAGCTAATAAAGGAAAGGTATGGTGAAGATGCTTTGCTCTTAAAGAAAGAAAGACTTGCATTTATATAGCGCTTTTCATGACCACCACACGTCACAAAGTGCTTTACAGCCAATGACATACTTTTGGAGTGTAGTCACTGTTGTAATGTAGGAATCAGGGCAGCCAATTTGCGCACAGCAAGCTCCCACAAACAGCAATGTGATGATGACCAGATAATCTGTTTTTGTTATGTTGATTGAGGGATAAATATTGGCCTCAGGACACCGGGGATAATCCCCCTGCTCTTCTTCGAAATAGTGCCGTGGGATCTTTTATGTCCACCTGAGAGAGCAGACGGGGCCTCGGTTTAACGTCTCATCCGAAAGACGACACCTCTGACAGTGTATTGGGAGTGTCAGCCTAGATTTATGTGCTCAAGTCTCTTAAGATACTGCCTGCTTCACTGAAGGAGAGTTTATAAAGAAGGGTTCATAACTTTAATATTAAGAGTGAACTTGGGAATTCAGTCAGAACTATTTTAGCGTGTAATGATCATAGAATCATGCAGGCCATTCGGCCCATCGTATCTGTGCCGTCTCATTGAAAGAGCAATCCAATCAGTCCCACTCCCCCTGCTCTTTCCCCGTACACCTGCAAATTTTTCCTTTTCAAGTATTTGTACCGATTCCCTTTTGGGAAAATTGCAGTTGTATCTGCCCTCACCGCCATTTCGGGGAGTAAATTCCAGATCGTAACAACTGGATTAATATTTATCGAGTAAGTTGCCTGAGGAGGCCTGAAGCAACTGGCCCAGATTGGTTCAACTTGGTTCTGTTTTTTGGAGAAGGAAGGAATTGAGGAAACCGTTGGGTGCGCAAAATGTTTTGGGCTAAAAGAGTTGGGCTGGTTGGCCCCAAAGAGTCATTCTCAGTTCCTCAAATACCAGTTCCTCAAAAGTTCCTGTATTCCTTGATTGCTTGGTATGAACGTGCAATTTATTAATGCCTCTGGGCACCATTTCAGACAAACGTACAACATTGAGAGGAGCAGGAACAGACCAGCTGGTCCACTGAGCCTGCCCACACACCTCCATGATGTCTGGAGCACCATGACTAAACACGTTGCCCATCCTTGTTTTCTAATGCGTCCATGGTCTCGCCCCTCTCCCTGTCTCTGTAACCTCCTGCTGCCCCTACAACCCTCTGAGATCTCCGCGCTCCTCCAATTCTGGCCTCTTGACCGATTTTAAATCGCTCCACCTTTGGTGGCCGTGCTGCCGGCTGCCAAGGCCTGAAGCTCTGGAATTTGCTCCCTAACTACTCTGCCTCTCTTTCATAGAAACATAGAAACATAGAAAATAGGTGCAGGAGTAGGCCATTTGGCCTTTCGAGCCTGCACCGCCATTCAATGAGTTCATGGCTGAACATGCAACTTCAGTACCCCATTCCTGCTTTCTCACCATACCCCTTGATCCCCCTAGTAGTAAGGACTTCATCTAACTCCTTTTTGAATATATTTCCTTCTTTAAAATGTTCCTCTTTCTGCCCCAATATCTCCTCTTATGGCTCGATGTCACATTTTGTTTGATAACACTCCTGTGAAGCGCCTTGGGAAGTTTTATTGTATTATGTTAAAGGGGCCATATAAACACATGTCATTATGTATAAAGACACTTGCTCTCTCTACCTCAGACATCATCATCATAGGCAGTCCCTCGGAATTGAGGAAGAAGCGAGTTCTCAGGTGACTGTACATTCCAATACGAGAGCCACAGTCCCCGTCACAGGTGGGACAGACACTGGTTGAAGGAAAGGGTGGGTGGGGAGTCTGGTTTGCCGCACGCTCCTTCCGCTGCCTGCGCTTGATTTCTGCGCGCTCTCGGCGACGAGACTCGAGGAGCTCAGCGCCCTCCCGGATGCACTTCCTCCACTTAGGGCGGACTGGTCTTTGGGCCCAGGGACTCCCAGGTGTCGGTGGGGATGTTGCACTTTATCAGGGAGGCTTTGGGGGTGTCCTCAACACGTTTCCTCTGCCCACCTGGGACTCGTTTTATCTTTCACTTTGGCCGCTCCAACGTCGTCCGGATCCATCGGCGTGGCGCTGCAGAGCCTGCGGGGGGGGGGGTGGGGGCGGAGCTTCGGTCACGCTTGCTCAGCGCGGCCGACAGGGGGACGGGGCTTGGGCCCAGCATCTTGTGGAGTGCCAGCAGGGGGACGCATGTCTATTTGAGCGTGCGCGCATGCGCAATACACTGCTCTCGACGGCTGGGGAAATTTGGGCCCTAGATTCTATCAGAGGGCAGATGAGGAGATATTTTTTTAACACAGCGAGTTGTGATGATTCGGAACGCACTGCCTGAATAATAACTTTCAGAAAGGATATAGCAGTGAGAGATTGTGGCGGAGGTGTGGCGAATGTTTGTAGCGGAGGAGCGGCGAGAGATTGTGGCGGAGGTGCAGCAAATGAGGGTACGGGGCCCAGAGGAGCCGAGGGCCCAGGGGCAGCACGGGCCAGCCCACACTGCGATATGTGAGCGCACTAGGTCCGTGCACCAGAGCAGATCTCCAGTCGTCCTGGTTAACCCTTGCCCCTGGCTAAAGGCCGAGCTCTGTGAAGCCCGTGAGGTGGCTGATGTGCAACAGTCACCACACATTAAAAAAATCCACGCACAGGCATCTTCCACCCTTCAATTAGAGTTCAGGACTGGAATATTGGGTCCTTCATTGAAACATCTGTGAACTCATGTGGAAGCAAGTCATCCTCATTCGAAGGACCGCCTATGAGTGAGTGAGGAGTTCCAAGTGAGCACTTGCTTTGGGAGTCTTGTGTCAGGCGTGTGAACACACTGGCCCGCCCAAGACAGGAACCAGTTCAGCCACCTCTTATTACAGAAAAATTACGACACAGAAGGAGGCCATTCGGCCCATCGTGTCCGCGTCGGTTGGAAAGAGCTATCCAGATAATTCCACTTTCCAGCTCTCGGTCCGTAGCCCTGTAGGTTACGGCACTTCAGGTGCACATCCAAGTACTTTTTAAATGTGGTGAGGGTTTCTGCCTCTACCATCCTTTCAGGCCGTGAGTTCCAGACCCCCACCACCCTCTGGGTGATTTTTTTCCCCCCTCATCTGCCCTATAATGCTTCTACCAACTACTTTAAATCTATGCCCCCTGGTTGTTGACCCCTCTGCTAAGGGAAATAGGTCCTTCCTATCCACCCTATACAGGCCCCTCCTAATTTTATACCTCCTTAATAAGGTCTCCCCTCAGCCGCCTCTGTTCTAAAGAAAACAACCCCAGCCTATCCAATCTTTCTCATCGTTACAATTCTCCACTGCTGGCAAATTGCCAGGACTGGAGAATTGTAACGATGGGGTAAGATTGGATAGGCTGGGGTTGTTTTCTTTACATAAGAACATAAAAACATAAGCAATAGGAGCAGGAGTAGGCCATACAGCCACTCGAGCCTGCTCCGCCATTTAATACTATCATGGCTGATCCGATCATGGACTCAGGTCCACTTCCCTGCCCGCTCCCCATAACCCCTTATCCCCTTATTGTTTAAGAAACTGTCTATTTCTGTCTTAAATGTATTCAATGTCCCAGCTTCCACAGCTCTCTGAGGCAGCGAATTCCACAGATTTACAACCCTCTAAGAAGAAATTTCTCCTCATCTCAGTTTTAAATGGGTGGCCCCTTATTCTAAGATCATGCCCCCTAGTTCTAGTCTCCCCCATCAGTGGAAACATCCTCTCTGCATCCACCTTGTCAAGCCCCCTCATAATCTTATACATTTCGATAAGATCACCTCTCATTT
Organism: Pristiophorus japonicus; assembly: GCF_044704955.1. NCBI lineage: Eukaryota > Metazoa > Chordata > Chondrichthyes > Pristiophoridae > Pristiophorus > Pristiophorus japonicus. Next base: position 368,433,287 of record NC_091978.1, read on the forward strand.
TTCTGAATTCCAATGAGTAGAGGCCCAACCTACTCAACCTTTCCTCGTAAGTCAACCCCCTCATCCCCGGAATCAACCCAGTGAACCTTCTCTGAACGGCCTCCAAAGTAAGTATATCCTTTGGTAAATATAGAAACCAAAACTGCACGCAGTATTCCAGGTATGGCCTCACCAATACCTTATATAGCTGTAGCAAGACTTCCCTGCTTTTATACTCCATCTCCTTTGCATTTTGGCCTTCCTGATCACTTGCTGTACCTGCATACTATCCTTTTGTGTTTCATGAACAAGTACCCCCCGGGTCCCGCTGTACTTTGCAATCTTTCTCCATTTAAATAATAACTTGCTCTTTGATTTTTTTTTCTGCCAAAGTGCATGACCTCACACTTTCCAACATTCGAACAGAGGAGGCTGAGGGGAGACCTTATTGAGGTATATCTCCTCTGTACCCTCTCTCTAGTGCAATCACATCTTTCCTGTGAGGCAGAGAGTTGAAACTCACCACACCAGGGGTTCACTGCTCTCTGGAGAAAGACGAATAACCCAACACCCAGCCTATTCCTACCCCTGCACAGTTCAAATTCTGTGTCCTCTGGTCCTCCCCAACCTGTTAAACTGGAATAATCTATCAATCGACAGGCTATGCAGTCCTTGAATTATTTTCATTGCCCTCTATCTGGTCATCTCGAAGTCTACACTGCCCGAAAGTAAATAGACTTTGAATGTGAGCATTTTTAAAAGATTAGTTCACGGATGTAGGCGTCGCTGGCAAGGCCGGCATTTATTGCCCATCCCTAATTGCCCTTGAGCAGGTGGTGGTGAGCCGCCTTCTTGAACCGTTGCAGTCCGTGTGGTGAAGGTGCTCCCACAGTGCTGTTAGGGAGGGAGTTCCAGGATTGTGACCCAGCGACGATGATAGAAAAAAGAAAGAAAGACTTGGATTTATAAAGCGCCTTTCACGACCACCGGACGTCTCAAAGCACTTTACAGCCAATGAAGTACTTTTGGAGTGTCGTCACTGTTGTAATGTGGGAAACACAGCAGCCAACTTGCGCACAGCAAGCTCCCACAAGCAGCAATGTGATAATGGCCAGATAAACGGTTTTTGTTATTTTGATTGAGGGATAAATATTAGCCAGTAATAACTCCCTCTGCTCTTCTACGAAATAGTGCCATGGGATCTTTTACATCCACCTGAGAGAGCAAACAGTGCCTCGGTTTAAGGTCTCATCCGAAAGACGGCATCTCTGACAGTGCAACATTTCCTCAGCACTGCACTGGAGTGTCAGCCGCCGCCTTAGGCAGTCCCTCGGAGTCGAGGATGACTTGCTTCCACACTAACACGAGTTCTCAGGTGACTGAAGAGTCCAATGCGGGACCTACAGTCTCTGTCACAGGTGGGGGCAGACGGTGGTTGGAGGGACGTGTGGGTGGGGGGGCCTGGGTTTACCGCACGCTCCTTCCGCTGTTTGTGCTTTGCTTCCGCGTGCTCCCGGTGAAGAGACTCGAGGTGTTCGGTGCCCTCCAAATGCTTCTCCTCCACTTTGAGCGGTTTTGGCTAGGGATTCCCAGGTGTCGGTGGGGATGTTGCACTTTTTCAAGGAATTATTCCACCCACTCGGGGAGCACAATGGACATGATCTTCACCACGCGTCAAATTCAAGGGAGGTGCAGGGAACAGCACCAACCTCTGTACATGGCCGCCTTTGACCTCACTAAGGCCTTCGACACTGTCAATCATGAGGGAGTGTCAGCCAGCCACTGAGTCACAGCAGAGACCTCAACGACGATATATTTCCAAGTCAGGATGGTGTGTGACTTGGAGGGGAACGTGGAGGTGGTGGTGTTCCCATGCGCCTGCTGCCCTTGTCCTTCTAGGTGGTAGAGGTCGCGGGTTTAGGAGGTGCTGCCGAAGAAGCCTTGGCGAGTTGCTGCAGTGCATCTTGTAGATGGTGCACACTGCAGCCACGGTGCGCCGGTGGTGGAGGGAGTGAGTGTTGAAGGTGGGGGATGGGGGTGCCAATCAAGCGGGCTGCTTTGTCCTGGATGGTGTCGAGCTTCTTGAGTGTTGTTGGAGCTGCAACTCATCCAGGCAAGTGGAGAGTATTCCATCACACTCCTGACTTGTGCCTTGTAGATGGTGGAAAGGCTTTGGGGAGTCAGGAGGTGAGACACTTGCTGCAGAATACCCAGCCTCTGACCCGCTCTTGTTGCCATGGTATTTGTGACTGGTCTAGATGAGGTCATGATCATTGGTGACCCCCAGGATTACATCGGATATACGGCACAGAAACAGGCCATTCGGCCCAACCAGTCCATGCTGGCGTTTATGCTCCACTTGAGCCTCCTCCCGTCTTTCCTCATCTAAATCTATCAGCATAACCCTCTATTCCCTTCTCCCTCATACTTATCTAGTCTCCCCTCAAAAGCAAAAGGTTGTTGATGGTGGGGGATTCGGTGATGGTATTGCCGTTGAATATCAAGGGGAGGTGGTTAGACTCTCGCTTGTTGGAGATGGTCATTGCCTGGCACTGGTGTGGCGCGAATGTTACTTGCCACTTATCAGCCCAAGCCTGACTGTCGTTCACATTACAACAGTGACTGCGCTCCAGAAGTACTTTCATTGGCTGTAAACAGATGGTAGAAAGGTAAAAAGCAATAGTGGAAGGCTGCGTAAACAAAGGCAAGAAACAAAAAGGGCCACACTACATCATCATTCTAAAAGGACAAAGGGTGTTAAAAAAACAAGCCTGAAGGCTTTGTGTCTTAATGCAAGGAGTATCCGCAATAGAAACATAGAAACATAGAAACATAGAAAATAGGTGCAGGAGTAGGCCATTCGGCCCTTCTAGCCTGCACCGCCATTCAATGAGTTCATGGCTGAACATTCAACTTCAGTACCCCATTCCTGCTTTCTCGCCATACCCCTTGATCCCCCTAGCAGTAAGGACCTCATCTAACTCCTTTTTGAATATATTTAGTGAATTGGCCTCAACAACTTTCTGTGGTAGAGAATTCCACAGGTTCACCACTCTCTGGGTGAAGAAGTTCCTCCGCATCTCGGTCCTAAATGGCTTACCCCTTATCCTTAGACTGTGACCCCTGGTTCTGGACTTCCCCAACATTGGGAACATTCTTCCTGCATCTAACCTGTCTAACCCCGTCAGAATTTTATATGTTTCTATGAGGTCCCCTCTCATTCTTCTGAACTCCAGTGAATACAAGCCCAGTTGATCCAGTCTTTCTTGATAGGTCAGTCCCGCCATCCCGGGAATCAGTCTGGTGAACCTTCGCTGCACTCCCTCAATAGCAAGAATGTCCTTCCTCAGGTTAGGAGACCAAAACTGTACACAATACTCCAGGTGTGGCCTCACCAATGCCCTGTACAACTGTAGCAACACCTCCCTGCCCCTGTACTCAAATCCCCTTGCTATGAAGGCCAACATGCCATTTGCTTTCTTAACCGCCTGCTGCACCTGCATGCCAACCTTCAATGACTGATGTACCATGACACCCAGGTCTCTTTGCACCTCCCCTTTTCCTAATCTGTCACCATTCAGATAATAGTCTGTCTCTCTGTTTTTACCACCAAAGTGGATAACCTCACATTTATCCACATTATACTTCATCTGCCATGCATTTGCCCACTCACCTAACCTATCCAAGTCGCTCTGCAGCCTCACAGCATCCTCCTCGCAGCTCACACTGCCACCCAACTTAGTGTCATCCGCAAATTTGGAGATACTACATTTAATCCCCTCATCTAAATCATTAATGTACAGTGTAAACAGCTGGGGCCCCAGCACAGAACCTTGCGGTACCCCACTAGTCACTGCCTGCCATTCTGAAAAGTACCCATTTACTCCTACTCTTTGCTTCCTGTCTGACAACCAGTTCTCAATCCATGTCAGTACACTACCCCCAATCCCATGTGCTCTAACTTTGCACATCAATCTCTTGTGTGGGACCTTGTCGAACGCCTTCTGAAAGTCCAAATACACCACATCAACTGGTTCTCCCTTATCCACTCTACTGGAAACATCCTCAAAAAATTCCAGAAGATTTGTCAAGCATGATTTCCCTTTCACAAATCCATGCTGACTTGGACCTATCATGTCACCTCTTTCCAAATGCACTGCTATGACATCCTTAATAATTGATTCCATCATTTTACCCACTACCGATGTCAGGCTGACCGGTCTATAATTCCCTGTTTTCTCTCTCCCTCCTTTTTTAAAAAGTGGGGTTACATTGGCTACCCTCCACTCCATAGGAACTGATCCAGAGTCAATGGAATGTTGGAAAATGACTGTCAACGCATCCACTATTTCCAAGGCCACCTCCTTAAGTACTCTGGGATGCAGTCCATCAGGCCCTGGGGATTTATCGGCCTTCAATCCCATCAATAGGGTGGATGAATTAACTGTGCAAATAGATGTTAACAGATATGATGTGATTGGGATTACAGAGACGTGGCTCCAGGATGATCAGGGCTGGGAACTCAACATCCAGGGGTATTCAACATTCAGGAAGGATAGAATAAAAGGAAAAGGAGGTGGGTAGCATTGCTGGTTAAAGAGGAGATTAATGCAATAGTTAGGAAGGACATTAGCTTGGATGATGTGGAATCTATATGGGTAGAGCTACAGAACACCAAAGGGCAAAAAACATTAGTGGGAGTTGTGTCCAGACCTCCAAATAGTAGTAGTGATGTTGGGGAGGGCATCAAACAGGAAATTAGGGGGCCATGCAATAAAGGTGCAGCAGTTATAATGGGTGACTTTAATATGCATATAGATTGGGCTAACCAAACTGGAAACAATACGGTGGAGGAGGATTTCCTGGAGTGCATAAGGGATGGTTTTCTAGACCAATATGTCGAGGAACCAACTAGGGGGGAGGCCATCTTAGAATGGGTATTGTGTAATGAGAGAGGATTAATTAGCAATCTCGTTGTGCGAGGCCCCTTGGGGAAGAGTGACCATAATATGATGGAATTCTACATTAGGATGGAGAATGAAACAGTTAATTCAGAGACCATGGTCCAGAACTTAAAGAAGGGTAACTTTGAAGGTATGAGGCGTGAATTGGCTCGGATAGATTGGCGAATGATACTTAAGGGCTTGACAGTGGATGGGCAATGGCAGACATTTAGAGACCGCATGGATGAACTACAACAATTGTACATCCCTGTCTGGCATAAAAATAAAAAAAGGAAGGTGGCTCAACCGTGGCTATCAAGGGAAATCAGGGATAGTATTAAAGCCAAGGAAGTGGCATAAAAATTGGCCAGAAATAGCAGCGAACTTGGGGACTGGGAGAAATTTGGAACTCAGCAGAGGAGGCCAAAGGGTTTGATTAGGGCAGAGAAAATAGAGTACAAGAGGAAGCTTGCAGGGAACATTAAAACGGACTGCTAAAGCTTCTATAGATACGTAAAGAGAAAAAGGTTAGTAAAGACAAACATAGGTCCCCTGCAGTCAGAATCAGGGGAAGTCATAACTGGGAACAAAGAAATGGCAGACCAATTGAACAAGTACTTTGATTCGGTATTCACTAAGGAGGACACAAACAACCTTCCGGATATAAAAGGGGTCAGAGGGTCTAGTAAGAAGGAGGAACTGAGGGAAATCCTTATTCAGGAAATTGTGTTGGGGAAATTGATGGGATTGAAGGCCGATAAATCCCCAGGGCCTGATGGTCTGCATCCCAGAGTACTTAAGGAGGTGGCCTTGGAAATAGTGGATGCATTGACAGTCATTTTCCAACATTCCATAGACTCTGGATCAGTTCCTATGGAGTGGAGGGTAGCCAATGTAACCCCACTTTTTAAAAAAGGAGGGAGAGAGACAACAGGGAATTATAGACCGGTCAGCCTGACATCGGTAGTGGGTAAAATGATGGAATCAATTATTAAGAATGTCATAGCAGCGCAATTGGAAAGAGGTGACATGATAGGTCCAAGTCAGCATGGATTGTGAAAGGGAAATCATGCTTGAAAAATCTTCTGGAATTTTTTGAGGATGTTTCCAGTAGAGTGGACAAGGGAGAACCAGTTGATGTGGTGTATTTGGACTTTTAGAAGGCTTTTGACAAGATCCCACACAAGAGATTAATGTGCAAAGTTAAAGCACATGGGATTGGGGTAGTGTGCTGACGTGGACTGAGAACTGGTTGGCAGACAGGAAGCAAAGAGTAGGAGTAAATGGGTACTTTTCAGAATGGCAGGCAGTGACTAGTGGGGTACCGCAAGGTTCTTTGCTGTTTACATTGTACATTAATGATTTAGACGAGGGAATTAAATGTAGTATCTCCAAATTTGCAGATGACACTAAGTTGGGTGGCAATGTGAGCTGCGAGGAGGATGCTATGAGGCTGCAGAGTGACTTGGATAGGTTAGGTGAGTGGGCAAATGCATGGCAGATGAAGTATGATGTGGATAAATGTGAGGTTATCCACTTTGGTGGTAAAAACAGAGAGACAGACTATTATCTGAATGGTGACAGATTAGGAAAAGGGGAGGTGCAATGAGACCTGGGTGTCATGGTACATCAGTCATTGAAGGTTGGCATGCAGGTACAGCAGGCGGTTAAGAAAGCAAATGGCATGTTGGCCTTCATAGCGAGGGGATTTGAGTACAGGGGCAGGGAGGTGTTGCTACAGTTGTACAGGGCCTTGGTGAGGCCACACCTGGAGTATTGTGTACAGTTGTGGTCTCCTAACCTGAGGGAGTGCAGCGAAGGTTCACCAGACTGATTCCCGGGATGGCGGGACTGACATATCAAGAAAGACTGGATCAACTGGGTTTGTATTCACTGGAGTTCAGAAGAATGAGAGGGGATCTCACAGAAACGTTTAAAATTCTGACGGATTTAGACAGGTTAATTGCAGGAAGAATGTTCCCAATGTTGGGGAAGTCCAGAACCAGGGGTCACAGTCTATGGATAAGGTGTAAGCCATTTAGGACTGAGATGAGGAGAAACTTCTTCACCCAGAGAGTGGTGAACCTGTGGAATTCTCTACCACAGAAAGTGGTTGAGGCCAATTCACTAAATATATTCAAAAAGGAGTTAGATGATGTCCTTACTACAAGGGGTATGGCGAGAAAGCAGGAATGGGGCACTGAAGTTACATGTTCAGCCATGAACTCATTGAATGGCGGTGCAGGCTCGAAGGGCCGAATGGCCTACTCCTGCACCTATTTTCTATGTTTCTAAAGCGCTTTGAGACGTCCGGTGGTTGTGAAAGGCGCTGTATAAATCCAAGCCTCTCTTTCTAACGGAGCCCACCGATATGTTGAAGTAAATTTGGTTCCAGATGTTAGAACAGCTGTGGGTGCTTGCATAGAACATTTCATGTGAAACATGAATGACTTTAGAGCTGATCAAGTAACACTTTAGTGCAGCTGGTCTCTGCTCACTGACCAGTTAGGCATTGCTGCCATAGCAACAGGAGGAGGCCATTGAGCCCCTCGAGCCTGTTCTGCCATTCAATGAGATCATGGCTGATCTGTGACCTAACTCCATATACCTGCCTTTGGCCTGTATCCCTCAATATCTTTGGTTAACAAAAATTTACAATAGACCAAGACAGACAGACTTGCATTTATATAGCGCTTTCCACGGCCACCAGACCTCCCAAAGCGCTTTACAGCCAAAGAAGTACCTTTTGGAATGTAGTCACTGTTGTAATGTGGGAAACGCAGCAGGCAATTTGCGCACAGCAAGCTCCCACAAACAGCAATGTGATAATGACCAGATATTCTATTTTTGTTATGTTGATTGAGGGATAAATATTGACCAGGACACTGTGAATAACTCCCCTGCTCTTCTTCGAAATAGTGTCGTGGGATCTTTTACGTCCACCTGAGAAAGCAGACGGGGCCTCGATTTAATCGTCTCATCCAAAAGACTGCCCCTCCGACAGTGTGGCGCTCCCTCAGTACTGCCCCTCCGACAGTGCGGCGCTCCCTCAGTACTGCCCCTCCGACAGTGCGGCGCTCCCACAGTTCTGCCCCTCCGACAGTGCGGCGCTCCCTCAGTACTGCCCCTCCGACAGTGCGGCACTCCCTCATTACTGCTCCTCCGACAGTACGGCGTTCCCTCAGTACTGCCCCTCCGACAGTGCGGCGTTCCCTCAGTACTGCCCCTCCGACAGTGCGGCGCTCCCTCAGTACTGCCCCTCCGACAGTGCGGCGCTCCCTCAGTACTGCCCCTCCGACAGTGCGGCGCTCCCTCAGTACTGCCCCTCCGACAGTGCGGCGCTCCCTCAGTACTGCCCCTCCGACGTGCGGCGCTCCCTCAGTACTGCCCCTCCGACAGTGCGGAGCTCCCTCAGTACTGCCCCCCCGACAGTGCGGCGCTCCCTCAGTACTGCCCCTCCGACAGTGCGGCGCTCCCTCAGTACTGCCCCTCCGACAGTGCGGCGCTCCCTCAGTACTGCCCCTCCGACAGTGCGGCGCTCCCTCAGTACTGCCCCTCCGACAGTGCGGCGCTCCCTCAGTACTGCCCCTCCGACAGTGCGGCGCTCCCTCAGTAATGCAATGGGACTTGAACCCACAAAGCTCTGACTCAGAGCCTACGCTGTGACTCAGTGGCTAGCATCATTTTATTGTTTGTGGAAGAGAGTGCCAAACTTCTACTACCCTTTGTGTGTAGAAGTATTTCTTAACTTCACTCCTGAAAGGTCTGGCTCTAAGTTTTAGATTATGCCCCCTAGTCCCAGACTCCCCAACCAGCGGGAATAGTTTCTCTCGATCTACCCCATTGGTTCCCCTTAATATCCTGAAAACTTCGATCGACTCATCCTTTAACCGTCTGAATAACCCTTTCCATCTTTCAGCTTCAGGGCGAGCATGGCAGCTCGAGGAGCTGAATGGCCTACTCCTGTTCCTATGGGCTCAATTTCCCCCGGTGATTTTGCGCCGTGTTTTTGGAGCAGGCCACTCTTTTTGGCCTCAGTTGAAAAATCACAGTTTCCCCAATCAATTTGCACCAGTGTAACTCAGTTAGTTATGATTTTTTTTTAGGTCAGTTGTTTTTCTTCAGCCAAATGGGGGCGTAACCAGCCACCTACGCCATTTCTGACCATTTAGGGAAGTTTGGCCAGCTGAGAGTTACTCCAGTTCTGATTAGGGCCGGCGTATGTGGCCTCTGCAGAAAAACCTTCCCCAATCGGCCCAGGTAAGGGAATCGGCCCAGGTAAGGGAATCGGCCCAGGTAAGGGAATCGGCCCAGGTAAGGGAATCGGCGCAGGTAAGGGAATCGGCCCAGGTAAGGGAATCGGCGCAGGTAAGGGAATCGGCCCAGGTAAGGGAATCGGCGCTGGTAAGAGAATCGGCCCAGGTAAGGGAATCGGCGCAGGTAAGGGAATCGGCCCAGGTAAGGGAATCGGCGCTGGTAAGAGAATCGGCCCAGGTAAGGGAATCGGCGCTGGTAAGAGAATCGGCCCAGGTAAGGGAATCGGCGCTGGTAAGGGAATCGGCCCAGGTAAGGGAATCGGCGCAGGTAAGAGAATCGGCCCAGGTAAGGGAATCGGCGCTGGTAAGAGAATCGGCCCAGGTAAGGGAATCGGCGCAGCAGATGCCCGGACACACTGAAAGAATTGAAAAACACATAGCAGCAACTTACCCCTACTCACACTCTTACCCACTTCCCCATTCGCTTCCCCCGCGCGCACGCATGCTCACCCACACACCCACGTTGAGCGGAGTTGAGAATTGAAAGCGAGCGCGACTTGTTTTTGAGCCAAAATAAATTATTTGCAACTTCTATAATAGGGGAAAAATTGCAGTCGGAGGCTTCCTTTTGTACGAACACCTCCGACTCCCCCAAAAAATCTCCGAAAGTACCTGGTGGTCCCAGAGGAAAGTAGGACCCTGGTCAGAGGCCTAGGGTCGCTGCGCAGATGATTTCCCCGTTCGTATGTACCTGCTGCAGTCACGTGACCCTGGACCACCAATCACTGTGCAGTATTCTCATTGATAAAATTGGGAGCTCTGTTTGTACGAGCTCTGAGTACTATCAACGAGAAAAATAACCCTAAAACACCCAAACACAGCATAATAATTAAATAAAACACCTTGCGTATTAAAAATGAATTGAATGCTTTAGAAAAAATATTCTTGGGAGGGAATTTAAAAAAAAAAGTGTTTTAATAGGGTTAAAAAATAAACTCACCTTAATGGATTTGGGTTTTTAATATAAAAATGAGTGTTTAAATTTTATGGTTATATATTTTAAAACTCTTGCGCTGGCAGAAGTAAGCTGTGACACCGGTTTGAAGGATTTTGCTGGGCATGATTTGGGCAAATCTCTCCCGCTCGGACGTCCTTCTCCCGGGGGATGTGGAGGATCAGTACGGAGAGATCTGGAGAGACGGGAAAAGCCAGTTCTCGGTGCTTGTGCATCGCGCTCTGGGAACCGGCTTTTGCGAGGCCTCTTCGGGCGTTCCCAGCAAGGCCCCAATTTTTGGCCCATTATGTTACTGGCTTCGCTTCTGTCGGAAGCGGGGGAGGGGAAGGGGTTGGCGGGATCAGGCAAGGAGCTCACTCGGAAGCAAAATGATTGCCCGGGAAACGAGGCATATTCATCACGGCCAGGTCGAGAATTCAGTGACTGATTTTCACTTCACTGAATACATGATGGTGAATATTTCTCAAAGGATAAAGCCCGGCCATCTTCTGCCCTTATGTTCCACGTTGCTATGGCGATGAGTTGAGCGACCAAGTAAATGCTACTTTTTTTGAAAAAGGGGATTTATCCTTTTGTTTTTTTGTCCTACTTTCCTTTCCTATTTCCACCCTGTGGCCTTTGCCGACGGTGCTTGGAACCAACTGCGAGGATATACGAGCGACTGGCCCAGGAATAGCTGCCTTTGTGATTTCTTTTCTCTCTCTCTCTCTCTCTCTCCCTCTCCCTCTCTCCCTCAAACGCCTCCCCCACCCCGACACCACGGTAACTAATTCAAACGCAGCGCGATAGGAGTGAGGACAAACTGACCACCATTGCTGCTGCTACTACAGCACAGCATTGCTCACGTACATCATCATAGGCAGTCCCTCTGAATCGAGGAAGACTTGCTTCCACTCTTAAAATGAGTCCTTGGGTGGCTGAACAGTCCGGTATGAGAACCACAGTCCCTGTCACAGGTGGGACAGATAGTCGTTGAGGGAAGGGGTGGGTGGGACAGGTTTGCCTCACGCTCCTTCCGCTGCCTGCGCTTGGTTTCTGCATGCTCTCGGTGACGAGACTCGAGGTGCTCAACGCCCTCCCGGATGCACTTCCTCCACTTAGGGCGGTCTTTGGCCAGGGACTCCCAGGTGTCAGTGGGGATGTTGCACTTTATTAGGGAGGCTTTGAGGGTGTCCCTGTAACGTTTCCTCTGCCCACCTTTGGCTCGTTTGCCGTGAAGGAGTTCCGAGTAGAGCGCTTGCTTTGGGAGTCTCGTGTCGGGCATGTGGACAATGTGGCCCGCCCAGCGGAGCTGATCAAGTGTGGTCAGTGCTTCGATGCTGGGGATGTTGGCCTGGTCGAGGTCGCTAATGTTGGTGCGTCATATGCTCAGGATTACATGGGAGATACGGCATAGAAACAGGCCATTCGGCCCAACCAGTCCATGCCGGCGTTTATGCTCCTCTCGAGCCTCCTCCCGTCTTTCCTCATCTAAATCTATCAGTGTAATCCTCTTTTCCTTTCTCCCTCATGAGTTTATCCAGCCTCCCCTTAAATGCATCGATACTATTCGCCTCAACCCCTCCCTGTGGCAGCGAGTTCCACATTCTCACTGCTCTCTGGGTAAAGAAGTTTCTCCTGAATTCCCCATTGGGTTTCTGGGTGACTATCTTATATTGATGGCCTCTAGTTATGCTTTTCCCCACAAGTGGAAACATTCTCCCTCTATCCACTCTATCAAACCTTTCATCATTTTAATTACCTCAAATGGGTCACCCCTCAGCCTTCTCTTTTCAGGCAAAAAGAGACCCAACTCAATTTTGCAAGATCGCAAGACATATAACATGGAGGAGTCTACTGTGTCTGTATTAAATTACATGACAATTTTTAATCTAGAATTGTAGAATGATACAGCGCCGAAGGAGGCCATTCGACCCATCGTGCCTCTGACGGCTCTGAAAGAGCAATCCAGTTAGTCCCACTCCCCCTGCACTTTCCCCATAACCCTGCACACTTCTCCTTTTCAACTATTTATCCGATTCCCTTTTGAAAATTACAGTTATTATCAGTTTGCATCACCCTTTCAGACCGTGCATTCCAGACATTAGCCACTCGCCGCGTCGTTTTCTTTTTTATCCTTGTGTCGCCTCTGTTTCTTTTGCAAATTGCCGTAAAAGTCATAGAATCATAGAAAATTGGTGCAGGAGTAGGCCATTCGGCCCTTCGAGCCTGCACCGCCATTCAATGAGTTCATGGCTGAACATGCAACTTCAGTACCCCCTTCCTGCTTTCTCGCCATACCCCTTGATCCCCCTAGTAGTAAGGACTACATCTAACTCCCTTTTGAATATATTTAGTGAATTGGTTTCAACAACTTTCTGTGGTAGAGAATTCCACAGGTTCACCACTCTCTGGGTAAAGAAGTTTCTCCTCATCTCGGTCCTAAATGGCTTACCCCTTATCCTTAGGCTGTGACCCCTGGTTTTGGACTTCCCCAACATTGGGAACATTCTTCCTGCATCTAACTTGTCTAAACCCGTCAGAATTTTAAACGTTTCTATGAGATCCCCTCTCATTCTTCTGAACTCCAGTGAATACAAGCCCAGTTGATCAAGTCTTTCTTGATATGTCAGTCCCGCCATCCCGGGAATCAGTCTGGTGAACCTTCGCTGCACTCCCTCAATAGCAAGAATGTCCTTCCTCAAGTTAGGAGACCAAAACTGTACACAATACTCCAGGTGTGGCCTCACCAAGGCCCTGTACAACTGTAGTAACACCTCCCTGCCCCTGTACTCAAATCCCCTCGCTATGAAGGCCAACATGCCATTTGCTTTCTTAACCGCCTGCTGTACCTGCATACCAACCTTCAATGACTGATGTACCATGACACCCAGGTCTCGTTGCACCTCCCCTTTTCCTAATCTGTCACCATTCAGATAATAGTCTGTCTCTCTGTTTTTACCACCAAAGTGGATAACCTCACATTTATCCACATTATACTTCATCTGCCATGCATTTGCCCACTCACCTAACCTATCCAAGTCACTCTGCAGCCTCATAGCATCCTCCTCGCAGCTCACACTGCCACCCAACTTAGTGTCATTCGCAAATTTGGAGATACCACATTTAATCCCCTCGTCTAAATCATTAATGTACAGTGTAAACAGCTGGGGCCCCAGCACAGAACCTTGCGGTACCCCACTAGTCACTGCCTGCCATTCTGAAAAGTACCCATTTACTCCTACTCTTTGCTTCCTGTCATCATCATCATAGGCGGTCCCTCGAAATGCAGATGACTTGCTTCCACGCCAAAAAAAAGGATGAGTTCACAGGTGTTCTAATGAAGGCCCTAATATTCCAGGTCCCGAATTACATGTTGAAGGGTGGAAGATGCCTGTGCGTGGATTTTTTTAACGTGGGGTGACCGTTGCACATCAGCCACCACACGGGCTTGTCAGAGCTAGGTCTTGATCCAGTGACTGGAGACCAGCTCTGCTGCACGGACCTAGTGCGCACACATATCGCACAGTGTGGGCTGGGCCCGTGCTGCCCCTGGGCCCCCGCCTCTTCTGGGCCCCGAACTCTCGCCTCTCCTGGGCCCCGATCATGTCCCTCTACAATCTCTCGCCGCTCCTTCGCCCCGACCTCGCCGCTCCTGCTGTACCTGCCCACGCTCCAATCACCAACCTGGACCTTGATGATGTCACTCTTCGCTGCCGTTGCAGCTCGTGCCGTAAAAGTATATGGGCAAAGAATGGTGCCCACCTTAGCGCGTCGGTCCAGGGTGACCCTTCAGGCGGTGTACTCAGGGTTCCAAGAGTTAAACTCCAAACACTGACCACGGTGCGAAGAGCAGCTCCCTCGCACCAGTCCTAAATCTGCCTTTAGCTTGTTTCAACCTGAGCCCCCTTGTCCTGTCGCCACCCTTTAAGTTGAAGTCGTGTTCCACACTTCTATACCGCTTACTGACTTATAAACCTCAAAGGTCACCAACAGTTGCATTTTTTTCAATGCTTAAAAGCCCAAGTTTATTCAGTCTATCATCGTATCAGTTACATAAGAACATAAGAAGTAGGAGCAGGAGTCGGCCATTTGGCCCCTCGAGCCTGCTCCGTCATTGAATAAGATCATGCCTGATCCGATCATGGACTCAGCTCCACTTCCCTGCCCACTCCCCATAACCCTTCACTCCTTTATCGTTCAAAAATCTATCTATCTCTGCCCTAACTATGTTCAACGACTGGTTCTGTGATTGTCTCTTGCCTCTGCTCCACTCTAGACTTTGAACCCCTCCCTCGTGACAGTGATCCGACACCATTCATACTTTATTGGTTTTGATTCTTCCTGATTTAAAAAAAAAATTGTTCCTGGGATGTGGGCATCGCTGGCATTGACTGCCCATCTCTCACTGTCCTCGAGGATGTTTCCACTGATGGGGGAGACTAGCACTAGAGGCCGTGATCTTAGAATAAACTGAGATGAGGAGGAATTTCTTCTCTGAGGGTTGTAAATCTGTGGAATTTGCTGCCTCAGAGAGCTGTGGAGGCTGAGACATTGAATACATTTAAGATAGAAATAGACAGTTTCTTAACCGATAAGGGGATAAGGGATAATGGGGAGCGGGTGGGGATGTTGACCCGAGTCCATGATTGTATTAAATGGCAGAGCAGGCTCGAGGGGCCGTATGGCCTACTCCTGCTCCTATTTCTTATGTTCTTGTGAGAATGTGGTGGTGAGCCGCCGCCTTGAACCGCTGCAGAGATGCTATTGTTTTGTTGTAGCGGTTTTGTACAGCTGAGTGTCTCGCTCGGCCATTTCAGAGGAGCAGTTAAGAGTCAACCACATTGCTGTGGGTCTGGAGTCACATATAGGCCCTTACCCGGTCTGGGTAAGGGCGGCAGATTTCCTTCCCTAAAGAACATTAGCGAAGCAGATGTGTTTTACGACAATCTGGCAGTTTCAAGGTCACCATTACTGGTACTAGCTTGTTGTTCCAGATTTATTTAATGAACTGAATTTAAATTCCCCAGCTGCCGTGGTGGGATTTGAACTCGCATTCCCTAGATTTTTGATACAGGCCTCTGGATTACTAGTCCAGTAACATAACCACTATGCTACAGTTCCCAGTACTTTATGCGTTAAACTTCATCTGTTAGTGCTACACCCACTGGCATATTTATACCGAGTTCATATTTTGTAGTCTTTGGCTCCGAATCAATTGTCCTTCCTAGTTTGGTCTGTTCAGTTTGACCAGTCGGCATTACACTTCTGAATCCAAGTCTTTAAATGTTAAATTGAAGCAATCGAGGTCCATGCTCCAACCCTGGAGAATTCCTCTCTGCACTTTCCCCCACCAATGTCGATCCCTCAACAGGTGTCCACTGCTGCTTACCCTTGCTTTTTTTGTTTTATCTGTTTTATCTGTTTTATCTGTTTCCAGGTTATACCTTGTTAGTACAGGTTGAACCACCCCGCGTCCGGAACCACCCCTCGTCCGGAACCACCCCTCGTCCGGAACCACCCCTCGTCCGGAACCACCCCTCGTCCGGAACCACCCTTCGTCCGGAACCACCCCTCGTCCGGAACCACCCCTCGTCCGGAACCACCCCTCGTCCGGAACCATTCCCGGCCCGCCGGGTGGCGCATGCGCAGAGCTCCGACATGAACAAATTGAAGTCTTTGCTCGCTGCCGGCTCCCGCAATCGCTGGCCTGACCCTGCGATCCACCGTCCTCCCCTCCCTCCTCCCCCCCCGCCCCCCCCTGATGATCTCTCAGCTGCACTTACAGCCCCAAGCCAGCCAGCCCCAATATCCCCTTGCTCAGTACCTGTACCATCCAATTTAACGTGACCACCCCTCGTCCGGAGAAATCCCTTATCCAGAACAGGCCAGGTCCCAATGGTTCGGGATAAGGGAGGTTCAACCTGCAGCAGCCTTTCATCTGGACCTTTTTGCCAAAGGCTTTTGAGAAGCTAAATACACTGTGTTGCTCAGCGTCCACCTGAGATGCAAGTTCCTCACGGTAGTGAAAGCAATCGGACAGGCAAGGTGATCCCCACTTGAACCTGGGCTGGCAGCAGTTACTGAAGGTTACTGAAACGAAAAAGAAAATGTGCCTATTATGACCCAGAATCTTTAACGGTATTATTGAAGTATAGTCACTGTTGTAAGCTGTGTCAGCTGTGGCTCAGTTGGTAGCACACTCGGCTCTGAGTCAGAAGGTTGTGAGGGAGCACCGCACTGTCAGAGGTTCCGTCTTTTGGTTGAGATGTTAAACCGAAGCCCCGTCTGCCCCCTCGGGTGGGTGTAAAAGATCCCATGGCACTATTTCGAAGAAGAGCAGGGGAGTTATCCCCGGTGTCTTGGGGCCAATATTTATCCCTCAACCAACATTAAAAAAACACGTTCTCCCATTGCTGTTTGTGGGAGCTTGCTGTGCGCAAATTGGCTGCCGCTTTTCCCACATTACAACAGTGACTGCATTCCAAAAGTGCTGTAAAGCGCTTTGACACGTCTTGGTGGTCGTGAAAGGCGCTATATAAATGCAAGTCTTTCTTCTTTCTAATGTGAGAAACACGGCAGCCAATTTGCGCACAGCAAGCTCCCACAATCAGCAATATGATAATGACCCAGACAATCTGTTTTAGTGATGCCGTTGGTGGAGGGATAAATATTGGCCTTTGTGACTTGGTGCACGATACCTCCGTGTTTGCGCTTGGTGCAGTGCACTCCTGTTTTCCTCTACTCTCTCTTCTCTGGACCACTTCTATTGTACTCCAACCTGTCCCACCTCAGCACCTCTCCTGCACTAGCTTCGCCTCCCATCCCCGCATGGAGGGGCCCCAAGGTGGGACAGAGAGGAAAAGAAAAAAAAAGACTTGCATTTATATAGCGCCTTTCACCGATCACCGGACGTCTCAAAGCGCTTTACAGCCACTAAAGTACTTTTGCAGTGTAGTCACTGTTGTAATGTAGGAAACGCGGCAGCCAATTGGTGCACAGCAAGCTCTCACAAACAGCAATGTGATAACGACCAGATAATCTGTTTTTGTTATGTTGATTGAGGGATAAATATTGGCCCCAGGACACCTCCCCTGCTCTTCTTCGAAATAGTGCCGCGGGATCTTTTACGTCAACCTGAGAGAGCAGACGGGGCCTCGGTTTAACGTCTCATCCAAAAGACGGCACCTCCGACAGTGCGGTGCTCCCTCAGTACTGCCCCTGCGACAGTGCGGTGTTCCCTCAGTACTGCCCCTGCGACAGTGCGGCGCTCCCTCAGTACTGCCCCTGCGACAGTGCGGTGTTCCCTCAGTACTGCCCCTGCGACAGTGCGGCGCTCCCTCAGTACTGCCCCTGCGACAGTGCGGTGTTCCCTCAGTACTGCCCCTGCGACAGTGCGGCGCTCCCTCAGTACTGCCCCTGCGACAGTGCGGCGCTCCCTCAGTGCTGCCCCTCCGACAGTGCGGTGCTCCCTCAGTACTGCCCCTGCGACAGTGCAGCGCTCCCTCAGCACTGCCCCTCCGACAGTGCGGTGCTCCCTCAGTACTGCCCCTGCGACAGTGCAGCGCTCCCTCAGCACTGCCCCTCCGACAGTGCGGTGCTCCCTCAGTACTGCCCCTGCGACAGTGCGGTGCTCCCTCAGTACTGCCCCTGCGACAGTGCAGCGCTCCCTCAGCACTGCACTTGGGAGTGTCAGCCTAGATTTATGTGCTCAAGTCCCTGGAATGAAACTTGAACCCACGACCTTGTAACTCAGACGAGAGTGTTGCCCACTGAGCCACGGCTGGCACCGAGTGAAAGAGGAGTGGAATGGTGGCACAGAACCAACCTCGTCTTCAGTCGCCTCCCTTAATCCTACCGCTCGGTATGTGTTCCTGCTCCCTGAAGTACCTCGGGGACATTTACTTTGTTAACTCCAGCTTCATAAGTGCAAGTTGTTGAGTTTTTTTCTGTAACCCGAATATAAGAACAGAAGAACATAAGAATTAGGAACAGGAGTAGGCCATCTAGCCCCTCGAGCCTGCTCCGCTATTCAACAAGATCATGGCTGATCTGGCCGTGGACTAAGCACAACTTACCCGCCCGCGCCCCGTGACCCTTAATTCCCTTATTGGTTAAAAATCTATCTATCTGTGACTTGAATACATTCAATGAGCTAGCCTCAACTGCTTCCTTGGGCAGAGAATTCCACAGATTCACAACCCTCTGGGAGAAGAAATTCCTTCTCAACTCGGTTTTAAATTGGCTCCCCCGTATTTTGAGGCTGTGCCCCCCAGTTCCAGTATTCCCGACCAGTGGAAACAACCTCTCTGCCTTTATCTTGTCTATCCCTTTAATTATTTTAAATGTTTCTATAAGATCACCCCTCATCCTTCTGAACTCCGAGTAAAGACCCAGTCTACTCAATCTATCATCATAAAGTAACCCCCTCATCTCCGGAATCAGCCTAGTGAATCGTCTCTGTACCCCCTCCAAAGCCAGTATATCCTTCCTTAAGTAAGGCGACCAAAACTGCAGGCAGTACTCCAGGTGCGGCCTCACCAATACCCTGTACAGTTGCAGAAAGACCTCCTGCTTTTGTACTCCATCCCTCTCGCAATGAAGGCCAACATTCCATTCGCCTTCCTGATTACCTGCTGCACCTGCAAGCTAACTTTTTGGGATTGTTTCATGCACAAGGACCCCCAGGTCCCTCTGCACCGCAGCATGTTGTAATTTCTCCCCATTCAAATAATATTCCCTTTTACTGTTTTTTTTTTTCCCAAGGTGGATGACCTCACACTTTCCGACATTGTATTCCATCTGCCAAACCTTAGCCCATTCGCTTAACCTATCCAAATCTCTTTGCAGCCTCTCTGTGTCCTCTACACAACCCGCTTTCCCACTAATCTTTGTGTCATCTGCAAATTTTGTTACACTACACTCTGTCCCCTCTTCCAGGTCATCTATGTATATTGTAAACAGTTGTGGTCCCAGCACCGATCCCTGTGGCACACCACTAACCACCGATTTCCAACCCGAAAAGGACCCATTTATCCCGACTCTCTGCTTTCTGTTAGCCAGCCAATTCTCGATCCATGCTAATACATTTCCTCTGACTCCGCGTACCTTTATCTTCTGCAGTAACCTTTTGTGTGGCACCTTATCGAATGCCTTTTGAAAATCTAAATACACCACATCCATCGGTACACCTCTATCCACCATGCTCGTTATATCCTCAAAGAATTCCAGTAAATTAGTTAAACATGATTTCCCCTTCATGAATTCATGTTGCGTCTGCTTGATTGCACTATTCCTATCTAGATGTCCCGCTGTTTCTTCCTTAATGATAGTTTCAAGCATTTTTCTCACTACAGATGTTAAACTAACCGGCCTATAGTTACCTGCCTTTTGCCTGCCCCCTTTTTTAAACAGAGGCGTTACATTAGCTCTGTTTATCGCCGTAAACCTTCTGCATCGCCCTCTGGCCAACTTGTGCATCTTGGTACGTGACGAGATATTGCCAAGGAGACTTTGAGCAGGCAAATCTGAAATCTATGCTCGTTCAACCCGGGTGGGGGGGGTGGGTGGGTGGGGGGGGCGGCAGGGGTGCGCGTGGAGAGGGTAGAGAAATTCATAAAACTGTCTTTGTGCAGTGCGTACCAGTGCTGCCAAACGTTGTAATGAAATATGGGCGGGAGCTCGGGATGCTATATGGTTCAAGCAGATAATCTAACATCAATTTACTGTTGTCTGAAAGGAAAGCCTTCGATGTGATGTAGTATTGGTTTGACTCAACAGACTCAGTGGAGCAGAATATTGCACCATTATAAGGTGGTGGATTAACTTGTGGGGACTTGTAGCAGAAAATAGTGGTTTACAAGACTATTAATGGGGCAGTCACTCTGAGGACTGATGTCGTGATTTTTTGTTGTTGCTTATTTTGAATAGGTATTCTTTAGCTTACCTCCCATTTGAAAAAAAAACCTATTTGGTATCGCCTGAACAGGAGGAGGCCATTCAGCCCCTCGAGTCCGTACCGCCATTGAGTCAGATCGTGGCTGGTCTGCATTCTCGACTCCGTGCACCCGCCTTGACATCACTGACATTGCCGAGAGGTAAGAATGGATGCGTCTCTTCACCCTGCCACTGGTGGGAGATTCCAGAATGTATAGCCAGGATTTTCCAGCAGAATTTCAACAAAGGAAAAGCTCATCACCACAGGTGGTTCCTCGAAGCGAGGATGACTTGCTTCCACGCCAAAAAGGGATGAGTTCACAGGTGTTTCAATGATGGACCGGATATTCCAGGTCCCGAACTACATCCTGAAGGGTGGAAGATGCCTGTGGGTGGATTTTTTTAACGTGGGGTGACCGTTGCACACCAGCCACCACACGGGCTTGACAGAGCTAGGTCTTGGTCCAGTGGCGAGGGTTAACCAGGACGACTGGAGACCAGCTCTGCTACACGGACCCAGTGCGCACACATATCGCAGTGTGGGCTGGGCCCGTGCTGCCCCTGGGCCCTCGGCTCTTCTGGGCCCCGAACTCGCGCCTCTCCTGGGTCCCGATTACGTCCCTCTACAATCTCTCGTCGCTCCTTCGCCCCGACCTCGCCGCTCCTGCTGTACCTGCCCACGCTCCAATCACCGACCTGGACCTTGGTGACGTCCCTCTTCGCCCTCCTGCACCAGCTCGCGCTGTATCTTGCCGTGGTATGCCGCCAGGCAAGAGAAAAGAACACCATGGGTGAATCACCCAGGATGTGTACTTTGCTGAGCTCCTAGCAGTCTCTCTTCGTGAGTCAGAAGCTTGTGGCTTCAAGTTTCACTCCAGAGACTTCAACACAAATTGTAGACTGACACTCCCAGTGCAGTGCTGAGGGAGCGCTTCACTGTTGGAGGTGCCGTCTTTCGGATGAGACGTTAAACTGAGACCTCATCTGCTCTCTCAGGTGGACGTAAAAGATCCCAGGGCTACTATTTTGAAGAGGAGAGGAATTCTAGCCAATATTTATCCCTCAATCAGCATCACTACAAACAGATGATCTGGTCATTATCAACTAGCTGTTTTATAGGGTCTTGCTGTGTCCAAATTGGCTGCCGCGTTTCCTACATTATAACCGTGTCTGCACTTGGAAAAGTAACCCAATGGCTGTAAAGCGCTTTGGGACATCCTATAGAATGCTGCGGTACAGAGGGATCTGGGGCCCTCGTACATGAAACACAAAACATAAGCATGCAGGTACAGCAAGTAATGGAATGTTGGCCTTTATTGCAAAGGGGTTGGAGTATAAAAGCAGAGAAGTCCTGCTCCAACTGTACAGGGTATTGGTGAGGCCATACCTGGAGGTCTCCTTATTTAAGGAGGGATATACTTGCATTGGAAACAGTTCAGATAAGGTTCACGAGGTTGATTCCTGAGATGAAAGGGGTAGTCTCATGAGGAACGATTGAGCAGGTTGGGCCTCTACTCATTGGAGTTTAGAAGAATGATCTTATTGAAAAATATAAGATTCTGAGAGGGCTTGACCGGGTAGATGCAGAGAGGATATTTCCCCTCGTGGGGGAATCTGGAACTAGGGGGCATAGTCTCAGAATAAGGGGTCGTCCATTTAAGACAGAGATGAGGAGGAATTTCTTCTCTCAGAAGATTGTGAATCTTTGGAATTCTCTACCCCAGAGAGCTGTGGAGTCTGTGTCATTGAATATATTCAAGGAGGAGATAGACAGATTTTTGAATGATAGGGGAGTCGAGGGTTATGGGGACGGGCGGGAAAGTGGAGTTGAGGCCAAGATCAGATCAGCCGTGATCTTACTGAATGGCGAAGCAGGCTCGAGGGGCCGAATGGCCGACTCCTGCTCTTATTTCTTATGTTCTTATGTCCTGAGGTTGTGACAGGCACTATATAAATGCTTTGAATTAGTTCAATAGCTCACACAGGAAGAATAGGCTCTTGGGAGCGAAATCAGATGCTTGCCACGTGAAGGAATTCTATCACGGTCAAATTACGTGGGTCGGTGAAAGTCTTTCTTGCCCAACCTAAATGTAAAATAATAATCAAATCTGAGGTCAGGGCCAGTGCGTGTTTTCATGTTTGTTCTGAAGAACGGTGTCTCAAAACTGTCCAGATGCAGAGGCTGAAACCGCTGCCTGATTGAGACCCAATGAGGAATCCATCACGGGTGTTTCGTGTCGAAAATGGAAATGGAAAAGCCAAGCGAGAAAGAGAGCGAAAAGCTGGTGTGCAGATGGATGGTGCGGCAGGAATCGATAATGACCGAGGTGGCACCACAGGAAACGAATAAAAAAAAAATACGCTTACACATCCTGCTTTCTATAACAAAAGAACAGCCACCCGAATGAAACAAGAAAGGACTTGATTTTTCATAGCTCTTTCCATGATCTCAGTACGTCCCCATGCGCTTTACAGCATGTGAAGTACTTTACACGTAGTCACTGTTGTAATGTAGGGATAAAAACATAAGTTATAGGAGCAGGAGTGGGCCATTCGGCCCCTCGAGCCTGCCCCAGCATTCAATAAGACCAAGGCTGATCATCGACCTCAACTCCACTTTCCTGCCCGATCCCCATATCCCTTGATTCCCTTAATATCCAAAAATCTAACCATCCTTGTCCTGAATATACTCGAGGACTGAGCCTCCACAGCCCTCTGGGGCAGAGAATTCCAAAGATTCACCACCCTCAGTGAAGGAATTTCTCCTCATCTCAGTCCTAAATGGCCGACCCCTTATCCTGAGACTGTGACCCCTGGTTCTAGACTCCCCAGCCCGGGGGAAACATCCTCCCTGCATCTACCCTGTCCTGTTTTTAAAAAAAATGTGTATGTTTTAATGAGATCACCTCTCATTCTTCTAAACTCTAGAAAACATAGACCTAGTCTGCTCAATCGCTCTCATAAGACAACTCCCCCATCCCAGAAGTAGTGCATTTAATGTAATAAAACATCACAAGTCACTTCACAGGAACGTTATCAAAAAACAAAATTTTGACACTGAGCCGTATAACTCACCGGACAATTTGTGCACAGCAAGCTCCCACAAACAGCAGTGAGATAACGATCAGATAATATGCTTTTTTTCTTGATGTTGGTTGAGGAATAAATATTGGCCAGGACACCGGGGATAACTCCCTTGTTCTTCAAAATAGTTCAGTGGGATCTTTTACATCCACCTGAGAAGACAGACGGGGCCTCGGTTTAATGTCTCTTCCGAAAGACGGCACCTCTGACAGTGCGGCGCTTCCTCAGTACTGCCCCTCCGACAGTGCGGCGCTTCCTCAGTACTGCCCCTCCGACAGTGCGGCGCTCCCTCAGTACTGCCCCTCCGACAGTGTGGCGCTCCCTCAGTACTGCCCTTCCGACAGTGCGGCGCTCCCCCAGCACTGCCCCATTGACAGTGCGGCGCTCCCTCAGTACTGCCCCTCCAACAGTGCGACGCTCCCCCAGTACTGCCCCTCCGACAGTGAGGCACTCCCTCAGTACTGCCCCTCCGACAGTTCCGCGCTCCCTCAGTACTGCCCCTCCGACAGTGCGGCGCTCCCTCAGTACTGCCCCTCCGACAGTGCGACGCTCCCCCAGTACTGCCCCTCCGACAGTGAGGCGCTCCCCCAGCACTGCCCCATTGACAGTGCGGCGCTCCCTCAGCACTACACTTCAGACAGTGCAGCGCTTCCTCAGTACTGCACTGGGAATGTCAGCGTGGATTTTGTGCTCAAGTCCCTGGTATGAGGTAAATTAGGCGAGTGGAAAGATGGGTGAGTCGGGGTGTTTTGCAATACTTGACCCTGGGTTTGTGCAGAATTGTGCAGAGCAAAAAAATGTTCGGAGAAAAAAAATGGCACCTTGACCACATTACCAAGAGAGCTTCAAAGCAAACACACCCTGCACTTGATAAATGTTCTGTAGTTTATGCATTTAATGAAGGTGGCCAGTACAGTGATGCTCATTGCCAACTGGTGAGACAGCGTGAGTCAGAGAACCCTCAGGATATCAGACATCTTATACCCAGAATACGTGCAACATCTTGAGGTGCCTGAAAGAGCCTTGTGTGGTTGCTGCAGGAGAAACAGACTGCGTGCCAGCAAATCCCCTGCCAGTTTCTTTCATCCTGATGGCTCTTTCGATGCTGTCAGCCGTGGCTGAATGGGGAGCACTCTGTGTTTAGAAAGTCGTGGATTCATGGCCAACTCCAGAGCCTTGAGCACGTAATCCAGCCTGACATTCCCAGTGCAGGTGCATGCTGGGGCTCGGGGATAAGGCTGCTTAGGAAAAGAATCGACCATACTTCAAATAAAAATAACATTGGTATTGATGCAGTGCCTTTAATGTAGTAGATCAGGCCAACATCTCTACCTCTGTCTCCTCCTTTAAGGCGCTCCTTAAAACCTCAGAGACATGGACCATAAACAGTAGACACCTCAAATCCCTGGAAAAATACCACCAACGATGTCCCATCAAGATGCTGCAAATCCCCTGGGAGGACAGACGCACCAAAGTCGGTGTTCTTGCTCAGGCCAACATCCCCAGCATCGAAGCACTGACCGCACTCGACCAGCTCCGTTGGGCGGGCCACATTGTTCGCATGCCTGACACAAGACTCCCAAAGCAAGCGCTCTACTCGGAACTCCAACACGGCAGGCGACCCCAGGTGGGCAGAGGAAACGTTTCAAGGATACCCTCAAAGCCTCCTTGATAAAGTGCAACATCTCCACCGATACCTGGGAGTCCCTGGCCAAAGACTGCCCGAAGCAGAGGAAGATCATCCGGGAGGGCGCTGAGCACCTCGAGTCTCGTCGCCGAGAGCACCAGAAAACAAGCGCAGGCAGCGGAAGGAGCGTGCGGCAAATCTGTCCCACCCACCCTTTCCTTCAACCACTGTCTGTCCCACCTGTGACAGAGACTGTAATTCCCGTATTGGACTGTTCAGTCGCCTGAGAACTCACTTTGAGTGGAAGCAAGTTTTCCTCGATTCCGGTGATGATGATGATTGGTGATTAATGTAGAAAAACGTTCCAAGGCTTCGCAGGTGTGTGATCAGTCACACATTTGACTCCCAGCCACATCAGGAGACCTTGGAACAGGAGACCAGCAGCTTGGTCAAAGAGGTAGGTTTTAAGGAGGGTCTTCAAGGTTGGGAGAGAGAGGCGGAGAGGTTCAGTGAGGGAATTCCAGAGCTTCGGCTAGGGAACCAAGTTTGTAGCAGGGACCGAAGACAATGGCTTCAGTCTTCCCAATGTTTAATTGGAATGAATTTCTGCTCATCCAGAACTGAATCTTGGACCAGCATTCTGACAAGTCGCGGTCAGTGGAGGGGTGAGGTGAAAAGAAAGCCTTGCATTTATATAGCGCCTTTCACGACCACCGGACGTCTCAAAGCACTTTACAGCCAATAAAGTACTTTTAGAGTGTAGTCACTGTTGTAATGTGGGAAACGTGGCAGCCAATTTGCGCACAGCAAGCTCCCACCAACAGCAATATGATAATGACCAGATAATGTTTTTTTTTTGTTATGTTGATTGAGGGATAAATATTGGCCCCAGGACACCGGGGATAACTCCCCTGCTCTTCTTCGAAATAGTGCTGTGGGATCGTTTACGTCCACCTGAGAGAGCAGATGAGGCCTCGGTTTGACGTCTCATCCAAAAGACGGCACCTCCGACAGTGCAGCGCTCCCTCAGTACTGCCCCTCCGACAGTGCGGCGCTTCCCTCAGTACTGCCCCTCCGACAGTGCGGCGCTCCCTCAGCACTGCCCCTCCGACAGTGCGGCGCTCCCTCAGCACTGCCCCTCCGACAGTGCGGCGCTCCCTCAGCACTGCCCCTCCGACAGTGCGGCGCTCCCTCAGTACTGCCCCTCCGACAGTGCTGCGCTCCCTCAGTACTGGCGCTCCCTCAGTACTGCCCCTCCGACAGTGCGGCGCTCCCTCAGTACTGCCCCTCCGACAGTGCTGCGCTCCCTCAGTACTGGCGCTCCCTCAGTACTGCCCCTCCGACAGTGCGGCGCTCCCTCAGCATTGCACTGGGAGTGTAAGCCTAGATTTCTTTATGCTCCAATTCCTGGAGTGGGACTTGAACCCATAACCTTCTGACTCCGAGGCAAGTGTGCTAGCCACTGAGCCACGGGTGGGGGTGGTGGGTGAGGTAGAGCTGGGTGTCACCCTGTGCACGTGTACACGTGGAACTGGATGTTGCGCAACCTTTTGAGTCAACATAGAATCATAGAAGTTTACAGCACGGAAGGAGGCCATTCGGCCCATCGTGTCCGCACTAGTCGACAAAGAGCTATCCAGCCTAATCCCACTTTCCAGCTCTTGGTCCGTAGCCCTGTAGGTTACTGCACTTCAGGTGCACCTCCAAGTACTTTTTAAATGTGGTGAGGGTTTCTGCCTCTACCACCCTTTCAGGCAGTGAGTTCCAGACCCCCACCACCCTCTGGGTGAAGAAATTTCTCCTCAAATCCCCTCTAAACCTTCTACCAATTACTTTAAATTTATGCCCCCTGGTTGTTGACCCCTCTGCTATGGGAAATAGGCCCTTTCTATCCACTTTATCCAAGCCCCTGATAATTTTATATACCTCAACGAGATGTTCCCTCAGCCTCCTCTGATCCAATGAAAACAAATGCAGCCTATCTAATCTGTCCTCATAACTTAGATTCTCCACTCCCGGCAACAGCCTCGTAAATCTCCTCTGTACCCTCTCCAGTGCAATCACGTCTTCCCTGTAATGTGGTGACCAGAACTACACGCAGTACTCCAGCTGTGGCCTAACTCGTTCAAGCATAACCTCCCTGCTCTTGTATTCTATGCTTCGGCTAACAAAGCCAAGCATTCCGTATGCCTTCTTAACCACCTTATCTACCTGGCCTGCTACCTTCAGGGATCTGTGGACATACACTCCAAGGTCCCTCTGCTCCTCTACAACCCTACCATTTAATGTGTATTCCCTTTCCTTGTTGGCCTTCCCAAAATGCATTACCTCACACTTCTCTGGATTAAATTCCAATTTTTAGAAGAAAACGGGTGTAAAAATGTGCTTGGCATGGATGCTGCCCGACTTAACTGGGGCCTGGCTGATCTCCCATTCACCATTGTGTTGTGAAATTTCATGTTCGTGGTCAATTGCTGCAACCACCCCGTGCTATGCAGTACGTTTGAATTCTTGCTAACTGGGTCAAGTAGTTCCCTTGGTTTGTTTCAGAAGCTGTGCTGGCTAATGTCAATGTATTTCTTTGTACTGAGTAACACTAGCATGAGAAGTTTAATCTTTCACATGGTGTCACCTTTATGCTGTTCCTTTGTCAAGTAACATAAGACTAGAGAGTTGCCTCGTTGCAATAATAGATTGAGAAACGGATCGATTCATGTTATTTCACTATGGAGCAAAGCACAGTTTGCTTTCCACTTCCAATTATTGACCTGATTGCGTTGCGCGACAGATATCGGGATCGGCTTTCCGCCAATTATATTGGAGTCATTTGGGCGGGATCGACCGAGCCAGTGCTAAAGTTCCAGGGGCTGGATTTTCGGCATTGATGTCTTTGAGGCGATAATGGCAGCGGGGCGGGAAAGTTGGCGCCCAGGGAACAGTTTGCGCCTCAGTCGGTAAGTTTGGGGGGCTGGGCCCTGAGTCAGGGGGCCCAGCGCTAAGGGAGGCGTTGTACATCTCTCTCTTGAGGCGTTAGGATGGGAAACTCCCGAGCTAAAGAGCCGGTCCGGGAGCGCTCGAAGGGATTGGCCCTGGGAGAAACGAAAAAAACCCCCACCAAAACATTCCCAAAACATAGCCCACGGCACCACAACACAAGTCGCAAACAAATCGTACTTACCTTAGGAGTCCATTACTCACCTCTCCTCTGTCGGTATAGGTGGGACCGCCCTGATTTCCCGGGCGGTCACTGCGGGGCGTACGGGTCGGGCAGGAGTCAAAACTCGCGCCGGTGTCACAACCAGAGGCGTTGCACACCGGGCACAGCTCTTCCGGGCGGTGCTGCTCCGCACTGCCGCTAAACCAGACCCGAGGATTGCTGCGGGGCGCTGGTGGCTGACTGCCCGCCCCGAACACCTCACCCCCACCATTGCCGCGGCTCTGGGGCGAAAAACGGAACGCAGAGGAGCCGCAAATCCCGCCCCAGGAGTTTTTAAACGCCAGTGAGCTGCACCCCAAGCCCGCTTACGCTCGTGTTTGCCTCGATCTTTGTCCAAATTCAATCGGCCTGTAATCAGGCCCCACCCACAAAACTGGTCACACCCCCACAGGTCGAAATTGTGAGATTCTGGCGATTGCGAGGGTTCGGGAAGGCTCTTCAAATCGCGCTCACTGATACGTTTCAAAAGGTTTTCGTATCGAAAAATATTGGATTTCATCATCTTAGGCAGTCCCTTGGAATCGAGGAAACATAGAAAATAGGTGCAGGAGTAGGCCATTCGGCCTTTTGAGCCTGCAACGCCATTCAATAAGATCATGGCTGATCATTCACCTCAGTACCCCTTTCCTGCTTTCTCTCCATAACCCTTGATCTCTTTAGCCGTAAGGGCCATATCTAACTCCCTCTTGAATACATCTAACGAACTGGAATCAACAACTCTCTGTGGTAGGGAATTCCACAGGTTAACAACTCTCTGAGTGAAGAAGTTTCTCCTCATCTCGGTCCTAACTGGCTTACCCCTTATCCTTAGACTATGTCCCCTGGTTCTGGACTTCCCCAACATCGGAAACATTTTTCCTGCATCTAACCCGTCCAGTCCCGTCAGAATTTTATATGTTTCTATGACTCCAGTGAATTACAGGCCCAGTTAATCCAGTCTCTCCTCATATGTCAGTGTTGCCATCCCAGGAATCAGTCTGGTGAACCTTCGCTGCACTCCCTCAATAGCAAGAACGTCCTTCCTCAGATTAGGAGATCAAAACTGAACACAATATTCCAGCTGAGGCCTCACCAAGGCCCCGTACAACTGCAGCAAGACCTCCCTGCTCCTATACTCAAACCCCCTAACTATGAAGGCCAACATACCATTTGCCTTCTTCACCGCCTGCTGTACCTGTATGCCAACTTTCAATGACTGATGTACCATGACACCCAGGTCTCGTTGCACCTCCCTTTTTCCTAATCTGCCACCATTCAGATAATGTTCTGCCTTCGTGTTTTTGCCACCAAAGTGGATAACCTCACATTTATCCACATTATATTGCATCTGCCATGCGTTTACCCACTCACCTAACCTGTCCAAGTCACCCTACAGCCTCTTAGCGTCCACCTCACAGCTCACACCACCACCCAGCTTAGTGTCATCTGCAAACTTGGAGATAGTACACTCAATTCCTTCATCTAAATCATTAATGTATATTGTAAATAGCTGGGGTCCCAGCACTGAACCCTGCGGCACCCCACTAGTCACTGCCTGCCATTCTGAAAAGGACCCATTTATCCCGACTCTCTGCTTTCTGTCTGCCAACCAGTTCTCTATCCATATCAGTACATTACCCCCAATACTATATGCTTTAATTTTGCACACCAATCTCTTGTGTGGGACCTTGTCAAAAGCCTTTTGAAAGTCCAAATACACCACATCCACTGGTTCTCCCTTGTCCACTCTACCAGTTACATTCTCAAAAAATTCTGGAAGATTTGTCAAGCATGACTTCCCCTTCATAAATCCATGCTGACTTGGACCGATCCTGTTACTGCTTTCCAACTGCACTGCTATTTCATTTTTAATAATTGATTCCAACATTTTCCCCACTACTGATGTCAGGCTAACCAGTCTATAATTACCCGTTTTCTCTCTCCCTCTTTTCTTAAAAAGTGGTGTTACATTAGCTACCCTCCAGTCGATAGGAACTGATCCAGAGTCGATAGACTGTTGGAAAATGATCACCAATGCATCCACTATTTCTAGGGCCACTTCCTTAAGTACTCTGGGATGCAGAGTATCAGGCCGCAGGGATTTATTGGCCTTCAATCCCATCAATTTCCATAACACAATTTCCCGCCTAATAAGGATTTCCTTCAGTTCCTCCTTCTCACTTGACCCTCGGTCCCCTAGTATTTCCGGAAGGTTATTTGTGTCTTCCTTCGTGAAGACAGAACCAAAGTATTTGTTTAACTGGTCCTCCATTTCTTTGTTCCCCATTATAAATTCACCTGAATCTGACTGCAAGTGACCTACATTTGTCTTCACTAATTTTTTTCTCTTCACATATCTATAGAAACTTTTGCAGTCAGATTTTATGTTCCCAGCAAGCTTTCTCTCATACTCTATTTTCCCCTCCTAATTAAACCCTTTCTGCTGAATTATAAAATTCTCCCAGTCCTCAGGTTTGCTGCTTTTTCTGGACAGTTTATATACCTCTTCCTTGGATTTAACACTATCCTTAATTTCCCTTGTTAGCCACGGTTGAGCCACCTTCCCCGTTTTATTTTTACTCCAGACAGGGATGTATAATTGTTGAATTGTTGTTCATCCATGTGATCTTTAAATGTTTGCCATTGCCTATCCACCGTCAACCCTTTAAGTATCATTCGCCAGTCTATTCTAACCAATTCATGTCTCATACCATTGAAGTTACCTTTCATTAAGTTCAGGAGCCTAGTCTCTGAATTAACTGTGTCATTCTCCATCTTAATAAAGAATTCTACCATATTATGGTCACTCTTCCCCAAGAGGCCTCGCACAACAAGATTGCTAATTAGTCCTTTCTCATTACACATCACCCAGTCTAGGATGGCCAGCTCCCTAGTTGGTTCCTCGACATATTGATCGAGAAAACCATCCCTTATACACTCCAGGAAATCCTCCTCCACTGCATTGCTACCAGTTTGGTTAGCCCAATCTATATGTAGATTAAAGTCGCCCATGATAACTGCTGTACCTTTATTGCACGCATCCCTAATTACTTGTTTGATGCTGTCTCCAACCTCACTACTACTGTTTGGTGGTCTGTACACAACTCCCACTAGCGTTTTCTGCCCTTTGGTATTCCGTAGCTCCACCCATACAGATTCCACATCATCCAAGCTAATGTCCTTTCTTACTATTGAATTAATTTCCTCTTTAACCAGCAATGCCACCCCACCTCCTTTTCCTTTCTGTCTATCCTTCCTAAATGTTGAATACCCCTGGATGTTGAGTTCCCAGCCTTGGTCACCCTGGAGCCATGTCTCCATGATGCCAATTATATCATATTCGTTACTTCCTGTCTGCGCAGTTAATTCATCCACCTTATTCCGAATACTCCTCACATTGAGGCACAGAGCCTTCAAGCTTGTCTTTTTAATACACTTTACTCCTTTAGGATTTTGCTGTAATGTGGCCCTTTTTGCTTTTTGCCTTGGGTTTCTCTGCCCTCCACTTTTACTTTTCTTCTTTCTATCTTTTGCTTCTGCCCCCATTCTACTTTCCTCTGTCTCCCTGCATCAGTTCCCATCCCCCTGCCATATTTGTTTAACCCCTCCCCAACAGCACTCGCAAACACACCCCCAAGGACATTAGTTCCGGTCCTGCCCAGGTGCAGACCGTCCGGTTTGTACTGGTCCTACCTCCCCCAGAACCGGTTCCAATGTCCCAGGAATTTCAGTCCCTCCCTTCTGCACTACTCCTCACGTATTCACCTGAGCTATCCTGCGATTCTTACTCTGACTAGCACGTGGCACTGATAGCAATCCTGAGATTACTACCTTTTGAGGTCCTACTTTTTAATTTAGCTCCTAACTCCCTAAATTCGTCTCGTAGGACCACATCCCATTTTTTTACCTATATCGTTGGTACCTATATGCACCACGACAACTGGCTGTTCACCCTCCCCCTTCAAAATGTCCTGCAGCTGCTCCGAGACATCCTTGACCCTTGCACCATCCTGGAGTCTCGATTGCGGCCGCACAAACGTCTATCTATTCCTCTTACAATAGAATCCTCTACCACTATAGCTCCCCACTCTTTTTCCTGCCCTCCTGTGCAGCAGAGCCACCCACGGTGCCATGAACTTGGCTGCTGCTGCTCTCCCCTGATGAGTCATCCCCCTCCCCCCCCCCCAAAGCGGTGTATCTGTTTTGCAGGGGGATGACCGCAGGGGACCCCTACACTACCTTCCTTCAACTGTTCTTTCTGTTGGTCACCCATCCCCTATCTGGCTGTGTAACCTTTATCTGCGGTGTGGCTAACTCACTAAGCGTGCTATTCATGACATCCTCAGCATCGCGGATGCTCCAGAGTAAATCCACCCGCAGCCCCATTGCCGCAATGCGGTCTGTTAGGAGCTGCAGGCGGATACACTTCCTGCACATTTAGTCGTCAGGGACACTGGAAGCGTCCCTGACTTCCCACATAGTACAGGAGGAGCATAACACGTGTCCGAGCTCTCCTGCCATGACTTAACCCCTAGATAAACTTAATTTGGCAACAACAATGATAAAGGTTACCTACTGATAAAGGAAAAGAAAAAGAAAAACTACTCACCAATCACTTACCCCCTTGGCTGTGACGTCACCCTTCGATTTCTTTCTACTTTTTTGCTTTCTCTCCCTACAGCTTCCACCTGCTTCCACTCTAAAAATGAGTTATTCGGTGACTGAACAGTCCAATACAGGAATTACAGTCTCTGTCACAGGCGGGACAGACAGTGGTTGAAGGAAAGGGTGGGTGGGGAGTCTGGTTTGCCGCACGCTCCTTCCGCTGCCTGCGCTTGATTTCTGCATGCTCTCGGTGACGAGACTCGAGGTGCTCAGCGCCCTCCCCGGATGCTCGTCCTCCACTTAGGGCGGTCTTTGGCCAGGGACTCCCAGGTGCCGGTGGGGATGTTGCATTTTATCAGGGAGGCTTTGAAGGGTGTCCTTGAAACGTTTCCTCTGCCCACCTGGGGCTCGCTTGCCGTGAAGGAGTTCCGAGTAGAGCGCTTGCTTTGGGAGTCTCGTGTCGGGCATGCGGACGATGTGGCCTGCCCAACGGAGCTGGTCGAGTGTGGTCAGTGCTTCGCTGCTGGGGATGTTGGCCTAGTCGAGGACACTGATGTTGGTGCGTCAGTCCTCCCAGGGGATTTGCAGGATCTTGCGAAGAGTTTACTAAGAGACTGACCAGTGTACACCAATTAAATTGTTCAGTATAGTTTCTATTTACCGGTAAGTTATTTGCAGTGATTTTAAATCAGGTTACTCATAGGCAGGGGACTGGACACGCCGTGAAAAATGCTTATTTTTGGTGACCAACCCATTTTCTGTATTAATAAAACTGATCCAGTTATCACTCTTAAATATATCGAGGAACACCTCTTAATGGAAAAAAAACAATGATGTTCTATTATGCTGCCTGATTGCTTAAAAATCATGGAAGATTTTTTGTTCGGTAAAATAATGGGACTAAAGGTGGACAAGTCCGCTTGACCTGATGGCTTACATCCTGGGCTCTTAAAAGAAGTGGCTGCAGAGATAGTGGATGCATTGGTTGTAATCTACCAAAATTCCCTGGATTCTGGGGTGTTCCCAGCAGATTGGAAAACTGCAAATGTAACGCCCCTATTTAAAAAAAAAAAAGGAGGCAAACAAAAAGCAGGAAACTATAGACCTGTCGTTGGGAAAATGCTGGAGTCCATTATTAAGGAAGCAGTAGCAGGATATTTGGAAAAACATAATTCAATCAAGCAGAGTCAGCATGGTTTTATGAAAGGGAAATCATGCTTGACACATTTGCTGGAGTTCTTTGAGGATGTAACGAGCAGGGTGGATAAGGGGGAACCAGTGGATGTGGTGTATTTAGACTTCCAGAAGGCATTTGACAAGGTGCCACATAAAAGGTTACTGTATAAGATAAAAGTTCAAGGGTTGGGGTCATATATTAGCATGGATAGAGGATTGGCTAACTAACAAAAAACAGAGAGTCAGGATAAATGGGTCATTTTCCGGTTGGCAAACAGTAACTAGTGGAGTGCCACAGGGATCGGCGCTGGGTCCTCAACTATTTACAATCTATATTAATGACTTGGATGAAGGGACCGAGTGTAATGTAGCCAAGTTTTCTGATGATACAAAGATGGGTGGGAAAGAAAATTGTGAGGACATAGGGATATAGACAGGCTAAGTGAGTGGGCAAAAATCTGGCAGATGGAGTATAATGTGAGGTTATCCACTTTGGCAGAAAAAATAGAAAAGCAAATTACAATTTAAATGGAGAAAAATTGCAAAGTGTTGCAGTACAGAGAGACCTGGAAACACAGTGCATGAAACACAAAAAGTTAGTATGCAGGTACAGCAAGTAATCAGGCAAATGGAATGTTAAAACTGAGATGAGGAGGAATTTCTTCTCTCAGAGGGTTGTAAATCTGTGGAATTCGCTGCCTCAGAGAGCTGTGGAAGCCGGGACATTGAATAAATTTAAGACAGAGATAGACAGTTTCTTAACCGATGAGGGATTAAGGGGTTATGAGGAGCGGGCAGAGAAGTGGACCTGAGTCCATGATCGGATCAGTCAAGATTGTATTAAATGGCGAAGCAGGCTTGAGGGGCCGTATGGTCTACTCCTGCTCCTATTTCTTATGTAATGTTCTTATGTTCCCTGCTTCCCCCCCCCCCCCCCCCCCCCCCAACCTCAGCCCCTGCCACAACCCACCCGTTGCTGGTTAATAACAAATATAGGCTTCTGAGCCTTATTATTCAGCTCAGCAGATGCTATTGTTCCCTCGGACCACCTCATTAACCTCCCCATCTGCAAGTCATTAACCCAGGATTGACAGTTTGCCATCAGTTCCTGCAGACCAGATATCACTCCGGCAAATCACAGCTAGACCTTCTCCAAGCTCCGGGAGTTCCACAACTGAACACGACTCCACATGGAATCTGTCCAGTGCACTGTATGATTGCAGCAATATCTCTCTGCTTTTTATGTTCTAAATCTCTTGTGATGAAGTCCAACTACCACTCGTCATTCTAAGTTTTTTGTTGTTGCACCTGCGAGCGAGCTTGCAATAATTTATGAAATTGGACCTGTAAATCATTCTGTTCACAAACCTCAACCGCCCACCCCCTCCCCCCCCCCCCCCTGCCAAATGTTTCCCAAGTTAGATTATGCTTCTTCTATTTGCCAGACTTGTGCTCAAAGTGTATCTCAGTACGTCCTCTTTTATTGCAACATGTATTTCTATAGCGCCTTTAACAACAACAACTTGTATTTATATAGCGCCTAAAACGTCCCAAGACAAAAAAAAAATTTTGACACTGAACCAGAAAAGAAGAAATTGCAGCAGATGACCAAGGTAGGTTTTAAAGAGCATCTTGAAGGAGGAAAGAGAGGTAGAGAGGGTGGAGAGGTTTAGGGAGGGAGTCTCCTTATCTAAGGAAGGATATACTTTCCTTGGAGGCGGTGCATCAAAGGTTCATTAGATTGATTCCTGGGATGAGAGGGTTGTCCTATGAGGAAAGATGGTGTAGATTGGGTCTATACTCTCTGGGGTTTAGAAGAATGAGAGGTGATCTCATTGAAACACACAAGATTCTGAGGGGGATTGACAGGGTAGATGCTGAGAGGATGTTTCCCCCCGGGCTGGGGAGTCTAGAACCAGGGGTCACAGTCTCAGGATAAGGGGTCGGCCATTTAGGACTGAGATGAGGAGGAATTTCTTCACTCAGAGGGTGGTGAATCTTTGGAATTCTCTGCCCCAGAGGGCTGTGGATGCTGAGTCTCTGAGTATCTTCAAGGCTGAGATCGATAGATTTTTGGAGTCTAGGGGGATCGAGGGATATGGGGATCGGGCGGGAAAGTGGATTTGAGGTCGATGATCAGCCGTGATCTTATTGAATGGTGGAGCAGGCTCGAGGGGCCGTATGGCCTACTCCTGCTATTTCTTATGTCCCAGAGCTTGGGGCCTAGGCAACAGAAGGTACGACCACCAGTGGTTGAGCGATTATAATCAGGGATGCTCAAGAGGGCAGAATTAGAGGAGCGCAGGAGCAGACATCTCGGGGGGTGGTGGGGCTGGAGGAGATTACAGAGATAGGGAGGGGTGAGGCCATGGAGGGATTTGTAAACCAGGATGAGAATTTTGAAATCGAGGTGTTGCTTAACCGGGAGCCAATGTAGGTCAGCGAGCACAGGGGGTGATGGGTGAGCGGGACTTGGTGCAAGTTAGGACACGGGGCAGCAAGCACAGGGGGTGATGGGTGAGTGGGACTTGGTGCGGGTTAGGACATGGGGCAGCTAGGACATGGGGCAGTGAGCACAGGGAGTGATGAGTGAGTGGGACGGTGCGAGTTAGGACACGGGGTCAGCGAGCACAGCGCGTGATGGGTGAGCGGGACTCGGTGCGAGTTAGGACACGGGGCAGCGAGCACAGGGGGTGATGGGTGAGCGGGACTTGGTGCGAGTTAGGACACGGGGCAGCGAGCACAGGGGGCGATGGGTGAGCGGGACTGGGTGTGGGTTAGGACACGGGGCAGTGAGCACAGGGGGTGATGGGTGAGCGGGACTCGGTGTGGGTTAGGACACGGGGCAGCGAGCACAGGGGGTGATGGGTTAATGCAGTGAAAAGTCCCAAGGCACTTCACTAGAACGACTATCTAATAAAACTTGACATCGAGCCACATAGGACAGACGACCAATTGCTTGCTCAAAGAGGGAAGTTTTAAGGAACGTCTTAAAAGAGGAGAGAGAAGTAGAGAGGTAATTCCAGAGCTTAGGCTCTTGGTAGCTGAAGGTATGACCACCAATGGTGGGGCGATGAAAATCGAGGATGCTCAGAGGCCAGAATGAGGAGTGCAGAGATCTCGGGGGAGTGGGTGGGTGGGGGGGTTCTAGGAGGTTACAAGGATAGGGAGCGGCGATACATATTGTTCTGTCCACTTCTTTAATCTATGTCCTTTTACTATTTTCTGCTTTATTCACAGATCACTAAAGCGCCTAGCTTTAGTATCATCTGCAAATTTGAATATACTCCCCTCTACTCCCCAATCCAGGTTATATGATATGGAGAAAAGCTTGGGCTCTGGGACCGATGCCTGGTGAACATTGCATGCCAATGTCGGAATATCCCTTTTGTCCCAGCTTTGTGCCTCTGAGCTCTCACCAGCCACAAGGCTGTCTCCAATTTAAAGTGCATCAGTTTTAGCTCTTGTGCAGAACCTTCCTCAAATGTCCTCTGAAAATCTATTGATTACTGTGTTCAGCTTCCCAGTAACTCTTGTCAACGAACTCTGTCGTGCTAGTTAGACCTTTCACAAAATCATGGTGACTCTGCCTAATGTGTCAGTGTGGCTCAGTGGGCAGTACACTCGCCTCTGAGTCAGAAGGTTTTGGGTTCAAGTCCCACTCCAGGGACTTGAACATGAAATCTAGGCTGACACTCCCAGTGTAGTGCTGAGGGAGCGCCGCACTGTCGGAGGCGCAGTATTGAGGGAGTGCAGCACTGTCGGAGGGGCAGTACTGAGGGAGTGCAGCACTGTCGGAGGGGCAGTACTGAGGGAGCGCCGCACTGTCGGAGGGGCAGTACTGAGGGAGCGCCGCACTGTCGGAGGTGCCGTCTTTTGGATGAGACATTAAACCAAGGCCCCATCTGCCCCCTCAGGTGGACGTAAAATATCCCATGGTGCTATTTCGAAGAAGAGCAGGGGAGTTCTCCCCGGTGTCCTGGGGACAATATTTATCCTTGAGAGGCAAGGATCACTCCAGGATAAACGGGCATAATTTCAGAATAAGAGGAATAAGGGGACGCCCATTTTAAAACAGAAATGAGAAGGACTTTCTTCTCAGAGGGTTGTAAATCTGTGGAATTCTCTGCCCCAGAGAGCTGTGGAGGCTGGGTCATTGAATATATTTAAGGTGGAGATAGACAGATTTTTGAACGATAAGGGAGTTGAGGATTATGGGGAGCGGGTGGGGAAGTGGAGCTGAGTCCATGATCGTATTGAATGGCGGAGCAGGCTCGAGGGGCCGTATGGCTGACTCCTGCTCCTATTTCTTATGTTCATATCTTCCTTCAACCAACAACTAAACGGATTATCTGGTCATTATCACATTGCTGTTTGTGGGAGCTTGCTGTGCGCAAATTGGCTGCCGCGTTTCCCGCATTACAACAGTGACTATGATCCAAGAAATACTTCATTGGCTGTAAAGCACTTTGGGAAGTCCTGAGATTATAAATAGTCTTTCCCCCCCCCCCCCGCTATTTAACGTGTACCTTTCCATGTGTCTTTTGCTTGATGATGAAATCTAGCAATTTCCCCATTTCGAATGTTAAATTCACAGGTCTGCAGTTTATTGAGTTTGTCCCATTCTCCTGCTATCTCGACCAGAAGATCGTTTATCACTGAATCAGCAAGTTTCCAACTCATGTTCCCCACCCCCCAGTGTGCTCCCCTATTTCTGTTAATAAAGTTGTGTGGGTACTGTCTGGAAGCGGAGGTTTGCCCAGTTGGAATTCCATTAGATACCCATTAATATGTTTCAGTTTATCCATTTTTAGGGACGGGCAATAAATTCTGGCCTTGTCAGCAATGCCCACATCCCAGGAACAAATATCTTGTTTTACAAATCAGTCATTTCTAGTGTCCTCTCTATCTCTGGTATCACACCCTCCTCCAGTGTGATGACTGAACTAAAATATTAACTGGGAGTGCTGCGTGCTGTTGCTTCAAATTGGTAGGAGGTTGAGAGGGGATTTGAGGGGAAATTTCTTCACCCAGAGGGTGGTGGGGGTCTGGAACTCACTGCCTGAAAGGGTGGTAGAGGCAGAAACCCTCACCACATTTAAAAAGTACTTGGAGGTGCACTTGAAGTGCCGTAACCTACAGGGCTATGGACCCAGAGCTGGAAAGTGGGATTAGGCTGGATAGCTCTTTGTCGGCCGGCGCAGACACGATGGGCCGAATTGGCCTCCTTCCGTGCTGTAAACCTCTATGATTCTGTGATTCCATGAGAACTAATTGTGACATGTCTCTATCCTTTACGACTGATGTATCTGAATCCCTCTCCTTGATGTATTATGCTTGATACCATCGCTAATTCTTTTCGTGCTGCCTTTTTTGCCATCCTTGTTGTTTTCCCAGTCTTCCCCTTGCTTTTTATAATCCTTGGCCACCATTCTTTTGCCCTTGTACAAGTCTCCTGATTTGGTTTAATACCCGTCCTCGCTTCTCCTGAGGACCTCTGTTGCTTCGAATTGACCGGGGGATCTCCTAATGGTCGTCCATCCCAAAATAATCTGAGCACGGCACAGCTCTTGCCTTTAAAGCCAAGCATCAAAAGAAAGATTTGCATTTATATAGCGCCTTTCACGATTACCGGATGTCTCAAAGCGCTTTACAGCCAATGAAGTACTTTTTGGAGTGCCGCGTCACTGTTGCAATGTGAGAAACGCGGCAGCCAATTTGCACACAAGTAAGCTCCCACAAACAGCAATGTGATAGCGACCGGATAATCAGTTTTCGTGATGTTGATTGAGGGATAAATATTGGCCCAGGACACCGGGGATAACTCCGCTGATAACTCTTCTTTGAAATAGTGCCATGGGATCTTTTGCGTCCACCTGAGAGAGCAGGCGGGGCCTCGGTTTAACGTCTCATCTGAAAGACGGCACCTCCGACAGTGCGGCGCTCCCTCAGCACTGCACTGGGAGTGTCAGCCTAGATTTTTTCTAGGGACTTGAACCCACAACCTTCTGAGCCATGAGCAACGGCTGACAAGCACATCAAGTTGCACATTATAATGCATTTCCTGCTGCAATGCTCCTGCTCCGCTAAAGCAATATATCTTTCAAATTGCTATGAGCAGTGTCCTGGGATATTGAGGTGTCAGATGCTGTGGTTGGGGGTGGAGTGTAGAATGTTTCAGTGTAAGGGGTGTCGCAGTTGTGTGAGGCGGACTGGTTGGGCTGGGTGCTCTTTGCCTTTCCGCCATTGTTCATTGTTCATAGGTTTATATGTAACCTTCAGGGCTGCTGACCAAGGGCCGTGCGGCTCTTTGTCGGCCGGCACGGACACGATGGGCCGAGATGGCCTTCTTCTGCGCTGTAAATTTCTATGTTTCTGTATATTGTCAATTATAAGGACTGAGAATGAAGTCTTGCGTGCTTCCCTGGAATCTGTGTTTTTGCAAATTCAGACTGTGAATCTGGGCCAAAGTCCCAGTAAACTTTGTTCCACAAGAAACTCAAATTGTAAGTTCTTTGGAAAGCCAAGGGTAGTTCATATGTTTCTACTTCAACCAACCAGATGTGATTGAAGATTATTTTCCAGCCAGATATCAAAAACATTCATAAATGTTAATAGACAAATTGAATTTCTCTGAATGTTGAATTAATGAAGTGATATGCTTATAGGAAGACTATAATGGGTGTATATTTTGGGATGAGACGTTAAAACAATGGCCCCGTCTGCCCTCTCAGGTGGATGTAAAAGATCCCACGGCACTATCTCGAAGAAGAGCAGGGGAGTTATCCCCGGTGACCTGGCCAATAGTTATCCCTCAATCAACATAACAAAAAACAGATTATCTGGTCATTGTCACATTGCTGTGTGTGGGAGCTTGCTGTGCGTAAATTGGCTGCCGCATTTCCCACATTACAACAGTGACTACACTCCAAAAGTACTTCATTGGCTGTAAAGCGCTTTGGGACACCCTGAGGTCGTGAAAGGCGCTATATAAATGCAAGTCTTTTTTTTCTATTTCTGGAAAGCAGTTGTGAATCAGTTCTTGTATTCATTCACAAAAGGCCTGGAGACTCCCTGAATTGTGATTCAGTTTTCCATCTTAACCATCATTCTAGCCCAGTTTTGAACTCTTAACTAACCTGCCCATCTCTACTGTGGTCTGTATCAAATGACATTGCAATTTTTAATATAGAATCATAGAATGATACAGCACAGAAGGAGGCCGTTCAGCCCATCGTGTCTGTGCCAGCTCTGTGACAGAGCGATCCAATTAGTCCCACTCCCCCCCAGCTCTTTCCCCACAGCCCTGAAAATGTTTCCCTTTGCAAGTGTCTTTTGAAAGTTACTATTGAATCTGCTCCCTCCGCCTTTTCAGGCAGCGCGTTCCCGATCACAACAACTCGCTGCGTATGTTTCTTTTCCCTCATGTTGCCTCTGGTTCTTTGGCCAGGAAAGAAGAGTTTAACCAGTGTTCCCGTTGGCAGCGATCTGCAGGTCCCACGCAGACCCTTCAAACCGCTTTCTGATGGGACCCCCTTAAAGGGGCCACGCACCCCTCAAAAAATAAGAGGGAAAGTTGGTAACAACCCATGTGCCAGACGAATATTTTATTAGCACCTTCCCTTCTGATTCCCTGCCCCAGCACAGCAGGGAAACCTGTATTTAGCCAACTTAATTTACCATCCTTGACTCATTTATCTGTGCAATTAATGCAACCTCTGCAGCTGCTTGTCGATGGGCAGTGTGCGTACCAAATAAATCTTCCGGCTGGTCGAGCCTCTTGAGTATTTCTATGCTCCCTGTCAGCATCATCATAGGCAGTCCCTCGGAATCAAGGAAGACTTGCTTCCACTCTAAAAGTGAGTTCTCGGGTGACTGAACAGTCCAATACGAGAACCACAGTCCCTGTCACAGGTGGGACAGACAGTGGTTGAAGGAAAGGGTGGGTGGGGAGTCTGGTTTGCCGCACGCTCCTTCCGCCGCCTGCGCTTGGTTTCTGCACGCTCTCGGCGACGAGACCCGAGGTGCTCAGCGCCCTCCCGGATGCTCTTCCTCCACTTAGGGCGGTCTTTGGCCAGGGACTCCCAGGTGTCAGTGGGGATGTTGCACTTTATCAGGGAGGCTTTGAGGGTGTCCTTGTAACGTTTCCTCTGCCCGCCTTTGGCTCGTTTGTCACGTTGGAGTTCCGAGTAGAGCGCTTGCTTTGGGAGTCTCGTGTCTGGCATGCAGACGATGTGGCCCCGCCCAGCGGAGCTGGTCGAGTGTAGTCAGTGCTTCAATGCTGGGGATGTTGGCCTGAGGGAGAACACCGACGTTGGTGTGTCTATCCTCCCAGGGGATTTGCAGGACCTTGCGGATCGTTAAAATGATGACACTCCAGCATCGAAGCACTGACCACACTCGACCAGCTCCGTTGGGCGGGCCACGTCGTCCACATGCCCGACACAAGGCTCCCAAAGCAAGCGCTCTTCTTGGAACTCCTATACAGCAAGCAAGCCCCAGGTGGGCAGAGGAAACGTTACATGGACACCCTCAAAGCCTCCCTGATAAAGTGCAACATCCCCACCGACACCTGGGAGTCCCTGGCCAAAGACCGCCCTAAGTGGAGGAAGTGCATCCGGGAGGGCGCTGAGTACCTCGAGTCTCATCACCGAGAGCATGCAGAAACCGAGCGCAGGCAGCGGAAGGAGCGTGCGGCAAACCAGACTCCCCACCCTCCCTTTCCCTCAACCACTGTCTGTCCCACCTGTGACAGAGACTGTAATTCCTGTATTGGACTGTACAGTCAGCTGAGAACTCACTTTGAGTGGAAGCAAGTCTTCCTCGATTTCGAGGGACTGCCTTATGATGAGCAGATATACAACCCCCTGACAGTTGAGAACGATCTATGGACGGACGTTGAGGCAGAACGGTGGTCTCAGATTGGATCCTGAGCTGGGGGAGGTGTTAGGCCGAAGCCCCCATGGTGTCCACCTCTGTTTCTCTCTCTCTCGGTTGCCTGTTTTTATGCCATATTTTGGTGGGCCGGTGGATACCTTGCATCAGTCATTTTTTACCCATTCAATTGTCCAATCACAGGGGAGAGGGTAGCTATGAGGTCATTTTTCCCTTATTTCTGTCTGAAGGTGTTGCCTTTTTTTAGAGACAGCTTGATTATGGTTAAGGCTCCTTGCTAAATTCGTTATTGCCACAACTACACCACGAAGGCCTGTTTTTCTGTCTTGACCTCGTAACAACTTTAGCTTCTGTTATAAAACCATTATTTATTTTATAATTCGCAATTTCTTTGGGTTCTTCATTTCTTACAGCCCTCCAATCTAGTACACGGAGCATTTTAGATTAACAGCTGCTCACAATACCATTGATATTTCTTCTGCTTGTCAAAGAATGTGATGGGGTAGTCTCCTGGGATGTAAATATGTTACTATTCAAACACGGGCTTGTTTATATTTGAGGAAGAATTTCTCACAAGAATTAGGATTTTTTTTTCACCTCGAATGCAATGGTTAGACAAAACTGTTAATTGTCCATCTCTCCCGCTTGGGGTAATGGGCAAAGTCATTTGGATAATCCATGCTTTCAGGGCGATCAATTTGCTGCTGACTAGCCCAACCAACCAGTTTCAAGTGAGCAGGAAGGGGACGTTATGGGGTAGTTATTAACCAGTTACTGATGGTAAAATGAGGTAACTTTCAAATTTCTCATTTTCAAATCCCTCCATGGCCTCACCCCTCCTGATCTCTGTGATCTCCTCCAGCCCTAAACCACACCCCCCACCCCGAGATGTCTGCGCTCCTCTAATTCTGCCCTCTTGAGCAATCCTGATAATAATCGCTCCACCATTGGTGGCCGTGCCTTCAGCTGCCTGGGCCCCAAGCTCTGGAACTCCCTCCCTAAACCTCTCTACCTCTCTTTCCTCCTTCAAGACGCTCCTAAAAACATACCTCTTTGACCAAACTTCTACTTGTGTGGCTCGGTGTCAAAATGTTATCTCCTAATACTCCTGTGAAGCGCCATGGGACGTTTCACTACGTTAAAGGTGCTCTATAAATGCAAGTTTTTGTTGTAGCTACAGAAGAATCATTCAGGGATGTCAGGATACGTCAAAATTAGAAAGACTGTGCTTGAAGGATCTGATTCCAATTTTGGTCTCTACACCAGGTGACAGAATATAAAACACTAGTTAGGCCACAGCTGGAGTACTGCGTGCAGTTCTGGTCACCACATTACAGGAAAGATGTGATTGCACTGGAGAGGGTGCAGAGGAGATTTACGAGGATGTTGCCTGGACTGGAAAATTTTAGCTATGAGGAAAGATTGGATAGGCTGGGTTTGTTTTCTTTGGAACAGAGGAGGCTGAGGGGAGACCTTAATGAGGTGTATAAAATGATGAGGGGCTGAGAAAGGTCCTTCCGATCCACTCTATTTCCCTTAGCAGAGGGGTCATCAACCAGGCGGCATAGATTTTAAGTAATTGGTGGAAGGATTAGAGGGGAGCTGAGAACTTTTTTCACCCAGAGGGTGTTGGAGGGGGTCTGGAACGCACTGCCTGAAAGTGTGGTAGAGGCAGAAACCCTCATCTCATTTAAAAAGTAAGGTCGTGGGTTCAAGCCCCACTCCAGGCTGACGCTCCCAGTGCAGTGCTGAGGGAGTGCCGCACTGTCGGAGGTGCCGTCTTTCGGATGAGACGTTAAACCGAGGCCCCCGTCTGCTCCCTCAGTGGACGTAAAAAATTCCATGGCCGCTATTTCAAAGAAGAGCATGGGGAGCTCTGGTTAAAACTTATCCCTCAACCAACATCTCTAGAACAGACTATCTGGTCATCATCTCATTGCTGTCTGTGGGAGCTTGCTGTGTGCAAATTGGCA
Source organism: Pristiophorus japonicus (assembly GCF_044704955.1). NCBI lineage: Eukaryota > Metazoa > Chordata > Chondrichthyes > Pristiophoridae > Pristiophorus > Pristiophorus japonicus. Next base: position 368,477,951 of record NC_091978.1, read on the forward strand.
GGCGAGTTTCACACCTTACAACAGTGACTGCGCTTTGGGACGTCCTGCGGTCGTGAAGGGCGCTAAAGGAATGCAAGTCTTTCTTTTTCTTTCAATGTGTCACGGTTTGTTGTGACAATCTAGGGTGCATTTGATTGTCCTGTGGAGTTGGAAAAGGAACTTCAAGAGTTTTTGAGTTGTTGCATGTAGCAGGCCACAGGTTTATTTTTGTGCGGTTTTTAAAAAACTCTTTTCAGTCGTTAATATTACTGGAGATTGCGAGGGTGGTTCATGAGATCACTCGGTTTGGTGCTTGGGCTGTGTGTTAATGGGCCTGATGGATATTGAGGCTGTTTCAGGTCAACTTGAGGAAGTGAACAGTAATGCTATTCAATGAATCTGTGCTGGAGGACATTTATATTGGGCTGCCCAGTGTTAACTGGCAAAAGAACACAACCTCAAAGTATGTGACCTGATGGCGGTCATGGCTTTCGACAGAGCCTATTATCTCAAACACTTCCTTTTAATGAAGCTTTTGATAATACTAGGTGTTGGTCAGATTTCCGACTTTCCTGACTGATTAACTCCAATGTTATAATAGTGAATGCTGTATTCAGAACATGCTGTAATTCAAGGATATTGGTTGTTTTTGTGAGAGGGTGGGCTACAGGTGAGTAGGATGGTGGAGTGGGGGGGGGGAGGTGGGAGGGAGTGTGGTGGGGGGTGGGGAGGGTGTGTGTGGGGGGGGGGCGGAAGGATGTGTGTGGGGCTGTAATTCCCGTATTGGACTGTACAGTCACCTGAGAACTCACTTTTAAGAGTGGAAGCAAGTCTTCCTCGATTCTGAGGGACTGCCTGTGATGATGATGAGACGACAATTCTCAGGCATTTCCAGTAATCCTCACGCTTTTCTTGCACTTCCCTGTTTTGGAAATGCAGTAATCTTTATGATGGTGAAGGGTATTTTTGCGAGCTGTATTGTCTAGTTGCAGTTCTCTAAAAATTTGAGTACCGAAGGAGGCTTTTTTTTTTTGTTGAACGAGCTGATTTTCTTTAAGTGTGCAGAGGAGCTGCAGTCAGTAACGCCTGCGCTGACTGAACCTCCCAACAGAACAGGCCCGTGTGTTGCAATTGTATTGCAATTGTTATTTTGCCCTTTCTTTCAACAACAGGAAATGGCCACACCTTTTCCTGATTACCGCTGGTTGGTGCTATGCAACAACAAGAGCAACTTGCACTTGGGTAGCGCCTTTAATGTAGTAAAACATCCCAAGGCCCTGCACGGGAGTGTTATCGTATTGGGGAATTACACGCTCAATCTGCAGCACAGTAGATTACTCACTAATCCACTGTTGCAACAGACACCCTCAAAGCCTCTCTGATAAAGTGCAACATCCCCACCGACACCTGGGAGTCCCTGGCCAAAGACCGCCCTAAGTGAAGGAAGTGCATCCGGGAGGGCGCTGAGCACCTCGAGTCTCGTCGCCGAGAGCATGCAGAAAGCAAGCGCAGGCAGCGGAAGGAGCGTGCGGCAAACCAGACTCCCCACCCACCCTTTCCCTCAACCATTGTGGTTTCCGTATTGGACTGTTCAGTCGACCTGAGAACTCGCTTTTAGAGTGGAAGCAAGTCTTCCTCGATTCCGAGGGACTGCCTACGATGATGAAGTGAAATCAGTTTGAGCAGAAACTTGTTCAGTTTCGAGAAGGTGCAGATCCGCAGCCCGAAACTGCCTGTAATTTGACATTAATTGGACATTTCACCTGGAAAAATCATGTGCATGGCTGGGACTGAATGCTTCACTAATAGAAGAGGAGGTGCTTCATGGAGTTGATGATTTTCTGATTTAGACATTCATTGAAATGTTTGAGGAGATGCATAACACCTGCTTGTGCAACAGTTTTTGTAGAATTTGTTCAGTGAAATAAATGTGTTGACTGTTAATTTCCATGTACAACAACAACACCAACAACTTGCATTTACGTTGTGCCTTTAAAGTAGTAAAACGTCCGAAGGCGCTTCACCGGAGTGTTATGATATTGGGGAATTACACGCTCAATCTGGCACAGTAGATTAGTCACTAATCCGCCGTTGCAACAGAGGAAACGTTTCAAGGACACTCTCAAAGCCTCCCTGATAAAGTGCAACATCCCCACCGGCACCTGGGAGTCCCTGGCCAAAGACCGCCCTAAGTGGAGGAAGAGTATCCGGGAGGGCGCTGAGCACCTCGAGTCTCGTCGCCGAGAGCATGCAGAAACCAAGCGCAGGCAGCGGAAGGAGCGTGCGGCAAACCAGACTCCCCACCCACCCTTTCCTTCAACCACTGTCTGTCCCACCTGTGACAGAGACTGTAATTCCTGTATTGGACTGTTCAGTCACCTGAGGACTCACTTTTAGAGTGGCAGCAAGTCTTCCTCGATTCCGAGGGACTGCCTACGATGATGATGTTGCAATGAGCTCATCGGCTTCATCCATTGAAGAACAGCAACCTCTTGGGGCTGGGCTTTTAGGCTTTTTTGTTTGTGGGGTGAAAACGGAAGCGGACTGGGAAAGTTACTGGCCGGGAATAGTTTGTGCTTTGGTAAAGAATTTCCGGCATCTGGGCCCTGGGCCAGGGTGTCAATGAGAAGGGAGGCGTTGTACAACTTCCGAGACGCAAAAATGGGACACTCGTGAACTAAAGTGCCGGGCTATGTGTGTGTGCTCCCAGAGAGGCCAGGGGGAGGGAGGAAACTTTACAAAAACACACCAACATTCCCAAAACACTGCCCACGCCACCCACAACACAAATCGCTGAACCAGTTTAAAAGAACACACCCTCACGCTTACCGTTACCGCACTTTACCGTCCTCACTGCACCCCCGGTGTGGCTGGACCGCCCTGGTGTCCTAGGCGATCGTTGCGGAGCGCGATTCCGGGCGGACGGGTCGGGTCCCAGTCCAAGCTCGCTCCGGTGTTGCAGCGAGAGGCGTTGCACGCCCAGCGCAGGTCTCCCTGGCTCAGCGCTGCCGCCAAACCCGACCCGAGTAGCGCGGCGTGGCGCTGGACACCTTACCGCCGCCTTTTACCCCGTTTACGCGGCGAAAACCCCGAGCGCACAGCCCCTTTGCATTTATATAGCGCCTTACACAACCTCGAGCCATCTCACTGAAAGATGTAACATTCTGAGGGGGATTGACAGGGTAGATGCAGGGAGGGTGTTTCCCCCGGGCTGGGGAGTCTAGAACCAGGGGGTCACAGTCTCAGGATAAGGGCTCGGCCATTTAGGACTGAGATGAGGAGGAATTTCTTCACTCCAGAGGGGGGTGAATCTTTGGAACTCTCTGCCCCAGAGGGCTGTGGATGTTTCGTCAGCCAGTATATTCAAGGCTGAGATGGACTCTCGGGGAATCGAGGGATATGGGGATCGGGCGGGAAAGTGGAGTTGAGGTCGAAGATCAGCCATGATCTTATCGAATGTCGGAGCAGGCTCGAGGGGCTGAATGGCCGACTCCTGCTCCTATTTCTTATGCTCAAAGTGCTTCACAGCCAATGAGGTACTTTTGGAGTGCAGTCACTGTTGTAATGTGGGAAATGTGCCAACTAATTTGCGCACAGCAAGCTCCCACAAACAGCAATGTGATAACGACCAGATAATCAGCTTTTGGAGGGATAAATATTGACACGGAGGAGAACTCACCTGCTCTTTCAATAGTGCTCTGGGATCTCTTGTGTCCACTCAGAGAGGAGACAGCGCCTCGGTTTAATGTCTCATCCGAAAGGCGGCACCTCCGACAGTGCAGCACTCCCTCTGCTCGGCATTGGGAGTGTCAACCTAGATTTTGTGCTCAATTATCTGGAGTGGGACTTGAACTCTCAACCTTCTGACTCAGAGGCGAGTGTGCTGCCCACTGAGCCACGGCTGACAACAGCATTCTACACTACGTAAACTAGAGGTGATCCAAAACACAGCTGCCCCGTGTCCTAACTCGCACCCAGTCCCGCTCACCCATCACCCCCTGTGCTCGCGAACCTACATTGGCTCCCGGTTAAGCAATGCCTCGATTTCAAAATTCACATCCTTCGTTTTCAAATTCCTCCATGTCCTTGCTCCCTCCCTATCTCTGTAATCTCCTCCATTTCCCCCCCCACCCCCCTAAGATGTCTGCCCTCTTCAAATTCTGACCTCTTGAGCATCCCTGATTGTAATCGCTCCACCATTGGTGGCCATGCCTTCTGTTTCCTGGGCCCCATGCTCTGGAACTCCCTCCCTAAACCTCTCCGCCTCTCTACCTCTCTTTCCTCCTTCAAGACGCTCCTTGAAACCCTCCTCTGTTTTGGTCACCTCTAATTTCTACTTCTGCGGCTCGGTGTTCATTTTTTTTTATCTCATAACACTCCTGTGAAGCAACTTGGGACGTTTCACTATGTTAAAGGCGCTATATAAATGCACATTGTTGTAGTATCACATCGGGACCGGCTAGGATCTCATTTTACGATTGGCAGATCCTGTTTGGCTGCTGTAGCTACCTAATCACTCGGAAAACCTGCGACAATTTTGGAAAATGAGTTGGGTTTGTAGCAGTAATTGGCCTGGGCCCGTGAGACAGGATTTCTACAGCTGTTACGGGACCTTGCCTAACCGGTCGAGTTACAAGCATCATGTTGTGATTTGCCTGTGTGCAAACAATTGCATAATATGCCCGGAATCAAAATCGAACACATTGTTCTTCCAAATCAACCTTTTTATCACAAGTCTTAAAAGCGCGTGTCAACCATTGTGGTTGGTTGGTTCTAGTCAGAACTCCTATACGGCAAGCGAGCCAAAGGTGGGCAGAGGAAACATTACAAGGGACCACCCTCAAAGCCTCCCTGATAAAGTGCAACATCCCCACCGACACCTGGGAGTCCCTGGCCAAAGACCGCCCTAAGTGGAGGAAGTGCATCCGGGAGGGCGCTGAGCACCTCGAGTCTCGTCGCTGAGAGCATGCAGAAACCAAGCGCAGGCAGCGGAAGGAGCGTGCGGCAAACCAGACTCCCCATCCGCCCTTTCCCTCAATGACTATCTGTCCCACCTGTGACAGGGACTGTGGATCTCGTATTGGACTGTTCAGCCACCTGAGAACTCACTTTTAGAGTGGATGCAAGTCTTCCTTGATTCTGAGGGACTGCCTGTGATGATGATTTTGCGGGGGCGGGGAGGGGCGACGGGAGATCAAAAAGTTTCTGATTATCAAATCTTACAACTTCTTCCTTATCCAACAACTGGAAGATACCCAGCTTTCATGTGTCGTTACCAACCATCCAATGAATCTTTGACATTCTCTACCCCAGAGGGCTGTGGATGCTCTGTCATTGAGTGTACTCAAGACAGAGGACATAAGAATGAGGAGCAGGAGTCGGCCATTCGGCCCCTCGAGCCTGCTCCGCCATCCAGTGAGATCATGGCTGATCTTCTACCTCAACTCCACTTTCCTGCCTGCTAGGAAGTGGCCCTCGAAATAGTGGATGCATTGGTGGTCATTTTCCAACAGTCTATCGACTCTGGATCAGTTCCTATGGCCTGGAGGGTAGCAAATGTAACACCACTTTTTAAAAAGGAGGGAGAGAGAAAACGGGTAATTATAGACCGGTTAGCCTGACATCGGTCGTGAGCAAAATATTGGAATCAATTATTAAAGATGAAATAACAATGCATTTGGAAAGCAGTGACAGGATCGGTCCAAGTCAGCATGGATTTATGAAAGGGAAATCATGCTTGACAAATCTTCCAGAATTTTTTTAGGATGTAACTAGTAGAGTGGACAAGGGAGAACCAGTGGATGTGGTGTATTTGGACTTTCAAAAGGCTTTTGACAAGGTCCCACACTAGATTGGTGTGCAAAATTAAAGCGCATGGTATTGGGGGCAATGTGCTGACGTGGATAGAGAACTGGTTGGCAGACAGGAAGCAGAGAGTCGGGATAAACAGGTCCTTTTCGGAATGGCAGGCAGTGACTAGTGGGGTGCTGCAGGGCTCAGTGCTGGGACCCCAGCTATTTACAATATACATTAATGATTTGGATGAAGGAATTGAGTGTAATATCTCCAAGTTTGCAGATGGCACTAAACTGGGTGGCGGTGTGAGCTGTGAGGAGGATACTAAGAGACTGCAGGGTGACTTGGACAGGTTAGGTGAGTGGGCAAATGCATGGCAGATGCAGTATAATGTGGATAAATGTGAGGTTATCCACTTTGGGGGCAAAAACACGAAGGCAGAATATTATCTGAATGGCGGCAGATTAGGAAAAGGGGAGATGCAACGAGACCTGGGTGTCATGGTTCATCAGTCATTGAAAGTTGGCATGCAGGTACAGCAGGCGGTGAAGAAGGCAAATGGCCTTCATAGCTAGGAGATTTGAGTATAGGAGCAGGGAGGTCATACTGCAGTTGTACAGGGCCTTGGTGAGGCCTCGCCTGGAATATTGTGTTCAATTTTGGTCTCCTCATTTGAGGAAGGACATTCTTGCTATTGAGGGAGTGCAGCGAAGGTTCACCAGACTGATTCCCGGGATGGCAGGACTGACATATGAGGAGAGACTGGATCGACTGGGCCTGTATTCATTGAGATCGCCTCTCATTTTTCTAAGCTCCAAAGAAACATATAAAATTCTGACGGGACTGGAAAGGTTCGATGCAGGAAGAATGTTGGGAAAGTCCAGAACCAGGGGACACAGTCGAAGGATAAGGGGTAAGCCATTTAGGACTGAGATGAGGAGAAACTTGTTCACTCAGAGAGTCGTTAACCTGTGAAATTCTCTACCACAGAGAGTTGTTGATGCCAGTTCATTGGATATATTCAAGAGAGAGTTAGATGTGGCCCTTACAGCTAAAGGGATCAAGTGGTATGGAGGTGAATGATCAGCCATGATCTTATTGAAGGTGCAGGCTCGAAGGGCCGAATGGCCTACTCCTGCACCTATTTTCTATGCTTCTATCCCCAGATCCCTCGATTCCTTTAATATCCAAAATCGATCTATCCCAGCCTTGAATATTCTCAACGACTGAACTTCCACAGCACTTTGCGACAGAGAATACTAAAGATTCACAACCCTCTGAGTGAAGACATTTCTCCTGATCTCAATCTTATCCTGAGACGATGCCCTCTAGTTTTAGAATCTCCACCCAGATAGAAAAATATCTCTCAGCATCTAGCCTGTTAATCCCCCTCAGAATCGGCGATAGATTTTTAGACTCTAGGGGAATCCAGGAATATGGGGATCGGGCGGGAAAGTGGAGTTGGGTTCGAAGATCAGCGATGATCTCATTGAATGGTGGAGCAGATTCGAGGTGCCGAATGGCCGACTCCTGCTCCTATTTCTTATGTTCTTAAAAAGTATTTTTCTTCTTGTTTGCAAGCGATGTGAGTTGCACCAAAATCAATATTGTTTCACTTGTGCATGATGTCATCTCGACAACACTGTCGCACTCCCATCAGTTAATGGTTTGCCAAATATTATTTCATGAAGATAGTGAAATATATTCTGGTTCAGTACAGGTTTCTTTGATTGATTTTCTCCAGCATCAATGTTCTCCTGTGAAGAAATTACTGAGCTATATGGGTAAAAACATACTATTTAAATGCCAGGATTGTTGTGCTGTAAGCGTCTAATGACGCGTTGTTGTTAGCTGGTTTTATGCTCTCCATTGAGCATATCATTGACATCAAGGGATTGAGATCAATAGTGGCATTAAATGTCACTATAAAATCATTTTACAGCACAGAAAGAGGCCCATTGTGCCTGTGCCGGCTCTTTGAAAGAACGATCCAATTAGTCCCACTCGCCTGCTCTTTCCCCGTAGCACTGTAAATTTCTTCTACTTTCAAGTGTATATCCAGTTCCCCATTTGAAAGTTACTATTGAATCAGCTCCCGTCGCCCTTCAGGCAGCGCGTTGCAGCTCATCATAACTCGCAATGTCAAAAAAAGAAGTTTCCTCATCTCTCCCTCTGGTTGTAATACCTGCCCTCCTGTATGTCTCAGAGACGTGGACCATGTACAGTAGACACCTCAAGTCGCTGGAGAAATACCACCAACGATGTCTCAGCAAGATTCGACAAATCCCTTGGGAGGACATACGCACCAACGTTAGCGTCCTCGTCCAGGCCAACATCCCCAGCATTGAAGCACTGACCCCCACACTTGATCAGCTCCGCTGGGCGGGCCACATTGTCCACATGCCAGACACGAGACTCCCAAAGCAAGCGCTCTACTCGGAACTCCTTCATGGCAAACGAGCCAAAGGTGGGCAAAGGAAACGTTACAAGGACACCCTCAAAGCCTCCCTGATAAAGTGCAACATCCCCACCGACACCTGGGAGTCCCTGGCCAAAGACCGCCCTAAGTGGAGGAAGTGCATCCGGGAGGGCGCTGAGCACCTCGAGTCTCATCGCTGAGAGCATGCAGAAACCAAGCGCAGGCAGCGGAAGGAGCGTGCGGCAAACCAGTCCCACCCACCCTTTCCCTCAACGACTGTCCCACCTGTGACATACGCTGAGTAACTCTCCCTAAATGGCCAGAATTGGCGCGGCTGGCACATTTGGAAAGCAGTAACAGGATCGGACCAAGTCAGCATGGATTTAAGAAAGGGAAAGCCTGCTTGACAAATCTTCTAGAATTTTTTGAAGATGTAACTGGTAGAGTGGACAAGGGAGAACCAGTGGATGTGGTGTATTTGGACTTTCAAAAGGCTTTTGACAAAGTCCCACACAAGAGATTGGTGTGCAAAATCAAAGCACATGGTATTGGGGGTAATGTACTGACATGGATAGAGAACTGGTTGGTAGACAGAAAGCAGAGAGTCGGGATAAACGGTTCCTTTTCAGAATGGCAGGCAGTGACTAGTGGGGTACCGCAGGGCTCAGTGCTGGGACCCCAGCTATTTACAATATACATCAATGATTTGGATGAGGGAATTGAGTGTAATATCTCCAAGTTTGCCATTGATACTAAACTGGGTGGTGGTGTGAGCTGTGAGGAGGACGCTAAGAGGCTGCAGGGTGACTTGGACAGGTTAGGTGAATGGGCAAACGCATGGCAGATGCAGTATAATGTGGATAAATGTGAGGTTATCCACTTTGGGGGCAAAAACACAAAGGAAGAATATTATCTGAATGGTGACAGATTAGGAAAAGGGGAGGTGCAACGAGACCTGGGTGTCATGGTTCATCAGTCATTGAAAGTTGGCATGCAGGTACAGCAGGCGGTGAAGAAGACAAATGGTATGTTGGCCTTCATAGCTAGGGGATTTGAGTTTAGGAGCAGGGAGGTCTTACTGCAGTTGTACAGGGCCTTGGTGAGGCCTCACCTGGAATATTGTGTTCAGTTTTGGTCTCCTAATCTGAGAAAGGACATTCTTGCTATTGAGGGAGTGCAGCAAAAGTTCACCAGACTGATTCCCGGGATGGCAGGACTGACAAATGAGGAGAGACTGGATCGACTGGGCCTGTATTCACTGGAGTTTAAAAGGATGAGAGGGAATCTCATGAAACATATAAAATTCTGACGGGATTGGACAGGTTAGATGCAGGAAAAAATTTTCCAATGTTGGGGAAGTCCAGAACCAGGGGTCACAGCCTAAGGATAAGGGGTAAGCCATTTAGGACTGAGATGAGGAGAAACTTCTTCACTCAGAGAATTGTTAACCTGTGGAATTCCCTACTGCAGAGAGTTGTTGATAGGATATATTCAAGAGGGAGTTAGATATGGCCCTTACAGCTAAAGGAATCAAGGGGTATGGAGAGAAAGCAGGAAAGGGGTACTGAGGGAATGATCAGCCATGATCTTATTGAATGGTGGTGCAGGCTCGAAGGGCCGAATGGCCTACTCCTGCACCTATTTTCTATGTTTCTATGTTACACCTCCTTTGGCTGAAAAAAAAACTTACCTAAAAAAAAAATCATAACTAACTGAGTTACAGTGGTTCAAATTGATTGGGGAATCTGTGTTTTTTTTTGGCCTGCTCCAAAAAAACGGTGCATATCACTGTGGAAAATTGAGCCCTATAAGCTCTGCCTTCAGGTTAGAACTGAGAAGTCATATCAGAAAATCTGAACAGGCTGGGTTCCTTTTCTCTGGAAAAGGGAAGGCTGAGGGGCGCCTGATAGAGGGCTTTAATATTATGAAAGGGTTCGATAAGTTAGACGTAGAGAAGATGGTTCCACTTGTGGGGGAAACCAGAACTAGGGGCCATCAATATAAGATAATAAGACAGTCACTAATAAACCTCTTTACCCAGAGAGCGGTGAGAATGTGGAACTCGCTGCCATTGGGAGGGGTTGAGGCGAATAGTATCGATGTATTTAAGGGGAAGCTGGATAAACACATGAAGGAGAAAGGAATAGAAGGATATGGTGATGGGGTGAGATGGAGAGGGGTAGGAGGGGGCTGGTGTGGAGCATAAACCCCGGCACGGAGCAGTTGGACCAAATGACCTGTTTCTGTGCTGGACACGCGATGTAATCACCCATGAATGGCCTGGATCTAATTTTAAGCTAATGTCCCCCTTCATCCGGACTCCCTCCGCCAGAGGCAATAGTTTCTCCCCAACTACCTTATCAACTCCTTCAGTCATCTGAAACATCTCGATTAGATCACCCCTTAATCTTCTTCACTCATGAGAAGATAAGCATAGTCTCTCTAACCTGTCCTCATAATTTAACCCTTTAACTCCTGGTATCGGTCTGGAGAATCTGCGCTACTCGCCCTCCAAGGCCGATATATCCTCTCCTGAGGGGCAAGGCCCAGGACTGAACGCAGTTACTCTGAATGGGGTCTGACCCGAGCTCTGTACAACTGTGAATAGCTCCATTGGGCGGGCCGCATTGTTCGCATGCCAGACACGAGACTCCCAAAGCAAGCGCTCTACTCTGAACTCCTTCACGGCAAGCGAGCCCCAGGCGGGCAGAGGAAACGTTACAAGGGACACCCTCAAAGCCTCCCTGATAAAATGTAACATCCCCACTGACACCTAGGAGTCCCTGGCCAAAGACCGCCCTAAGTGGAGGAAGTGCATCCGGGAGGGCGCTGAGCACCTCGAGTCTCATCGCCGAGAGCATGCAGAAACCAAGCGCAGGCAGCGGAAGGAGCGTGCGGCAAACCAGTCCCACCCTTCCCTTCCCTCAACCACTGTCTGTCCCACTTGTGACAGAGACTGTAATTCCCATATTGGACTGTTCAGTTACCTGAGAACTTGCTTTTAGAGTGGAAGCAAGGCTTCCTCGATTTCGAGGGACTGCCTATGATGATGATTACGACTGACAAAGCTTCCATCCCTTTGAATTCCAGCCCCCTCGAGATAAAGGCCAACATTTCATTAGCTTTTTGAATTATTTTTGTACCGATCCACTAGTGATTTCTGAACCTTGAACCCCTTCAGTTAGTACCACAAACTATTCCATTACAAAGCTCCAGCCTCATTTTATGCCCAGCTACTGCAATGCATCAGGAAGGAACAAAAGTCAACACTATCATAACAACAACTTGCACTTATATAGCACCTTTACCAGAGCAGGACGTTTTAATCAATAAAAACAATTTATGATGCCGAGTCACAGAAGTTAGACAATAGGTCAGGTGACCAAAAGCTTGGTCAAAGAGGTAGGTTTTAAGGAGCCTCTTAGTGCCAGCTGTGGCTCAGTGGGCAGCACTCGCGCCTCTGAGTCAGAAGGTTGTGGGTTTATTTCCCACTCCAGGAACTTGAGCACAAAAATCTAGGCTGACACTCCCAGTGCAGTACTGAGGGAGTGCCGCACTGTCGGAGGGGCAGTACTGAGGGAGTACCGCACCATCGGAGGGGCAGTACTGAGGGAGTGCCGCACTGTCGGAGGGTCAGTACTGAGGGAGTGCCGCACTGTCGGAGGGGCAGTACTGAGGGAGTGCCGCACTGTCGGAGGGGCAGTACTGAGGGAGTGCCGCACTGTCGGAGGGGCAGTACTGAGGGAGTGCCGCACTGTCGGAGGGTCAGTACTGAGGGAGTGCCGCACTGTCGGAGGGTCAGTACTGAGGGAGTGCCGCACTGTCGGAGGGGCAGTACTGAGGGAGTGCCACACTTTCGGAGGGTCAGTAGAGGGGGAGCGTTGCACTGTTGGAGGGGCAGTACTGAGGGAGTACCGCACCATCGGAGGGTCAGTACTGAGGGAGCGTTGCACTGTCGGAGGGTCAGTACTGAGGGAGTACCGCACTGTCGGAGGGTCAGTACTGAGGGAGTGCCGCACTGTCGGAGGGGCAGTACTGAGGGAGTGCCGCAGTGTCGGAGGGGCAGTACTGAAGGAGCGCCGCACTGTCGGCGGTGATGTCTTTCAGATGAGACGTTAAACCGAGGCCCAGTCTGTGCTCTCAGCTGGACGTAAAAGATCCCGTGGCACTATTTCGAAGAGCAGGGGGGTTATCCCCGGTGTCCTGGAGCCAATATTTATCCCTCAATCAACATAACAAAAACAGATTATCTGGTCATTATCACATTGCTGTGTGTGGGAGCTTGCTGTGCGCAAATTGGCTGCCGTGTTTCCCACATTACAACAGTGACTGCACTCCAAAAGTACTTCATTGGCTGTAAAGCGCTTTGAGACATCTGATAGTCGTGAAAGGCGCTATATAAATGTAAGTCTTTCTTAAAGGACAGCTGATCAAAAGTTTGGTCAAAGTGTTGGGTTTTAAGGAGCATCTTTAAGGAGGAGATGTGGAGAGGTTAGGGAGGGAATTCCAGAGCTTGGGGCCCAGGCAGCTGAAGGCACGGCCGCCAATGGTGGAGCGATTAAAATCGGGGATGCTCAAGAGGGTAGAATTGGTATCTCCCTATCCCAGCAATCTGCCATCGTCCGCTTTCAATGCATACTCTTCATCGCCATGACATCTCTGTGAGTATTATAGGATTTCCATTACTGGGCGTATTGAACCAGCTGTTACAGATGTGACTGCAAAGTGTGACTGACATAGCACGACCGGTTCTGCTGGAATACCGAACTCTCGACATGATGGATCTTTCTCGCTCCTGGTTACACACCCATCATCTTTAAAAAAAAATCTAACTTGACAAGCTGGGGTTCATTCTGCCAGAACTATCAACTCTCGATTGGTTGGGGACAACTCTGTGACGATGCATGTATGTCACTCTTCAAAAAAGCACACTGCTCCAGGAATGTAAATGTGTCGGTGACCCAACTGGTTCTTCGATGATCGAATGTCACGCCTAATAGTTCCGTGATGTTTACAGCTGTGTGTTACCAAGAAAAGTACCAACAGACATTGAACCAGGAAACTCTACTATGTTCAAGATGATTTGAATGTGACGAGTGCTTTGATGGTCTATTATTACAATTGTTTAGCACCGATGTAATGTCTTCAATAACCACAAAGTATCCTTCTGCCAGGCACCCCTCCCCCCCCCCACCCCCGGAATGGCTGGTCTTGTTGGACCCGTGCAATGCAACCAGCACACGGACAAACTGTTTTGCTCTGTCACTTGGAGTACTCCCAACATACAGCACTCCCACACAACAGGCTCCAAGGTGGAGATAGGAACATGGAAGTATTTTAGACGGAAAGACCAGTGGAGATCGGATGGCCCAATAGAAACATAGAAAATAGGTGCAGGAGTAGGCCATTCGGCCCTTCGAGCCTGCACCACCATTCAGTAAGATCATGGCTGATCATTCACCTCAGTACCCCTTTCCTGTATTGGATTACACGGGATATACGGCACAGAAACAGGCCATTCGGCCCAACCAGTCCATGCCGGCGTTCATGCTCCACTCGAGCCTCCTCCCGTCTTTCCTCATCTAACTCTAACCCTTTATTCCCTTCTCCCCCATGTGTTTATCCAGCTTCCCCTTAAATGCATCGATACTATTCACCTCAACCCCTCTCTGTGGCAGCGAGTTCCGCATATTCTCACCGCTCTCTGGGTAAAGAGGTTTCTCTTGAATTCCCCATGGGACTATCTTATATCGATGGCCTCTAGTTATGCTCTTCCCCACAAGTGGAAACATTCTCTCTGTATCCACTCTTTTAAAATTCTTTCATCATTTTAAAGACCTCTATTAGGTCACCCCTCAGCCTTTTTTCAAGAGAAAAGAGACCCAGCCTGTTCATCCTTTCCTGCAATGTATACCCTCGTGTTTCTGGTATCATCCTTGTAAATTGTGCAGAACAACATGTGTGCAGTGGGCAATGGAATAGCAAGGTGGGAGGTCTGTGCTCATAACTGCACCCATCCCACGCACACACACACACATTTATAGAAGTGCGTCTATACATGGACACACACACACATCAATCTCTTTCACGAGGCAGTGTTGAGCAGAAACCGTAAGCTCCTCCAGAATTGGGGAATTGCCCCCGAGTCTAATTTAGACCTGGTTAGATATCTCAATGGCCGCAAATTGTAAAAAAAATCTTAGATTTCCTGATTGGGAAACAAAGCTCATTTGCCTTGGGTGAAGTGCAACAGAGGTTTACTAATCTGATTTGTGAGATGAGCAGAGATTGGATAGAATGGGCCTATCTTGCCTAGAACTTAGAAGAATGAGAGGTGATCTCATTGAAACATACAAAGTGCTTGCAGGGCTTGACTGGGTAGATGTAGAGAGGATGTTTTTCCCGGGCTGGGGAGTCTAGAACCAGGGGTCACAGTCTCAGGATAAGGGGTCGGCCATTTAGGACTGAGATGAGGAGGAATTTCTTCACTCAGAGGGTGGTGAATCTTTGGAATTCTCTGCCCCAGAGGGCTGTGGAGGCTCAGTCGTTGAGTATATTCAAGGCTGAGATCGATAGATTTTTGGACTCTAAGGGAATGAATGGATCGGGCAGGAAAGTGGAGTTGAGGTGGAAGATCAGCCATGATCTCATTGAATGATGGAGCAGGCTCGAGGGGCCGAATGGCCTACTCCTGCTCTATTTCTCATCTTCCCATTACCTCAGCAGTGTATTACATCCACATTAATCACCGTTCTGTGTCTCCACATAATTTAAGACGTTATTGCACCATTCCAACACATCACTTTCGATCTGCCTCATCTCATGCTCTGCTCAAACCCCACACTAAAACTCAAAAAGTCCCATCCTTTTAAATGAGGCCACAGTCTGCACATTAACTATACCAAGTTCATTTATTCCAGATGTTTTTAATGCTGCAATCACTGTCTCTTACTCATTGCTTCCATTTCACAGACATTGCTTAGTAATATGATAATTATCCTTACACCACTCAGCAGGGAACATAGAGAATCTGTAAAATATTCATAACTCACTGAAAATGTTACCAGGCAGAAAACTTCTGAATACATTTTGCAATAACAAAGAATCTGGGACGCAAACAAACACACACACACACACACACACACACCAAAATACTGTGTCAGCAATTTTTAAACACAACATTGGAGATACCTGATGAATGTTCTGCAGGTTTTGGCTCCATATCGAATTTCTCACCACCGAATAGTTTTTTTAAAAGACGAGCATTTATACACTGTAGTCACTGTTGTAATGTGGGAAATGCAGCAGGCAATTTTGCACACAGCAAGCTCCCACACACACAGCAGTGTGATAATGACCAGATAATCTGTTTGGGCGATGATGTTTGAGGGCGAAATATTGGCCCTAGGACGCAGGAGATAACTCCCCTGCTCTTCTTTGAAATAGTGCCGTAGGATCTTTTACATCCACCTGAAGGAGCAGACGAGGCCTTGGTTTTAACATCTCATCCGAAAGACGGCACCTCCGACAGTGCGGCGCTCCCTCAGCCCTGCCCCTCCGACAGTGCGGCGCTCCCTCAGCCCTGCCCCTCCGACAGTGCGGCGCTCCCTCAGCCCTGCCCCTCCGACAGTGCGGCGCTCCCTCAGCCCTGCCCCTCCGACAGTGCGGCGCTCCCTCAGCCCTGCCCCTCCGACAGTGCGGCGCTCCCTCAGCCCTGCCCCTCCGACAGTGCGGCGCTCCCTCAGCCCTGCCCCTCCGACAGTGCGGCGCTCCCTCAGCCCTGCCCCTCCGATATTGCGGCGCTCCCTCAGTCCTGCCCCTCCGACAGTGCAGCACTCCCTGGAAAAGCAGAGTAAACCCTGGCTCATTGGGTAACACCCTCGCCTCGGAGTCAGAAGATTGTGGATTACATAAGAAATAGGAGCAGGAGTCGGCCATTTGGCCCCTTGAGCCTGCTCTGACATTCAATAAGATCATGTCTGATTCAAGTCCCGCTCTAGTGACCCGAGCACATAATATAGGCTGACGCTCTCAGTGCCGTACTGAGGGAGTGCTGCCCTGTGAACGCCTCTCTATTAGATCGCCCCTTAAGCTTCTCTGCTCTAAGCAAAACCACCCCAGTTTCTCTTGTGTCTGAAACTTTTCTGTCTGACAACTTTCTTTGGGTCAGGCTGTGGCATTTAATTCTATGATTGGATAAAAAAATGACAACATGTCTGTTGGCACCACTGTGTCAGCCAATGAGGCGGAGCTGGGGGCGGGACCTGCAGCAAACAGTCTAAAGAGTCCATTTAAAAAGAATCTCTACGAACTGCAGCAAACGGAGCTCGTGATCGGAACTACAGGCAACTCTCGATTATGCGTACACGGATCTAACGGAGAACCCTCTGCAACGGCACTTTTCAAAAACTGTGCTTCTGTCCCGTGTACAGCTGCACACGACCATTAAACCCACCCCAGACACAGTCCTGCACTGACGCACAGCATTATCACTACACACCGAGGAAGGGCTTTATTTTATAATAAAGTTTAATGCTGCCTCGACCTTGAAGGAATCCTTGTAGAGCAATCAAATGAACTCGGTCCTGGACAGTCTGTCCGCTCATACTGCGACCCATCCTCACGTTCTCAGATCGAAGGCATTGCTCCCAATCCCGCTCTTTTAGGGCACTGTCCAGATCATCGCGCTGGAAGCAAGTTCAGAGGGGCAAAAGATTTATCCAACTCTTCCTCCCTTCCCTGCCGTCTTTCTGTTTTCTGATCTTGGTGAATGTGCTCTTGTGCAGTCTGGAGTATCACTGAGGGGGCCACCTCGGGGGTCAGTAAAGCCGAGTCTCATTCGACCTCCTGCGGTTGAAGCCTTTAGACTGGCCATTTTAAGAAAAAGTAGACACAGTCTTCCATGGGTCTCTTCACTTTATATTAAAATGAATAGGTGGACAATCCCATCCTGGAGTGCACAGAAGCAGAAAAACATCACAGTACTGTATAAATTCTCATTCTCAGCAAGTACCTGCACTCGCCCTACCTGGAAAACCCGATCCCCGAGGGTCCCCGGATAATCGAGAGTTGCCTGTACAGCAAAGTCTCCCAGTAACCAGTGGGGTGCCGCAGGGATCAGTGCTGGGACCCCAACTATTTACAATCTATATTAACGACTTGGAAGAAAGGACCGAGTGTAACGTAGCCAAGTTTGTTGACAATACAAAGATGGGAGGAAAAGCAATGTGTGAGGAGGACACAAAAAATCTGCTCAAGGACATAGACAGGCTAAGTGAGTGAGCAAAAATTTTGCAGATGGAGTATAATATTGGAAAGTGTGAGTTCATGCACTTTGGCAGGAAAAAAAAATCAATGAGCAAGTTATTATTTAAATGGAGAAAAATTGCAAAGTGCTGCAGTACAGCCGGACCTGGGGGTCCTTGTGCAAGAAACACAAAAGGTTAGTATGCAGGTACAGCAAGTGATCAGGAAGACCAATGGAATCTTGGCCTTTATTGCAAAGGGGATGGAGTATAAAAGCAGGGAAGTCTTGCTACAGTTGTACAGGATATTGGTGAGGCCACATCTGGAATACTGGATACAGTTTTGGTTTCCATATTTACGAAAGGATATACTTGCTTTGGAAGCAGTTCAGAGAAGGTTCACTTGGTTGATTCCGGAGATGAGGGGGTTGACTTATGAGGAAAGGTTGAGTAGGTTGGGCCTCTATTCATTGGAATTCAGAAGAATGAGAGGTGATCTTATCGAAATGTATCGGATTATGAGGAGGCTTGACAAGGTGGATACAGAGAGGATGTTTCTACTGATGGGGAGACTAGAACTAGAGGACTTAGAATAAGGGGCCACCCATTTAAAACTGAGATGAGGAGGAATTTCTTCTCAGAGGGTTGTAAATCTGTGGAATTCGCTGCCTCAGAGAGCTGTGGAAGCTGGGACATTGAATAAATTTAAGACAGAAATAGACAGTTTCTTAACCGATAAGGGTATATGGGGTTATGGAGAGCGGGCAGGGAAGTGGAACTGAGTCCAATGTCGGATCAGCCATGATCGTATTGAATGACGGAGTGTATGGCCTACTCCTACTCCTATTTCTTCTGTTAGAAACATTGAAACATAGAAATTTACAGTGCAGAAGGCCATTTTGGCCCATCGTGTCCGTGCCGGCCGACAAAGAGCCGCACGGCCCTTGGTCAACAGCCCTGTAGGTTACATATAAGCCTATGAACAATGACGGAAAGACAAAGAACACCCAGCCCAACCAGTCCGCCTCGCACAACTGCGACACCCATTTTACTGAAACTTTCCACACTCCACTCCAACCGGAGCCATGTGTTCTTATGTAATAGCGGGATTATTTCTCCTGTAAAATGTCGTGAGTGGAGGGTAGTTATAGAATACAAATGATGCGATAACACCAGTCCCAGTCACTGGCCCTTTATTTTGCTGCAGGTTGTGACAGCACTATTCCCGGTCAGAATGGAGATGATTGAGTAAATCCCTCGGCGTGATTGACTCCCCAAAACCCTTCACTCCCTTTTTGCTCAAAAATCTGTCCCTCTCCACCTTAAATATATTCAATGACCCAGCCTCCACAGCTCTCTGGGGCAGAGAATTCCACAGCTTTACAACCCTCAGAGAGAAGAAATTCCTCCTCATCTCCGTCTTAAATGGGCGACCCCTTATTCTGAAGCTATGTCCCCTGGTTCTAGATCCGCTCACGAGTGGAAACATCCTCTCTGCATCCACCCTGTCGAGCCTCCTCGGAATCTTGTACATTTCAATAAGATCACCTCTCAGTCTTCTAAACTCCAGCGAATTTCGGTCCAACCTGCTCAACCTTTCTTCGTAAGACAACACCTTCAATTCAGGAATCGATCTCGTGAACCATCTATCCCTCTTTCTTTTCCCCCTTCCGTCTATTTTCTTCTAGCAGTCGAAAAGTATTGGCCGCTTGCCTGAAGTACTTGCAGTACCTAGAGAAAAAAACATGTTGGATTACACATAGACCGCACTGTTTATGGATCTCTTCTAGCCAAGTGCCCGAAACATTTAAAACAGTGAAGTAGGTGAGAGTTCGAGATGGTTGCTCCGTGCTGTGGGCTGGAGTGGGACTGGTGCCCCCTTGCCCTTCAGCACCACAACCTTTTGCGCCGCAGGTCGCTGGGGGTGCCAGCTGATAGCGGGGCAGCGAGGTTCAACGGGGCATCTGGGACCTCAGTGAGCGGCGGGAGCGACTGTCTGTCTCCTTAACCAATGGGATTTAAGGATTGAGAAAGAACGGTGGAGAAGGAAATCGGGTGAATTGGAGTCAAATCAGCTACAGGAAGAGACATAAAGAGAGGGAAAGAGTCAACGGATTGAGAGAGAGAGAGAGAGCGAGAGAGAGAAAAAAAGACAAAGGAAACGTAATAAAAAACACAGGAGATTAAACAAATTTGACACTGAGCCACATAATTAGAAATTAGGGCAGGTGACCAAAAGCTTGGTCAGAGGGAGGCTTTAAGGAGCGTCTTGTAGGAGGAAAGAGGGAGAGAGGCGGAGAAGTTTAGGGAGGGAGTTCCAGAGCTTGGGGCCCAGGCAACAGAAGGTACGGCCACCGATGGTGGAGCGATTATAATCAGGGATGCTCAAGAGGGCAGAATTAGAGGAGCGCAGACATCTCGGGGGGTGGGTGGGGGGGGGGGCTGGGGTTATGGGGCTGGAGGAGATTACAGAGATAGGGAGGGGTGAGGCCTCAGAGGAAAAAATACAAAAAAATCTCCAGCAATTTACAACCTGCAGAATGAGAACATTTTAAATTGTTCCCTTTCTGGACCGAAGAGGTTGAGTGACATTGAAGGAACATAAATCCATCATTAAATAGAATCCCACATTCTACCCTACGTAAACTAGAGGTGATCCAAAACTCGGCTGCCCGTGTCCTAACTTGCACCGAGTCTCGCTCACCCATCACCCCCAGTGCTCACTGCCCCGTGTCCTAACTCGCACCGAGTCCCGCTCACCCATCATCCCCTGTGCCCACTGCCCCGTGTCCTAACTCGCACCGAGTCCCGCTCACCCATCACCCCCTGTGCTCACTGACCTACATTGGCTCACGGTTAAGCAACGCCTCGAATTCAAAATTCTCCTCATTTTCAAATCCCTCCGAGGCCTCGCCCCCTCCCTATCTCTGTAATCTCCACCAGCCCCACAACTCCCCGAGATGTCTGCGCTCCTCTAATTCTGCCCTCTTGAGCATCCCTGATTATAATCGCTCAACCATTGGTGGCCGTGCCTTCCGTTGCCTGGGCCCCAAGCTCTGGAACTCCCTCCCTAAACCTCTCCGCCTCTCTACCTCTCTTTCCTCCTTCAAGACGCTCCCCAAAACCTGCCTCTTTGACCAACCTGCCCTAATTTCTAATTATGTGGCTCGGTGTCAAATTTGTTTAAGCTGCTGTGAAGTGCCTTGAGACGTTTCACGACATTAAAGGTGCTATATAAATACAAGTTGTTGCTGTCCTTGCGTTGGTAAGTACTGGCCCTAACTTTCTGCAGTGAGTTTAATGGATAATTGATGCACAAATGCAGGAAACCCGCGGGGAGTTTTGAGGGTGGGATGCCGTTATCGTGTGGCTAACGGCACAGCAGGGCAAATCGTCCAGCGCCTTGTGCCGATTGGCGACTCACGGGGTATCCCTCTCTCGCCGGATTATTTACACATGAATCACGGTGCGTGCCATTAAACTCGCCCTTATTTTGCCAGCAAATGCTGGATCGTTATGGAACCTGTTCTGCCACTGCACACCTATCAGCAAGCTCAAGGTCACCGTGCAGAAGATATCATTTGAGTTTGTTTCAGCAGCTTAAACAGAAGCGTCCGCTAAAACCGATCCACTTACAGAACCCGGCGTGATCCTTTCTCCGGTAGAATCTTCACGCGGTGCCCTCTCAAGGCTGCTTTCACGTTGCACTTTGCACGCTGGTTCCTGTAGCGGTAATCTCCTGCAGGCCGCGCGCACGTGCCCATTATCAGCAACCTCAGCTTGCACCTATATAAGCACAGAGCGGAAACGTCGCAAGGCACTTCGGAGGGGCGGGGATGAGAAACACAGGCCGAGCCAAAGAAAGGGCGAACCATTAAGAGGGGTGATCAAGGAGGTGGGCTTTAAGGTGGCTCAAAGGTCGAAGGGTTTGGGAAGGGAATTTCCACAGAATGGGGCCTAGGGGACTGAAGGAGGGGCTGAGAATGGGATAAAGGGAAAATGGGAGTCGGGTGAAGGGTGGGTGGGGTGTTGATGCTCAAGAGATCAAGCCAGAAGGTTGAAGAGTTCAGGGAGGGGTAGGGTTTTAACCTCCTCCAGCACTACAATCCCCCTGTGCTCCTCTAATTCTGCCCTCCTGCGCTTCCCCTGATTTCCATCGCTCCGCCCTCGGTGGCGGTGCCTTCAGCTGCCCGGGCCCCAAACTCTGGAACTCCCTTCCTAAACCTCTCCACCCCTCTCCCTCCTTTAAGACGCTCCTTAAAACCTCCCTCTTTGACCAAGCTTTTGCTCATCTGTCTGAATATCTCTATGTGCCTCGGTCAGATTTTATTTGATGAGGCTCATGTGAAGTGCCGTGGGATGTTTCGCGATGTTGAAGACAACAACAACAACTTGTATTTATATAGCGCCTTTAACGTAGTGAAATGTCCCAAGATGCTTCACAGGAGCGTTCTGAGATAAAACATTTGACACCGAGTCGCATAAGTAGAAATTAGCGCAGGTGACCAAAAGCTTGGTCAAAGAGATCGGTTTTAAGGAGCATTTTGAAGGAGGAAGGAGAGGTAGAGAGGTGGAGAGGTTTAGGGAGGGAGTTCCAGAGCTTGGGGCCCAGGCAACAGAAGGCACGGCCACCGATGGTGGAGCGATTATAATCAGGGATGGTCAAGAAGCCAGAATTAGAGGAATGCAGACATCTCGGGGTGGTTGTTGGGCTGGAGGAGATTACAGAGATCGGGAGGGATTTCTAAACAAGGATGAGAATTTTGAAATCAAGGTGTTGCTTAGCCGGGAGCCAATGTAGGTCAGCGAGCACAGGGGGTGATGGGTGAGTGGGAGCAGGTTAAGATACAGGCAGCCATGTTTTGGATCACCTCTAGTTTACATAGGGTGGAAAATGGGAGGCCAGCCAGGAATGCGTTGAAATAGTCAAGTCTGGATGTAACAAAGGCAGGGATGAGGGTTTCAGCTGCAATTGAGCTGAGGCAAGGGCGGAGACGGGTGATGTTACGGAGGTGGAAATAGATGGTCTTAGTTTTGCTGCGAATATGTGGTCGTAAGCTCATTTCAGGGTCAACTATGACACGATATGTTGTGAACAGTGAAGGCTTTCCAAGATGAATGTAAGTTGCTATAGCTGGTCTTTCTCCCGTTGTAAATTCCCTGTTCCTAACTGAGTAAACGATGTCCGGTAATGATGCCACACCGGCACTGTGCTGGTAACTTATCGGGACGTCAAGGCCAATCTGCATGTTGATGGAATGGAAGGGCCACCAAATTATAGAGAGTCCTGGTGAGACCACACCTGGAGTATTGTGTGCAGTTTTGGTCTCTTTAAACATAGAAACATAAAAACATAGAAAATAGGCCATTCGGCCCTTCGAGTCTGCACCACCATTCGATAAGATCATGGCTGATCATTCCCTCAGTACCCCTTTCCTGCTTTCTCTCCATACACCTTGATCCCTTTAGCCGTAAGGGCCATATCTAACTCCCTCTTGAATATATCCAATGAACTGGCATCAACAACTCTCTGTGGCAGGGAATTCCACAGGTTAACAACTCTCTCTGTGAAGAAGTTTCTCCTCATCTCAGTCCTAAATGGCTTACCCCTTATCCTAAGACTGTGTCCCCTGGTTCTGGACTTCCCCAACAATCTACCCGCATCTAACCTGTTCCGTCCCGTCAGAATCTTGTATGTTTCTATGAGATCCCCTCTCATCCTTCTAAACTCCAATGTATAAAGGCCCAGTTGATCCAGTCTCTCCTCATATGTCAGTCTGGCCATCCCGGAAATCAGTCTGGTGAACCTTCGCTGCACTCCCTCAATAGCAAGAAT
Source organism: Pristiophorus japonicus (assembly GCF_044704955.1). Lineage (NCBI taxonomy): Eukaryota > Metazoa > Chordata > Chondrichthyes > Pristiophoridae > Pristiophorus > Pristiophorus japonicus. The sequence goes on from NC_091978.1 coordinate 368,501,226, forward strand.
GTTCTTCCTCAGATTACGAGACCAAAATTGAACACAATATTCAAGGTGAGGCCTGTACAACTGCAGTAAGACCTCCCTGCTCCTATACTCAAATCGCCTAGCTATGAAGGCCAACATACCATTTGCCTTCTTCACTGCCTGCTGCACCTGCATGCCAACTTTCAATGACTGATGAACCATGACACCCAGGTCTCGTTGCACCTCCCCTTTTCCTAATCTGCACCATTCAGATAATATTTTGTCTTCGTGTTTTTGCCCCCAAAGTGGATAACCTCACATTTATCCACATTGTACTGCATCTGCCATGCATTTGCCCACTCACCTAACCTATCCAAGTCACCCTGCAGCCTATTAGCATCCTCCTCGCAGCTCACACCGCCACCCAGTTTAGAGTCATCTGCAAACTTGGAGATATTACACTCAATTCCTTCATCCAAATCATTAATGTATATTGTAAAGAGCTGGGGTCCCAGCACTGAGCCCTGCGTCACTCCACTAGTCACTGCCTGCCATTCTGAAAAGGACCCGTTTATCCCAACTCTCTGTTTCCTGTCTGCCAACCAGTTCTCTCTCCACGTTAGTATATTACCCCCAATACCATGTGCTTTGATTTTGCACACCAATCTCTTGTGTGAGACCTTGTCAAAAGCCTTTTGAAAGTCCAAATGCACCACATCCACTGTTTCTCCCTTGTCCACTTTACTGGTTACATCCTTAAAAAATTCCATAAGATTCGTCAAGCATGATTTCCCTTTCATAAATCCATGCTGACTTGGACCGATCCTGACACTGCTTTCCAAATGCACTGCTATTTCATCCTTAATAATTGATTCCACAATTTCCCCCACCACTGATGTCAGGCTAACCGGTCTATAATTACCTGCTTTGTCTCTCCCTCAAAGGAAGGATATACTTGCCATAGAGGGAATGCAACGAAGGTTCATCAGATTGATTCCTGGGATGGGGGGATTGTCCTATGAGAAGAGATTGAGGCCTATATTCTCTGGAGTTTAGAGGTGATCAATGAGAGGTGATCTCATTGAAATATACAAAATTCTGACAGGGTAGATGCAGGGAGGATGTTTCCCCCTGGGCTGGGGAGTCTAGAACCAGGGGTCACAGTCTCAGAATAAGGGGTCGGCCATTTAGGACTGAGATGAGGAGGAATTTCTTCACTCAGAGGGTGGTGAATCTCTGGAATTCTCTGCCCCAGAGGGCTGTGGAGACTCAGTCGTTGACTATATTCAAGACCGAGATCGATTGATTTGGGGATATTAAGGAAATCTAGGGATATGGAGATCGGGCGGGAAAGTGGAGTTGAGGTAGAAGATCTGCCATGATCTTATTGAATGGCGAAGCAGGCTCGAGGGGCCGAATGGCCGACTCCTGCTCCTATTCCTTATGTTCTTAGCCTGCAGCCGGTTTACAGGTAGACAACCACTCAAAGACCCAGGTGAAGAATCCAAGTGTGCGAGAGGGGTTGCGAGGCTGGGTGAGGTTGCAGCCATAGGGTGAAGGAAATTGACGATTAGAACTATGCATCTGAAGATTATGGGTTCAAGTCACACCCTTGAGATCTGACCATCCCTGTTGGTGCACTGCTGAGAGTGTGTTGCACTGTCGGAGGTGTCGACTTTCAGCCCCCTCGGGTACACGTACAATGTCCCAAAGTGTAGGGAGTGCTTCAGAGGTTCCGCCCAATATTTATCTTTCACCAAACATTACTAAACAGAGCAGTTGATCATTCATCTCATTACTGTTTATGGGAGCTTGCTGTGCGCAAATTGGTTGCCGAATTTATCTACATTGCAACAGTGACTGCGCTTCAAAGGATATCATGAGCTGTGAAGCACTTTCAGGTGCCCTGCGGCCATGAAATGTGTCATGCAAACACTAGTTTGCCTGTTCGTTATGGGGCAGGGATGGGTGGAGGGGCAGAGGAGTGGGGGATGTGGGGGGGGAGGGAAGCAGGGGGACAAGGGAACCTGGTCACTCAGCGTAAGGGTGATGGTTGAGCATGACTTGGTGCTCACAAGGGGCTGCATCGCGGAAAAGGTGGAGGAATGGATTACAGTAAGGGAAGCGTTGGAATTAACCTGGAGCCTTACACACAAGATTCTGAAGGGGATTGACAGGATACATTCTGAGAGGTTTTAGAGGTCTGGCTCTAATGTTTAGACTCTGTCCCTCGTCCCAGACTCCCCAACCAGCGGGAATAGTCTCTCTCTATCTACCCTGTCAGTTCCCCTTAATATCCTGAAAACTTCGATCAGATCACCCCTTCATCTTCCAAATCCCAGGGAATACAACCCCAGTTTGTGTAATCTCCCCTCGTAACTTAACCCTTGGAGTGCGGGTATCATTCTGGTAAACCCACACTGCACTCCCTAAGGTGTGGTGGATATTGAATATATTTACATTGACTCATAGATTATATTTAAGGTGGAGATAGACAGATTTTTGAATGCTAATGGAGTGTAAGGGTTATGGGGAGCGGGTGGGGAAGTGGAGTTGAGGCCAAGATCAGATCAGCCATGATCTTATTGAATGGCTTGAACGTTCCAAGGACACCCTCAAAGCCTCCCTGATAAAGTGCAACATCCCCACCGACACCTGGGAGTCCCTGGCTAAAGACCATCCTAAGTGGAGGAAGAGCATCCGGGAGGGCGCTGAGCACCTCGAGTCTCGTCGCCGGGAGCATGCAGAAACCAAGCGCAGGCAGCGGAAGGAGCGTGCGGCAAACCTGTCCCACCCTCCCCTTCCCTCAACCACTGTCTGTCCCACCTGTGACAGAGACTGTAATTCCCGTATTGCACTGTTCAGTCACCTGAGAACTCACTTTTAGAGTGGAAGCAAGTCTTCCTCGACTCCGAGGGACTGCCTGTGATGATGGTGATTGAATGGCAGAGCAGGCTCGAGGGGCCGAATGGCCGACTCCTGCTCCTATTTCTTTTCTTGTGTTGTGGTGTCCAGAACTGCTCACAGTGCTCCAGGTGTGGTCTAACCAGGGCTTTGTACAGCTGCAGCATAATTATATTCTAGTCCTCTCGATGCAAGCTGTCCCTTTAGGGAACACACGTCGGTGGAACTGTGTGTTCACTGCAAACATTCACTGGCAACGAGGCTAAAGATGCAGGAACATAAGTATCACGGCTGCACTGAGAGAGCCAAAAGCCAGCTCGGGGCGCCTTCACATTTACAGTGCCATATTGTGTGTGAAACTAATCAAATGGCCTTTGATGTACAGGCCAGGATGCAATAGACCCCAGTGGATCGATGAATCGTCTTGTGTTTGTGGCCTTCAGTAGTGAAATTAGCTGCGAGTTTCCGATGATACCCTGCACAATGGGGGCTTGTCCATCCAACAGAGGGCCTGTTGAACAGCTGTGAGCTGCACTGCGAGCTCTGGAATGCAATTGAAGTTTCCCAAAGCAACTTTCTAATCCCCAACCGGGACGGAGCACTCTGGAAGATACTGTACGTTGTCTGGTCTGCGGACCCCGCTGGTCTGTCGTGCAGGGCCGATCCAAGAACTGCGACTAATTGCAACTGGTTCACTTACACCGGAGCCCAGTAACTTTCGGAAACTGTTGCTGACGTTATTGCCGTGTGATTTAATCAGTACCCATCCGTCTTCTGTGGCCTTGCACGTGAGTGTGCAAGAATAAGCGTAGTCTTAGTGAAGTGAAAGCGAGGGGGATAATTGTATGGATAGAATCAGAGAACGGTTATAGCACGGAAGAAGGTCATTCGGCCCATCGAGCCCGTGCCGACTCTCAGCCAGCCCCACTCCCCCCACACTTTCCCCGTAGCCCAGTCATTTTTTTCCCTTTAGATACTTAGCCAACTCCTTTTTGAAAGCCACGATTGAGTCTGCCTCCACCACCCTCTCAGGCAGCGCATTCCAGATCCTAACCACTCGCTGCGTAAAAAGGTTTTCCCTCGTGTCGCCTTTGGTTCTTCTGCCAATCGCCTTAAATCTGTGTCCTCTGGTTCCCGACCCTTCCACCAATGGGAACAGTCTCTCTCGATCTACTCTGTCCAGATCTCTCATGATTTTGAACACCTCCATCAAATCTCCTCTCAACCTTCTCTGCTCCAAGGAGAACAAATCCCCCTCAACACTGCACTGGGAGTGTCAGCCTAGATTTTTTTTTGTGCTCAAGTCTCTGGAGTGGGACTTGAACCCCCAACCTTCTAGAAAAAAAGCTTGGTGGACCAGCTCGTCTTTTCCTGCCCGTCAGGTTTGCATGTTCGTGTAAGAATTTATAATGAATATAGTTGATAGGAAAGTGCGATGGAATTAGACACCCGGAAGTAAGGTTTTGTGGAACGGAAATAGAAAAAAAAGAACTTGCATTTATATAGCGCCTTTCACGGCCTCAGGAAGTATGTGCAAATGTAAGATTTTTCGTATCTGATGGATAGATGTTCATTCATTTGTTGCTCATGCAATGCAGCAGAAGCTGGCACCATCTCAGAGTAAGTGTTTTTGTTAATATCTTACGTTTTTATCTCCATTATAAGAGAGAATGGTTTTAATGGGCTGAGGTACAGATATTTCCAGATATTGGAGAATAATAGGTGTTGGGGGAGGGTAAAGGCAGTGGATATCTAGGCCATGTATTTGCTTCACGGGTTCTTTGCTTAAGAATTCATAGCAACACATTGCTATTAAGAACTAGTTGGTTTATGAGCAAAGGTTTAACAATCACACGACACATTACCAGTTCATCCACCAGGCTCACAGCCACCTGCCCCATCGTGGATCCCCCGAACCCAACTGGCTGGGGTTTTATTGAGTCTTGTGAACATCACATGATGGGCTAAGCCACTCGAGGTGCAACAGCTCTACAAACCTGTGAGCACCCTCACACACGCATACAATTGCACCTGCCAATTGAGAGATTTGCCTAGTTTATAAAGTTCGGTCACAACCTATGTTATTTATGGAAATGATCCCGGAGAGTTCTCCCCGATGTCCTGGGCCAATATTTAACCCTCAACCAACTAAAACAGATCCGGTCATTATTTCATTGCTGTTTGCGGGAGCTTGCTGTGCACTAAAATGGCTGCCGCATTTCCCACATTACAACAGTGACTACACGTCAAAATTATTTCATTGGCTGTAAAGGGCTTTGGGACCTCCTGAAGTAGTAAAAGGCGCTATAGAAATACAAGTCTTTTACTGAATGTGAAGTAAGGCAAATTGGTAAAAATGTATATTCAAACATAAAATAATATGAATGTTAACTGAGGGTCAGAGGATTTTGATCTAGAAATATTGAAATGAGGCAGAGGGATCGTGTTGCAATTTAGGCTCTCCCTGCTCTCTCGGTATCCACAGCAAATTGCTTAATTCATAAGCTGACTAATATCCCTGTGATCTGAAACTTATAACAACTGCTTGCATTTATATAGCGCCTTTAACGTAGTAAAACATCCCAAGGTGCTTCACAGGGAGCATTATCAGCCAAAATTTAACACCGAGCCACATAAGGAGATATTAAGGCAGGTGACATAAGTACATAAGAGATAGGAGCAGGAGTCGGCCATTCAATAAGATCATGGCTGATCCGATCATGGACTCAGCTCCACTTCCCCGCCCGCTCCCCATAACCCTTGACTCCCTTATTGCTCAAAAATCTGTCTATCTCCGCCTTAAATATATTCAATGACCCAGCCTCCACAGCTCTCTGGGGCAGAGAATTCCATACATTTACAACCCTCTGAGGGAAGAAATTCTTCCTCATCTCAGTTTTAAATGGGCGGCCCCTTATTTTGAGACTATGTCCCCTAGTTTTAGTTTCCCCAATGAGTGGGAATATCCTCTCTGCATCCACCTTGTCGAGCCCCCTCGTTATCTTACATGTTTCGATAAGATCACCTCTCATTCTTCTGAACTCCAATGAGTATAGGCCCAACCTATCTTCATAAGTCAACCCCCTCCTCTCTGGAATGAACCTAGTGACCTAAAGCTTGGTCAAAGAGGTAGGTTTTAAGGAGCATCTTAAAGGAGGAAAGATAGAGGGAGAGAGGCGGAGAGGTTTAGGGAGGGAGCTCCAGAGCTTGGGGCCCAGGCAGCTGAAGGCACTTTGTTACATTACGCTGTAAGTTATCACTACGCCAGATTACAAATATCTCCTCTCCTTTCTGTATGATGGCATCTCCATACATTATAAGTTGTTTGACTGTATCTCCTTGCTAAATTCATGTCAACTGTAAAATACCATCAACAGTTAGGAACATAGGTTACAGGAGGGGGCCATTCAGCCCCTCGAGCCTGTTCTGCCAGTCAATTAGTTAATCGTTGATCTGTATCTTAACTCCATCTACCCGCCTTGGTTCCGGAACCCTTAATATCCTTGCCTAACAAGTTTTGACATTTTTAATTGACCCCTAGCCTCAACAGCTTTTTGGGGGAGAGAGTTCCAGATTCCCAGCACTCTTTGTGTGAAGAAGTGCTTCCTGACATCACCCTGAACGGCCTGGCTCTAATTTTAAGGTGACGCCCCCTTGTTCTGGACTCCCGGCCTCTCCCCCCACCAGAGGAAATAGTTTCTCAATATCCACTCCATCAAATCCTTTAATCACCTTCAGCACCTTGATTAGATCACCTCTTAATCTTCTATATTCGAGGGGATACACGCCCAGTCTATGCAACCTGTCCTCAGAATTTAATCTTTTTAGCTCCGTAATATTTATTTTGCAGAATGGGTGATTGAAACATTGTAGTTTGAACTTTTGCAATTGTTATTGAAACATATAAGATTCTGAGGGGGCTGGACGGGGTAGATGCAGGGAGGATGTTTCCCCTCGTGGGAGAATCTAGAACTAGGGGGCATAGTTTCAGAATAAAGGCTGCCCATTTAAATGAGATGAGGAGGAATTTCTTCTCTCAAAGTGTCGTAAATCAATGGAATTCTCTGCCCCAGAGGCTGGGTCATTGAATATATTTAAGGCGGAGATAGACAGATTTTTGAGCGATAAGGGAGTCGAGGGTTATGGGGAGCGGGCGGGGAAGTGGAGCTGAGGCCAAGATCAGATCAGCCAAGTCTAAGGATAAGGGGTAAGCCATTTAGGACCGAGATGAGGAGAAACTTCTTCACTCAGAGAGTTGTGAACCTGTGGAATTCTCTACCACAGAAAGTTGTTGAGGCCAGTTCGTTAGATATATTCAAAAGGGAATTAGATATGGCCCTTATGGCTAAAGGGATCAAGGGGTATGGAGAGAAAGCAGGAATGGGGTACTGAGGTTGCATGATCAGCCATGATCTTATTGAATGGTGGTGCAGGCTCAAGGGGCCAAATGGCTGACTCCAGCTCCTATTTCTTATGTTATTATGTTTTAATATCTGCTTATGTAATCAACATAGGATGATGAGTGCAATTTTTTTTTGTCCAGCAAAATAAAGTATGAGTGTAAGAGTATGCATTCTGTTCGAGACTGCACCATTCTACAAGCTTAAAGGGAGGTTCACAATAAAAACCCTTACTTGATTTATTTTTAAGGTTTATATTTCTTTGGTAATAATTATAAAAACCTATATCCTGATGGTGTAGAGAGTGTGCCCATTTGGTATTCTAGGTAAGGATTTGGCCTATCTTAGAATTTATTTTTTTAAATTGTCTTCTGTTGCAGCTAAGACTTTTGATAACTGGTCACATTCTACTCATCTGATATTCTAATTGCTAAGATTTTCCTGTCCTCAGTGGAGCCATATATGGGGCTAAATAATGTTTTTTCTAACCACATCTAGATGATTTCCGTGCCCGATTGTGAGAGGGAAAGGCTGTACATACAAAATAAAATAGCAGAGAAAACGGAATGCACAGTACATAGGAGCAGGAGGAGGCCATTCGGCCCCTCGAGCCAGTTACCATGGGAGCAGGAGGAGGCCATTCGGCCCCTCGAGCCAGTTACCATGGGAGCAGGAGGAGGCCATTCGTCCCCTCGAGCCAGTTACCATGGGAGCAGGAGGAGGCCATTCGGCCCCTAGAGCCAGTTACCATGGGAGCAGGAGGAGGCCATTCGGCCCCTCGAGCCAGTTACCATGGGAGCAGGAGGAGGCCATTCGGCCCCTCGAGCCAGTTACCATAGGAGCAGGAGGAAGCCATTCGTCCCCTCGAGCCAGTTACCATGGGAGCAGGAGGAGGCCATTCGGCCCCTCGAGCCAGTTACCATGGGAGCAGGAGGAGGCCATTCACACCCTCGAGCCAGTTCCGCCAATGAGATCACGGCTGATCTGCGACCCAACTCCATATACCCCGCCTTTGCCGCATATCCCTTAATACCTTTGCTTATCAAAAATCTATCAATTTTAAAATTAGCAATTGACCCAGCATTAATTGCTGTTTGCGGAAGAGAGTTCCAAATCTCTACGTCCTCTGTGTGTAGAAGTGTTTCCTAACTTCACTCCTGAAAGGTCTGGCTCTAACTTTTAGGCCATGTCCTCTAGGCCGAGACTCCCCAACCAGCAGGAATAGTTTCTCTCTATCTACCCTGTCTGTTCCCCTTAATATCTTGAAAACTTTGATCAAGTCACCCCTTAACCGTCTAAATTCCAGGGAACACAACCAGTGTCCTAACTCGCTCCAAGTCCCACTCACCCATCACCCCCTGTGCTCACTGCCCCGTGTCCTAACTCGCACCGAGTCCCGCTCACCCCTCACCCCCTGTGCTCACTGCCCCGTGTCCTAACTCGCACCGAGTCCCGCTCACCCATCACCCCCTGTGCTCACTGCCCCGTGTCCTAACTCGCTCCAAGTCCCGCTCACCCATCACCCCCTGTGCTCACTGCCCCCGTGTCCTATCTCGCACCGAGTCCCGCTCACCCATCACCCCCTGTGCTCACTGCCCCGTGTCCTAACTCGCTCCAAGTCCCGCTCACCCATCACCCCCTGTGCTCACTGCCCTGTGTCCTAACTCGCTCCAAGTCCCCTCATCCATCACCCCCTGTGCTCACTGCCCCGTGTCCTAACTCGCTCCAAGTCCCGCTCACCCATCACCCCCTGTGCTCGCTGACCTACATTGGCTCCCGGTTAAGCAACGCCTCGATTTCAAAACGCTCATCCTTGTTTTCAAATCCCTCCATGGCCCTCGCCCCCTCCTATCTCTGTAATCTCCTCCAGCCCCACAATCCCCCGAAATGTCTGCGCTCCTCTAATTCTGCCCTCCTGAGCGTCCCTGATTATAATCGCTCCACCATCGGTGGCCGTGCCTTCTGTTGCCTGGGCCCCAAGCTCTGGAACTCCCTCCCTAAACCCCTCCGCCTCTTTCGCCTCCTTTAAGACGCTCCTTAAAACCTAACACTTTGACAAAGCTTTTGGTCACCTGTCCCTAATTTCTCCTTATGTGGCTCGGTGTCAATTTTTTGTTGTTGTTTTGTAACACTCCTGTGCGACGCCTTGGGACATTTTACTGCGTTAAAGGCGCTATATAAACGCAAGTTATTGATCCCCCGCTGTGGGCATAAAACAGACGCTGTCGGTATAAATGCTCGTTTGTCTGTTGTTGGTCGGCAATATCAGCACCGTCAAAAGAAATGTGCTTGGCTGATGGAGATATTGGCTGAGACATAAATCAATTCATTGTGCAGTGTACTGAATAAACGACTCTCTTATTTGCCTGGTCTGTCAGTCTTCTAATCTGTGGGTAGGTATTGCATAGCCTCATGCTGACAAGATGATGATCCATGCACACTTCTGCCCATCTCTGGCAGCGTGTTCCAACAGCTCTCACCACTTAGCACAAAGCAGTTGGGAAGCTCAGGTTAATTACATCAGGTCTTCGCTAGTTATCATAGAACTAAGAAGAAACTTCATGGAATGAACAGCGCTGAGGGCAAATGGGGCAGTGGAAGAAAAGAAAGAAAGACTTGGATTTATATTCACGACCACCAGGCGTCTCAAAGGCGCTTTGCAGCCAATGAAGTACTTTTGGAGTGTAGTCACTGTTGTAATGTGGGAAACACGACAGCCAATTTGCGCACAGCAAGCTCCCACACACAGCAGTGTGATAATGACCAAATAATCTGCTTTTATGATCTTGGTTGAGGGATAAATATTGGCCCCAGGACACTGAGCATAACTCTCCTACTCTTCTTCAAAATAGCGCCGTGGGATCTTTTTACATCCACCTGAGAGGGCAGACGGGACCTCGGTTTAACGTCTCGTCCAAAAGACGGCACCTCTGACAGTGTAGCACTCCCTCAGCACTGCACTGGGAGACTGGGAGTGGCACCTCAAATTTTTGTGCTCAAGTCTCTGGAATGCGACTTGAACCCACAACCTTCTGACTCAGAGGCGAGAGTGCTCCCCACTGAGTCACTGGCTGACAGAGAGTGGGAGGGGAAAACAAAGAGCCACAGGACATATGGGCAGGGTGGGACAGCTAGCCAGATTAAAGTTCTATACACAAAATAAAACAGCATACAGAAGCACAAATTCAGTTTAAAGCGAATGTTGTAGTTAGCCATTACAGAGATCTGGTTCCAAGCTGGGCACGATTAGGAAGCTGTATAGTCCAAGCTATGGAATCTTTGGAAAGGGAAGATGCAGACATAAAGATAAGAGTTAGGAGCAGGAGTAGGCCATTCAGCCTCTCGAGCCTGCTCCACCATTCGACGAGATCATGGCTGATCTTCGACCTCAACTCCATCTTCAGTTGCATTTCTATAGCGCCTTTCACGACCACAGGACGTCTCAAAGTGCTTTACAGCCAGTGAAGTACTTTTGGAGTAGTCGCTGTTGTAATGTGGTAAACGCATGTAACAAAAATGAATTGACCTTGAGATGTGGGCCGGTGATTGGTTGTGAGGTAAGGCACAGAGAGTAGAGATAAAGGGAATGCATTCGATTGTTGAGATGTGAGAAGTGATGTTCCCTTAGGGATATGTACCAGGGCCTCACATTTTCACCATGTATGTGTCAGCAGCTTGGATGAAGGGGAAAGAGAGGTTGGATATCTGAGTTTGCAGATGGCACAAAGTTAGGAGGCCCAGTGCGTTGGGTGGATGGGAGGAGGAAGCTACAAAGGATTTTACAAGTGCTTGTCCTGTGCTATATAGGTGCATATCTTCGAGCCATGGGGGTCACTTAATATACCAAACTAAAGTTCGACGTCAAGACTTGCAACACTACAGGTTATAGTTTTACTGCTGGCAACTTGTGATTTTTTTTTTAGAATGAATTTAGTTTCACTAGCTAGTTGTCTGTTCCATTGTTACTGTGACGAAACAATACTTGATAAGGTCACTCCCATTTTCTGTTGGACTTGTATCTCAAGTTGAGATTCCACAGCTTTACAAACCTCTGAGAAGAAATTCCTCCTCATCTCAGTTTTAAATGGGGGACCCCTTATTCTGAGACTATGCCCCCCAATTCTAGTCTCCCCCATCAGTGAAAACATTCTCTCTGCATCCACCTCTGCATTCAGCTTGGCCTTTATTGAAAAGGGGATAGAGTATAAAAGCAGGGAAGTCTTGCTATAGTTATACAGGGTATTGGTGAGGCCACACCTGGAATACTGCATTCAGTTTTTGTCATGTTTGTAACTACAATGTAACACCACTGTATTACTGTATACATTCAACTTAGATGTACACCTTGACCACAGGGGGTGAACCTGTGGGAGACACTCCTTACCTGATCACTCAGGTATATAAAGGGAGGTCCCACGCAGGGTCATCACTTCTGGAGTCCTGTAATAAAGAGTTAAGGTCACAGAGTGGCCTTGTCCCTGGAATGTGCCTCGTGTGGTTTCATGCAGTAGAGTAAGGACTTTACAGTTTTGGTTTCCATATTTACGAAAGGATATACTCGCTTTGGAGGCAGTTCAGAGAAGGTTCACTAGGTTTATTCCGGAGATGAGGGGGTTGACTTATGAGGAAAGGTTGAGTAGGTTGGGCCTCTATTCATTGGAATTCAGAAGAATGAGAGGTGATCTTATCGAAATATATAAGATTCTGAGGAGGCTTGACAAGGTGGATACAGAGAGGATGTTTCCACTGGTGGGGGAGACTAGAACTAGGGGACATAATCTTAGAATAAGGGCCTGCCCATTTAAAACTGAGATGAGGAGTATTTTCTTCTCTCTGAGGGTTGCAAATCTGTGGAATTCGCTGCCTCAGAGAGCTGTGGAAGCTGGGTCATTGAATAAATTTAAGACAGAGATAGACAGTTTCTTAACCGATAAGGAAATAAGGGGTTATGGGGAGTGGGCAGGGAAGTGGACCTGAGTCCATGATCAGATCAGCCATGATCGTATTAAATGGCAGAGCAGGCTCGAGGGGCCAAATGGTCTACTCCTGCTCCTATTTCTTATTCTCTTATGATACCTTCAGCTCTTGGTCTGGTTTTGGAGGCGATTGTGCTCCCGACACCTGAACCTTGCTCGTTTCTCCAAATTTTGAGCTTCCAGCAACCAAGAAGCGTGCTGTTTATTTGTCTTTTGTAAAATGAAATCTTTACCCTGTGACCTCCATGCTCTACACTACTTGGAAGGCCATCAAAATAACAGCAACACTTTTACCTCTGTGCTTACATCATTGTGAGTTCCAATAGTTTTGCTTTACTGTTGGGCACTTGGTGATTTAATTTAATTTCACGAAGCCTGTTGTATTTTGCCGTTCCCATGATCAAACGAAAGGCGTTACCTTCAATACCAAGATCTAGGGTTGGAAACGGTATATAATTGTGTGCGAGTGAGTAGCTTTGCACCACTGACTAACTATACAACACAAACAACCATTTTGTTGAATCAGAGAAGTAACAGCTACTTGTTTGAAAGTTTGGCAGGCTTAACTTCCTTGACGGGGGGGACAAGTGATACTACAACTTGCATTTATATAGTGCCTTTAACGTAGTAAAGTCAATGGGAATCAGGGGGAAAACTCCCCACTGGCTGGAGCCATACCTGGCACAGAGGAAGATGGTTGTGGTGGTTGGAGGTCAATCATCTCAGCCCCAGGACATCGCTGCAGGAGTTCCTCAGGGCAGTGTCCTCGGCCCAACCATCTTCAGCTGTTTCATCAATGACCTTCCCTCCATCATAAGGTCAGAAGTGGGGATGTTCGCTGATGATTGCACAGTGCTCAGTTCCATTCACAACTCCTCAGATAATGGAGCAGTCCGTGCCCGCATGCAGCAAAACCTGGACAACATTCAGGCTTGGGCTGATAAGTGGCAAGTAACATTCGAACCAAACAAGTGCCAGGCAATGATCATCTCCAGCAAGCGAGAGTCTAACCATCGCCCCTTGATATTCAATGGCAATACCATCGCCAAATCCCCCACCATCAACATCCTGGGGGTCACCATTGACCAGAAACTTAACTGGACCAGCCACATAAATACTGTGGCAACAAGAGCGGGTCAGAGGCTGGGTATTCTGTGGCGAGTGTCCCACCTCCTGACTCCCCAAAGCCTTTCCACCATCTACAAGGCACAAGTCAGGAGTGTGATGGAACACTCTCCACTTGCCTGGATGAGTTGCAGCTCCAACAACACTCAAGAAGCTCGACACCATCCAGGACAAAGCAGCCGCTTGATCGGCCCCCCATCCACCACCTTCAACATTCACTCCCTCCACCACCGGCGCACCGTGGCTGCAGTGTGCACCATCTACAAGATGCACTGCAGCAACTCGCCAAGGCTTCTTCGGCAGCACCTCCCAAACCCACGACCTCTACCACCTAGAAGAACAAGGGCAGCAGGCGCATGGGAACACCACCACCTCCACGTTCCCCTCCCAGTCACACACCATCCTGACTTGGAAATATATCGGCCGTTCCTTCATCGTCGCTGGGTCACAATCCTGGAACTCCCTCCCTAACAGCACTGTGGGAGCACCTTCACCACACGGACTGCAGCGGTTCAAGAAGGCGGCTCACCGCCACCTTCTCAAGGGGCGATTAGGGACTGGCAATAAATGCCGGCCTTGCCAGCGATGCCCACATACCAGAATAAATAATAGTTTTAAAAAAACATCCCAAGATGATTCACAGGAGCGATTATCAGACAAAACTAGGGTCCAAGACACATAAGGAGATATTAGGGCAGGTGGCCAAATGCTTGGTCAAAGAGGGAGGTTTTAAGGAGCGTCTTAAAGGAGGAGAAAGGGGCAGAGAGGTTTAGGGAGGGAGTTCCAGAGCTTGGGGCCCAGGCAGCTAAAGGCACGGCCACCGATGTTGTCAAATTACTGGACCAAATTCCTCTAAAGATGGCTGGGATCCTGTTGATCAAATAAGGGTTAATAATGATGTTGAAGGCTTGAGTTACTGGACTGGGGAGTAGGGACAATTTGATAACAAATGAGGAAGGGCTATTTCCTGAACACAACATATGGTATTCCTGTGGAGGGACTGTTTTGATTTCCTTGAGGAGGTTATAACAGTAGAGCCAGCCGACAGTTATTGTTCCTTCCTGGATGCAATGATTTGTTACTCATCTGCTGTATGATGTGGTGCCTCGATTTATCTGCCATAGAATAATACCGCACAGAAGGAGACCATTTGGCCTATTGTGCCTGTGCTGGCTCTCTGACCCGCTCATTGCCACGGTATTTATGCTCTTTCAGAGGCTGGGTATTCTGCGGCAAGTGTCTCAACCCCTGACTCCCCATCTACAGGGCACAAGTCAGGAGTGTGATGGAACACTCTCCACTTGCCTGGATGAGTTGCAGCTCCAACAACACTCCAGAAGCTTGACACCATCCAGGACAAAGCAGCCGCTTGATCGGCCCCCCACCCACCACCTTCAACACTCCCTCCCTCCACCACCGGCGCACCGTGGCTGCAGTGTGCACCATCTACAAGATGCACTGCAGCAACTCGCCAAGGCTTCTTCGGCAGCACCTCCCAAACCCGCGACCTCTACCACCTAGAAGGACAAGGGCAGCAGGCACATGGGAACACCACCACCTCCACGTTCCCCTCCCAGTCACACACCATCCTGACGTGGAAATATATCGGCCGTTCCTTCATCGTCGCTGGGTCACAATACTGGAACTCCCTCCCTAACAGCACTGTGGGAGCACCTTCACCACACGGACTGCAGCGGTTCAAGAAGGCGGCTCACCACCACCTTCTCAAGGGGCAATTAGGGAAGGGCAATAAATGCCGGCCTTGCCAGCAATGCCCACATCCCAGGAACGAACATAGCCCTGCCAATTCCCTTTTTGGAAGTTACTTTTGAATCTGCTTCTACAGCACTTTCGGGTGGCGTGTTCCAGATCACAACTCGCTGTGTAAAAAAAAAAAATGTCTCCACATCTCCCCCCAGGTTCTTTAGCCATTTACCTTAAATTTGTCTCCTCTGGTTTGAAACATAGAAAAATAGGTGCAGGAGTAGGCCATTCGGCCCTTCGAGCCTGGACTGCCATTCAGTATGATCATGGCTGATCATTCACCTCAGTACCCCACCCCTGCCTTCTCTCCATACCCCCGATCCCTTTAGCCGTAAGGGCCACATCGAACTCCCTTTTGAATATATCTAACGGAGTGGCCTCAACAACTTTCTGTGGCAGAGAATTCCACAGGTTCACCACTCTCTGGGTGAAAAAGTTTCTCCTCATCTCGGTCCTATATGGCTTACCCCTTATCCTTAGACTGTGACCCCTGGTTCTGGACTTCCCCCACAACAGGAACATTCTACCTGCATCTAACCTGTCCAATCCTGTCAGAATTGTATAAGTTTCTATGAGATCCACTCTCATTCTTCTAAATTCCAGTGACTATAAGCCTAGCTGATCCAGTCTTTCCTCATATGTCAGTCCTGCCATCCCGGGAATCAGTCTGGTGAACCTTCGCTGCATTCCCTCAATAGCAAGCACATTCTTCCTCAGATTAGGAGACCAAAACTGTACACAATATTCCAGGTGAGGCCTCACCAAGGCCCTGTACAAATGCAGTAAGACCTCCCTGCTCCTATACTCAAATCTCCTTGCTATGAAGGCCAACATGCCATTTGCCGCCTTCACCGTCTGCTGTACCTGCATGCCTACCTTCAATGACTGATTTACCATGACACCCAGGTCTCTTTGCACCTCCCCTTTTACTAATCTGTCACCATTCAGATAATCTGCCTTCATGTTTTTGCCACCGAAGTGGATAACCTCCCACTGGAAAGAGTTCCTCCTTATTTACTCTGTCAAAACCCTTCATAATTTTGAACATCACTATTAAATCTCTCTATAACCTGCTCTGCTCTCAGGAGAATAGCATCAGCTTCGCAAATCTCGCCATCTAACTTCCTCATTCCTGGAACCCTTCTCCTCTACACCCTCTCAAAAACCATTGGCATAATAGAGGACGCCACCCTACCCTCTCGTCAGATAATGGAAAAGGAGGTTTCTCTGTGGAAATAGGAAGGATATATTGGAATAAGAATATAGGAACAGGCGTAGGCTTTTCAGTCCTTCAGCCCCTCAATTAGATCATGGCTTGATTAGATCTCGCTTGGTGTGAGAAACTGCTTTTAGTGTCCAGTATCAGCTGTGGCTCAGTGGGCAGCACACTCGCCTCTGAGTCAGAAGGTTGTGGATTCAAGTCCCACTCCAGGGACTTGAGCACAAGAAAATCTAGGCTGGCACTCCCAGTGCAGTGCTGAGGGAGTGCTGCACTGTCGGTATTTTGTCTGTAATGTACTTATGAATGACTCCACGAGGCAATGGGTTGTACTCAAACTGTAGTACAACTTGGTCCTTTATTTGTAACTCCAGAGTGAGGCACAAGCATGGTGGGGCAGCCTTTTATACTGGGCCCTGCCACCAGGACAGGAAACCCTCAGTTGCACCCTCTAGTGGTGCCAGCATGTATGTACACAGTGTAAACCTTATTGATAGTACATCAGGTAACAAGTCTCCATCTTATGCAACCACACAATGACTACACAGAGAGTACATCCATAGTCTGCACATACAACAGTCGGAGGTGCCGTCTTTTGGATGAGACGGTTAAACCGAGGCCCCTGTCTGCTCTCGGGTGGATGTAAAAGATCCTATAGTACTATTTCGAAGAAGAGCAGGGGAGTTCTCCCCGGTGTGCTGGCCAATATTTATCCTTCAGTCAACTTAACAAAAAAAAACAGATTATCTGCTCATTATCACATTGCTGTTTGTGGGAGCTTGTTGTGCGCAAGTTGGCTACTGCGTTTCCTACATTACAACAGTGACTACACTCCAAAAGTACTTCATTGGCTGTAAAGCGCTTTGAGACATCCGGTGGTCGTGAAAGGCGCTATATAAATGCAAATCCTTTTTTTTTTTAGTTTTTGATTGTTCTGGTTAAGCGACGTGATCCAGTTTCCAGGACATCTGCCCGTATTTAAAAACGAGATGTTGTGAAGAAAAATTGCTGGCAGTCTGGCTGCTGTCGGGCTGGGGTTGAAGCTAACCATCGGAGTTTCTCCGGCAGGAAATTCTACCGGAGATCGGTTCAGGAAAACACCCAGTCAAAAAGGTTCGATTGCATCTAAACTGGGCTGAGCGAAAACCCAAGTTCTGACTACTGTGAAAATTCTTCCGGATAATCAAGATTACCACTGTAATTACAACTGTGGTGATTGTGCTCAAAACATGGGATAGTTAAAAGTTTGGAATGCTAAAGCCCCCTCAGCCCCAAGTTTTGGAATGGAAACTGCAATAAGTTGGCTCCAGTCCTTGCTCGCCTGTTATTTCCAAACCAGTCCTTAGAGCACTGAATCTCCTTGGCGCTGTCGCAGTTCCATGTGTTTTCTGCAGTAACATCTGTGGGAGTGATCTGTAGGTTGGCAACAGTGTAGTCAGCTTTTTTTTTTAAACAGAAAGAAAACTGAAGGAAATCGCTGCACGCTAACACAAAATCAAAATACTGCGGGCGCTGCAAATATAAAATGTAAACACAAAATGCTGCACATACTCAGCGGGTCAGGCAACATCTGTGGAGAGAGAGAAACAGGCTTAATGTAGAGATCATGGCTGACCTTCGACCTCAACGCTTTCCTGCACTGTCCCCATAATCCCTTGATTCCCTCAATATCCAAAAATCTAACGATCTCTGTCTTGAATATACTCAACGACTGAGCCTCCGTAGCCCTCTGGGGCAGAGAATTCCAAAGATTCACCACGCTCCGAGTGAAGAAATTTCTCCTCGTCTCAGTCCTAAATGGCCGACCCCTTTATCCTGAGACAGTGACCCCTGGTTCTAGACTCCCCAGCCCGGGGGGAAACACCCTCCCTGCATCTACCCTGTCAAGCCCTGGAAAAATTTTGTATGTTTCAATGAGATCACCTCTCATTCTTCTAAACTCTGGAGAATATCGGCCTAGTCTGCTCAATCTCTCCTCATAGGACAATCCCCCATCCCAAGAATCAGTCTGGTGAACCTTCGTTGCACTCCCTCTAAGGCAAGTATATCCTTCCTTGGGTAAGGAGACCTTTCGTCTGAACTGGCAAAAGTTAGAGATGTAACCGGTTTTAAGAAAGAAATACTTGCATTTATATAGCGCCTCTTACAACCTCACGACGCCTCAATTTACTTTTCAGCCAATTACGTACTGTTGGAGTGTAGTCACTGTTGGAATGTAGGAAACATGGCAGCCAATTTTCGCACAGCAAGCTCCCACACACCGCAATGAGATAATGACCAGATAAACTTTTTTTTAGTGATGTTGGTTGAGAGATAAATATTGGCCAGGACACCGGGGAGAACTCCCCTGCTCTTCTCTGAAATACTTCAATGGGATCTTTTACATCCACCTGAGAGGGCAGATGGGGCTTCGGTTTAACGTCTCATCCGAAAGCTGGTACGAGCAAGTATTAAGGCAGGCAAGCAGGATGTGTGATGCTGGAGGGGAGCAAAGATCAAACAAGGAAGGTACGTGATCGGGTGGCAGTACTGAGGGAGTGCTGCACTGTCAGAGGGGCAGTACTGAGGGAGTGCCGCACTGTCGGAGGGGCAGTACTGAGGGAGCGCTGCACTGTCAGAGGGGCAGTACTGAGGGAGTGCCGCACTGTCGGAGGGGCAGTACTGAGGGAGTGCTGCACTGTCAGAGGGGCAGTACTGAGGGAGCGCCGCACTGTCGGAGGGGCAGTACTGAGGGAGTGCCGCACTGTCGGAGGGGCAGTACTGAGGGAGTGCCGCACTGTCGGAGGGGCAGTACTGAGGGAGTGCCGCACTGTCGGAGGGGCAGTACTGAGGGAGCGCCGCACTGTCGGAGGGGCAGTACTGAGGGAGTGCTGCACTGTCGGAGGGGCAGTACTGAGGGAGTGCTGCACTGTCGGAGGGGCAGTACTGAGGGAGTGCTGCACTGTCGGAGGGGCAGTACTGAGGGAGTGCTGCACTGTCGGAGGGGCAGTACTGAGGGAGTGCTGCACTGTCGGAGGGGCAGTACTGAGGGAGTGCTGCACTGTCGGAGGGGCAATACTGAGGGAGTGCTGCACTGTCGGAGGGGCAGTACTGAGGGAGTGCTGCACTGTCGGAGGGGCAATACTGAGGGAGCGCCGCACTGTCGGAGGGGCAGTACTGAGGGAGCGCCGCACTGTCGGAGGGGCAGTACTGAGGGAGTGCTGCACTGTCGGAGGGGCAGTACTGAGGGAGCGCTGCACTGTCGGAGGGGCAGTACTGAGGAAGCGCCGCACTGTCGGAGGGGCAGTACTGAGGGAGTGCTGCACTGTCGGAGGGGCAATACTGAGGGAGTGCTGCACTGTCGGAGGGGCAGTACTGAGGGAGTGCCGCACTGTCGGAGGGGCAGTACTGAGGGAGCGCCGCACTGTCGGAGGGGCAGTACTGAGGGAGTGCTGCACTGTCGGAGGGGCAGTACTGAGGGAGTGCCGCACTGTCGGAGGGGCAGTACTGAGGGAGCGCCGCACTGTCGGAGGGGCAGTACTGAGGGAGTGCTGCACTGTCGGAGGGGCAGTACTGAGGGAGTGCTGCACTGTCGGAGGGGCAGTACTGAGGGAGTGCTGCACTGTCGGAGGGGCAGTACTGAGGGAGCGCCGCACTGTCGGAGGGGCAGTACTGAGGGAGTGCTGCACTGTCGGAGGGGCAGTACTGAGGGAGTGCTGCACTGTCGGAGGGGCAGTACTGAGGGAGTGCTGCATTGTCGGAGGGGCAGTACTGAGGGAGCGCCGCACTGTCGGAGAGGCAGTACCGAGGGAGTGCTGCACTGTCGGAGCTGCCGTCTTTCGGATGAGATGTTAAATCGAGGCCCCATCTGTTTTCACAGGCGGATGTAAAAGATCTCACTGCTCTATTTCGAAGAAGAACACGGGAGTTCTCCCTGGTGTCCTGGGCCAATATTTATCACTCGAGCAATATCACCAAAACAGATTATCAGATAATCACTGCTGCGATTCCCACATTACAACAGTGACTGCACTCCAAAAAGTACTTAATTGGCTGTAAAGCGCTTTGGGATGTCCGGCGGTCGTGAAAGGCGCTATATAAATGCAAGTCTTTATTTTTTTGTCACATGTTAAGCTTTAATTTGCCATTTGTAGTATTTAAGAAAAAAAGGTTAATGCATTTATCAAGGTAAGTACAAGATAATCAAACACTTTCTCTTGGAACTCCCACGACCCTTCTCTGCCCGAACCTCAGTAAGAGTGTCCCCTACTGCCTCAGCTCATCGACTACTGAAGCCCTCATCCGTGCCTTTGTTATCTCTAGACTTAACTATTCCAACGCACCTGGCCTCCCATATTCTACCCGACATAAATGCGAGGTCGTCCAAAACTCTGCTACCCGTGTCCTAACTCGCACCAAGTCCCGCTCACCCATCACCCTGTGCTCGCTGACCTACATTGGCTTCTATCTGTCCTCCTTTACAATCTACCTCTTTGACCAAGTTATCTGCCCTAATATCTCCTTGTGGGCTCGCTATCAAATTTTGTTAATCGCTCCTGTGCAGCGCCTTGGGATGCTTTATTATGTTACAGGTGCTATATGAATGCAAGTTGTTACTGCTTATGTCAGTGTGACAGTTTTTCCATTCCCCACACCAGGCCTGTCTTGAGTTAATGCCAAAGTGTTGTGAAGAATCTAGCATGGCTGAGACACAATTAACATTACAGCCAGTGAAAAGAAGAAAGAAAGACTTGGATTTATATAGCGCCTTTCACGACCACCGGACGTCCCAAAGCGCTTTACAGCCAATGAAGTAATTTTGGAGTGTAGTCACTGTTGTAATGTGGGAAATGCGGCAGCCAATTTGCACACAGCAAGCTCCCACACACAGCAATGTGATAATGACCAGATAATCTGTTTTTGTTATGTTGATTGAGGGATAAATATTGGCCCCAGGACACCGGGGATAACTCCCCTGCTCTTCTTCAAAATAGTGCCGTGGGATCTTTTACGTGCACCTGAGAGGGCAGACGGGACCTCGGTTTAACGTCTCATTCGACAGTGTGGCACTCCCTCAGTACTGCACTGGAGTGTTGGCCTAGATTTTCTTTTGTGCTCAAGTCCCTGGAGTGGGACTGGAACCCACATCTGACTCAAGAGGCTACCCACTGAGCCACAGCTGACCCAGTAGACAGTCGAGCTACAGGACGCGGACGTTCAGAGACTGAACTCCAAGTCATAGTCAACACCTTCACTGAGGTGTACGAAAGCATGGGCCTTACACTAAACATTTGTAAGACAAAGGTCTTCCACCAACCTGACCCCCGCCACACAGCACTGCCCCGCAGTCATCAAGATCCACAGCGCGGCCCTGGACAACGTGGACCACTTTCCATACCTCGGGAGCCTATTATCAGCAAGGGCAGACATCGCCGATGAGGTTCAACACCACCTCCAGTGCCCAGCTCAGCCTTCGGCCGCCTGAGGAAGAGAGTGTTCGAAGATCAGGCCCTCAAATCTGGCACCAAGCTCATGGTCTACATGGTGATATCTGCCCTCCTGTATGGTTCAGAGATGTGGACCATATACAGCAGAACACCTCAAATCGCTGGAGAAATGCCACCAACGATGTCTCCGCAAGATCCTGCAAATCCCCTGGGAGGACAGACGCACCAACGTTAGCGTCCTCGACCAGGCCAACATCCCCAGCATCGAAACACTGACCACACTCGCCCAGCTCCGTTGGGTGGGCCACATTGTTCACATGCCCGACACAAGACTCCCAAAGCAAGCGCTCTACTCATAACTCCTACACGGCAAGCGAGCCCCAGGTGGGCAGAGGAAACGTTTCAAGGACACCCTCAAAGCCTCCCTGATAAAGTGCAACATCCCCACCGACACCTGGGAGTCCCTGGCCAAACACCACCCTAAGTGGAGGAAGAGCATCCGGGAGGGCGCTGAGCACCTCGAGTCTCGTCGCCGAGAGCATGCAGAAACCAAGCGCAGGCAGCAGAAGGAGCGTGTGGCAAACCAGTCCCACCCTCCCCTTTCCCTCAACGACTATCTGTCCCACCTGTGACAGGGACTGTGGCTCTTGTATTGGACTGTACAGTCACCTAAGGACTCATTTTGAGAGCGGAAGCAAGTCTTCCTCGATTTCGAGGGACTACCTTTGATGATGATGATGATGAGTAGACAGAGTCATCCCATTGGCCTGGGTTGGGTTTGAACTGTGCTCCTAAAGGGTGAAAGGTCAGAGTTTCACCCACTTTGCGATCTCTCTCTTTTTAAAAAAAAAAATATTCCTGCAACAGCTGCCGTGTATGAATCATAACCTCGAGAGAGGCGGGTTTGGAAAATAGAGAAGGACGGGGCCTGAGGAGGGAGAGAAATAACATACCAAGTGGTCAGAATAAGATGCTTGCATGAGTTCCCTGACTCATCAGCCCCACCGCACTTCTTCAACTTTTAAAGTCTGTTTTGAAGTTGTGACCAAAGGTCTGTGTAGATTTTAAGGGAATTTATAGAATTTTATTATGAGCACTACACTAAACTATTCACATGTTTTTTTGATACAGATTGCATTATATTTCTGCGTTGAGATTCCAGCTTATTTGGCAGCACACTGGCGTGAGATGCACATTATTCCCGCTGCTGCTACCAATGCCTTTTAAGGGAAAACACTTCTGACTTTTCTTTAATCTTGAGGGCAATTTTTGCCTTCAGGGTTCTGAGGGGTAATTGGTGAGAAATTGTGCTGATGCAACTTGGTTACGTAGTATTTACAGCACAGAAACAGGCCATTCAGCCCAATTTATCCAGCCTCCCCTTAAATGCATCAATACTGTTGTGTCTGGAGAAAGAGTCAGACTGAACACTGTGAGCTCAAAGTAACGTGTGACCTTAGTCTTTTATCGCTGGTCTCCAGAGTGCCTCTCCAACCTGTGAAGCCTTCTTAAATACCTATGCTCCCAAGGGATTATGGGATCCCTTGGGACTCCGGGGAATGAGCCCTCTGGTGGCTGTACAGAGTAAATACAAGTCCACATATATAACAGATACTATTTGCCTCAACCACTCCCTGTGACAGCGAGTTGCACATTCTCACCGCTCTCTGGGTAAAGAAGTTTCTCCTGAATTCCCCATTGGATTTATTAGTGACTATCTGATATTGATGGCCTCCTAGTTCTGGTCTCCCCAACATCTTCTCTATGTCCACCCGATTTCATAATTTTAAAGGCCTCTATCGGGTCACCCTCACTCAGACTTTTTTCTAGAGCAAAGAACCCCAGCCTTTTTAGTCTTTCCTGATCGTTGTCATTTCTCATCCTTGCCGAGAGCATGTAGAAAACAAACACATGCAGCGGAAGGAACGTGCGGCAAACCAGTCCCACCCACCCTTTCCTTCAACCACTGTCTGTCCCACCTGGGACAGAGACTGTAATTCCCGTATTGGACTGTTCAGTCACCTGAGAACTCACTTTTAGAGTGGAAGCAAGTCTTCCTCGACTCCGAGGGACTGCCTATGATATCCCCAGTGTCCTGGAGCCAATATTTATCCCTTAATCAACATCAGTAAAAAACAGATCATCTGGGTCATCATCACATTGTTGTTTGTGGGAGCTTGCTGTGCACAAATTGGCTGCCGCGTTTCCTACATTCATCATAGGCAGTCCCTTGAAATCGAGGAAGACTTGCTTCCACTCCAAAGTGAGTTGTTAGGTGACATTACAACAGTGACTACACTCAAAGTGCTTTGGCTGTAAAGCGCTTTGGGGCATCCAGAGGTCGTGAAAGGCGCTATACAAATGCAAGTCTTTTTCTTTTATCCATTAGCGGACAGCTGCTGTCTTGTTTTTAAAGCTGGACTCGGTGAGGAGATTGGCGATTTAAAAAAAAAACTATTCAGCTGCTGGCATTTTTTGGAGATTTAAAGAGTGAAGTAATTACATTTTTGGGTGCTGCACATTTTAATGGTTTATCTTCAATTGTATTGCTCCGTGCGTCCCGAGCGCTGCTAGCCCGGGATCAGCTGGAGCGACAGATGCTGATCTCGCAGGCAGTCTTCGGGAAGGGGTCAGGGTGGCAGAGAGACGGAGGATCCGGTTGCAGACTGCACCAAGAGCACCGGCTCCCGCAGGAAGGCTCGCAGTTCACCCTGGCTCCTCGCACCTCTGCTCTTTAATTATGAAAGTGATCATTCCAGTTGACGGGCGCTGGCTCAATGGCAATAACTCTCAGTTATCCTGTCACCAACAAGGGGAATGTGGCTCCTTTATAGGACGACAGAGGCGGCTGCGACAATATTTTGTGGAGTCGACGAGGATATAACTTGCAATTTAACTGATCGAAGAGTCTCCAATATGTAACTTGCTGGAGGTTTATATGTGACTTAATAAATTAGCACGTGCTTGGTGACTTGGCTATAGTTATAATTAACCTGCGAGAGATTGTAGAGGGACGTGATCGGGGCCCAGGAGAGGCGAGGGCCCAGGGGCAGCACGGGCCCAGCCCACACTGCGATATGTGTGCGCACTGGGTCCGTGCAGCAGAGCAGGCCTCCAGTCGTCCTGGTTTACCCTTGCCACTGGACCAAGACCTCGCTCTGTGAAGCCCGTGAGGTGGCTGGTGTGCAACGGTCACCACACATTGAAAAAATCCACGCACAGGCATCTTCCACCCTTCAGGATGTAGTTCGGGATCTGGAATATTAGGTCCTTCATTGAAACACCTGTGAACTCATCCCTTTTTTGGCCTGGAAGCAAGTCATCCTCGATACGAGGGACGGCCTAATAAGAAGAATTAACCTGTCAAATCTTGGGAGAATGCAAGTGGCAGCGAAGGTGTCTATTTGCCCGTGCGAGATTGTACACTCTGAGTGTGTGTGTATGAATGCAAAGATTAAAAAAATAGAAAAATACACTACATATTTAAATTCAAGTTATTTATATATTTTTTTTAATAAATTCCGATATTAAAAAAAAAAAGTTTTTTAAATTATGCTTTAAAATAAACTTACCATAGTGGGCAGGGTTTTTAAAAATAAAATGTGTTTTTATAATTTTTATTACGTTTTAAGTGTGTTTTAAAACACTTGTGCCTGTAACAGTGGGCTAAGCTGCTGCTTTTATCAGGCACAAGAGTTTTGAGGACATTTGCTGAGCAGGTTATGGGTAAATCCCGCAATCTTGCCCTTGCAAATGTCATGGCTGCTGAGATATGGAGGATCGGTCAAGCTCCAGCTCGACGGATCGGAAAAGCCGGTTTTCAGCGCATACGCATTGTGCGCTGTAAGCCGGCTTTTGCGATGCTTTCCCGGGTCCGTACACACCCCGTACACACTCCGTACACACTCCGTACCGACTCGGGGAGGCCGAGGTTTCTGGGCCATTACTGTGTGTGCATGCACGCGACAGTTTGTGTGTGTGTGTGTGTACAAGATTTAAAAAACGAAGATCTGCCTTTCTATAGCGCCTTTCACAACCACCGGACATCCCAAAGTGATTTATAGCCAATGAAATACTTTTTTGGAGTGCAGTCACTGTTGTAATGTAGAAAACACGGCAGCCAATTTGTGCACAGCAAGCTCCCACAGACAGCAATGCGATAATGACCAGATAATCTGTTTTTGTTTTGTTGATTGAGGGATAAATATTGGCCCCAGGACACCGGGGATAACTCCCCTGCTCTTCTTCGAAATAGTGCCAGGGGACCATTTACATCCACCTGAGAGAGCAGACGGGGCCTCGGTTTAACATCTCATCAGAAAACCGACTCTTGCGCCAGTGCAGCACTCCCTCAACACTGCACTGGAGTAGGACTTGAACCCACAACCTTCTGACTACTCACTGAACCACAGCTGACGCACAAATAGATAGCAGTATGTGGACAAGACATGCACCATACGACTGGTATGAACACTCCCATGATCTTCGAACAGTGCTGTGGGATCTTTTACATCCACCTGAGAGGTCAGATGTCTCGGTTTCACGGCATCTCCGACAGTGCGGCGCTCCCTCAGTACTGCCCCTCCGACAGTGCGGCGCTCCCTCAGTACTGCCTCCCCGACAGTGCGGCGCTCCCTCAGCACTGCCCCTCCGACAGTGCGGCGCTCCCTCAGTACTGCCCCCCCGACAGTGCGGCGCTCCCTCAGCACTGCCCCTCCGACAGTGCGGCGCTCCCTCAGTACTGCCCCTCCGACAGTGCGGCGCTCCCTCAGTACTGCCCCTCCGACAGTGCGGCGCTCCCTCAGTACTGCCCCTCCGACAGTGCGGAACTCCCTCAGTACTGCCCCTCCGACAGTGCGGCGCTCCCTCAGCACTGCACCTCCGACAGTGCGGCACTCCCTCAGTACTGCACTGGGAGTGTCAGCCTAGATTTTGTGCTCGAGTCTCTGGAGTGTCTGTCTGACTAATGCCGCATTCATTCATAATGTGGAATGAAGTCGATTGATCATGTAAAGTGTTTTAGTTCTTGATGCTCTGGAGTAGGTGATGTCATTTGAGAGTAGCAGTGGAAAAACGGAAACAATTGCAGCAATGTCGTTGTTTAAGAGTTGCAGTCACAACACTGTCCTCGTCAGCGACATTACTGTTGTAATATGCAGGTTATTTACTGCTTCTCGAGAATATTTTTGTTTGTTTTTACTGTGCTCGATCATTATTATTGTTTCACTTGCCAAAAAGAAATCAATTTAAATAAGACTTAAGACTTGCATTTATATAGCGCCTTTCATAATCACTGGACGTCCCAAAGTGCCTTACAGCCAATGAAGTACTTTTTGAAGTGTAGTCACTGTTGTAATGTGGGAAACGTGGCAGACAATTTGCGCACAGCAAGCTCCCACAGACAGCAATGTGATAATGACCCAGATAATCTGTTTTTGTTATGTTGATTGAGGGATAAATATTGGCCCCAGGACACCGGGGATAACTCCCCTGCTCTTCTTCAAAATAGTGCCGTGGGATCTTTTACGTCCACCTGAGAGGGCAGGACCTCATTTTAATGCTCATCCGAAAGAGGGCACCTCCGACAGTGCGGCACTCCTTCAGCACTGCACTGGGAGTGTCAGCCTGGATTTATGTGTTCAAGTTCCTGGAGTGGGACTTGAATCCACAACCTTCTGATTCAGAGGCGAGAATGCTGCCCATTGAACCACAGCTGACACTTTTGAGTAAAGGATATTAAACTGTAAAAATTTTAACAAACTGTACAATTGGAGAGTTTTCTAGCTCTGTACAGCGCTCCTACTGCATCCACTGGTAAACTTGCATCTTGAATCCCCTTAACGATATCTGCAATAGGAGGACTGTCCTACGAGGAGAGAGTGAGTAGACTAGGCCTATACTCTCTAGGAGTTTAGAAGAATGAGCGCTGATCCCATTGAAACATACAACATTTGTACAGATCTTGACAAGGTAAATACAGGGAGGATGTATTTTGGGGAGTCTAGAATCAGGGGTCACAGTCTCAGGATAAGGGGTCGGAGATTTAGGACTGAGATGAGAAGGAATTTCTTCACTCAGAGGGTGGTGCATCTCTGTAATTTTTTGTCCCAGAGGGCTGTGGATGCTCAGTTGTTGAGTATATTCAAGGCTGAGATCGATAGATTTTTGTACTTGTGGGGAATCGAGGGATCTGGGATCAGGCGGGAAAGTGGAGTTGAGGTCGATGATCAGCCGTGGTTTTATTGAATGGCGGAGCAGGCTCGAGGGGCCGAATGGCCGACTCCTGCTCCTATTTCTTATGTTCTTGTGTTCTATCCCTCCTGAACTGTAAAAGGAGGGATACACAGCTCCGATCCTGAGAGCAAAATTCATTGCAGGAGATCAGGGTAAAAGGAAAGAACATGGAGGGTGTACAGTTAAAGGCTTCTCGGGTCGGATAACAGTCCTACAGAATATTAATCATACAGGTGCGACGTCCAAAATCCCGTGCACCGGGCCGATCCGTGACGGGGTCGTCCGGAAACTGGAAAATGTTCCGAAATCCAGACTCCTCTGCCTCGGCCCGGCCTCAGCCCGCCCTCCCGCCCCCGACCTCCCCCTGACCTCTGCTGGCCGACCTCCCCACAGACCTCCGACGTCCCAACCCGACCTCCCCTACCTACCTTCCTCGGCCCAGGCAAAGACGTCCCGAAATCCGGAAATACCTGGAATCCGGAATGGCCTCGGTCCCGGGGTTTCCGGATTTCGCACGCCACACTTGGGCATCGGGTTTGCATTGAATTCAATCCGCCGCTGATCGCTTAATGAAAGGCAATGGGGAGGAATCTGCACAGCAAACTTAACAGATGGGGTGCAAGGCTGGTGACTGTTCAAAAAAAAAAGGTTTTAACAAAGAAAGCCCCTGATGAAGGGGTGAGGAACTGGGTCACCCCTTGCAGCCTAGACAGAAACACCATACCCTCATCGTACAGAGCGTTCTGCCCAACCATTGGGACCACTGACCCACATTGGCTCCTGGTCCGGCAACAGCTCGATATTAACATTCTCATCCTTATTTTCAAATCCCTTCATGGCCCTCGCCCCCCCTCCCCCTCCCCACCCCCCTCTGTAACTTTCTTCATCCCTACAAGCCCCTGAGATCTCTGCGTTCCTCCAATTCTCCCCTCTTGCACATCCTCAAGTTTAATCGCTCCACCATCGGTGGCCGTGCCTTCAGCTGCCTGGGCCCCAAGCTCTGGAACTCCCTCCCTAAACCTCTCCCTCTGTCCTTTAAACCTACCGTTTTGACCAAACCTGTCCTAATATCTCCTTATGTGGCTCGTTGTCAAGTTGCTGCTTTACAGTGACCACACTCCAAAAGTACTTCATTGGCTGTAAAGCGCTTTGAGATGTCCAGTGGTCGTGAAAGTCGCTATATAAATCCAAGTCTGTCTGCCTTTTGTTTGATAAACACTCCTGTGAAGCGCCTTGGGATGTTTTACTATGTTAAAGGCGCTATATAAATACAAGTTGTTCCTGTTGAACCAGATTAGGCTGGGCTGTCTGATGCTTCCAGAGTTTAGTCGTCTGCCAACGCTCATTGAATATATTCAAGATTCAGATTCTTGAACTACAGGGGAGCCAAGGGTTATGGGGAACAGGCGGGAAAGTGGAGTTGAGGCCAAAATCAGATCAGCCATGACCGTATTGAATGGCGGAGCAGGCTCGAGGGGCCGTATGGCCTACTCCTGCTCCTATTTCTTCGGCTCATGTATAAAGAAAGGATATTTGGGGGAAATCATAGAATCATCCGGCCTGGCTCCAATTTCCACCTCCTTGTTCTGGACTCCTCCCCACCAGAGGAAACAGTTTCCCTCTATCTACCCCATCACATTCTTTATTCATCTTAAACACCTCAATTAGATCATCCCTTAATCTTCTATGCTCAATACAAGCCTAGCCTGTGGAACCTGTCCTTAGGA
Organism: Pristiophorus japonicus; assembly: GCF_044704955.1. NCBI lineage: Eukaryota > Metazoa > Chordata > Chondrichthyes > Pristiophoridae > Pristiophorus > Pristiophorus japonicus. Next base: position 368,530,959 of record NC_091978.1, read on the forward strand.
TTTAATCCTTTTAGTCTATTCGTCTTTTGAATCTGATTACACCAATATCAACTGGTTTTGTTTACAAAATTGCCTTTCCCGGTGCATTACATAGAAACATAGAAAATAGGTGCAGGAGCAGGCCATTCGGCCCTTCTAGCTTGCACCGCCATTCAATGAGTTCATGGCTGAACATGAAACTTCAGTACCCACTTCCTGCTTTCTCGCCATAACCCTTGATCCCCCGAGTAGTAAGGACTTCATCTAACTCCCTTTTGAATATATTTAGTGAATTGGCCTCAACTACTTTCTGTGATAGAGAATTCCACAGGTTCACCACTCTCTGGGTGAAGAAGTTTCTCCTCATCTCGGTCCTAAATGGCTTACCCCTTATCCTCAGACTGTGACCCCTGGTTCTGGACTTCCCCAACATTGGGAACATTCTTTCTGCATCTAACCTGTCTAAACCCGTCAGAATTTTAAACGTTTCTATGAGGTCCCCTCTCATTCTTCTGAACTCCAGTGAATACAAGCCCAGTTGATCCAATCTTTCTTGATAGGTCAGTCCCACCATCCCGGGAATCAGTCTGGTGAACCTTCGCTGCACTCCCTCAATAGCAAGAATGTCCTTCCTCAAGTTAGAAGACCAAAACTGTACACAATACTCCAGGTGTGGCCTCACCAAGGCCCTGTACAACTGTAGCAACACCTCCCTGCCCCTGTATTCAAATCCCCTCGCTATGAAGGCCAACATGCCATTTGCTTTCTTAACCGCCTGCTGTACCTGCATGCTAACCTTCAATGACTGATGTACCATGACACCCAGGTCTCGTTGCACCTTCCCTTTTCCTAATCTGTCACCATTCAGATAATAGTCTGTCTCTCTGTTTTTACCACCAAAGTGGATAACCTCACATTTACGGTGTTTCCCCCGGGCTGGGGAGTCGAGAACCAGGGGTAAGGGGTCGGCCATTTAGGACTGAGATGAGGAGGAATGTCTTCACTCAGAGGGTGGTGAATCTTTGGAATTCTCTGCCCCAGAGGGGTAGGGAGGCTCAGTCGTTGAGTATATTCAAGGCTGAGATCGATAGATTTTTGGGCACTAAGCGAATCAAAGGATAAGGGGATAGTGCAGGAAGGTGGAATTGGGGTAGAAGATCAGCCATGATCTCATTGAATGGCGGAGCAGGCTCGAGGGGCCGAATGGCCGACTACTGCTCCAAATTCTTATTCCATCAGAGACAACCATGTAAAGTAAAGGGGATATCAGTATTATATTATTGTATGCCTGACCGGGGCTCCTTTCTCGAGAAAAGGGAAGGCTGAGGGGTAACTTAAAATTATGAAAGGGTTCGATAGGTTAGCCGCAGAGAAAATGTTTCCACTTGTGGGGGAGACCAGAACTAGGGGCCATCAATATCAGACAGTCACTAATAAATTCAATGGGGAATTCAGCAGAAACCTCTTTACCCAGAGAGCGGTGAGAATGTGGAACTCGCTGCCACAGGGAGGGGTTGAGGCGAATAGTATCGATGCATTTAAGGGGAAGCTGGATAAACACATGAGGGAGAAAGGAATAGAAGGATATGGTGATGGGGTGAGATGGAGAGGGGTGGGAGGGGGCTGGTGTGGAGCATAAACACCGGCACGGAGCGGTGGGACATAAACCCCGGCACGGAGCGGTGGGACATAAACCCCGGCACGGAGCGGTGGGCCCAATGGTCTGTTTCTGTGCAATAGAAATCGATGTAACAAAACAATTTTGTAGTATATGAACTCTCTTACTTCATTTATTCTTCTTTAGCACTGCAAAATATTGCGTTTAACACAAATTGAGACATAGCAGTGAAAATAACATTCTGTTTCTTTAGTGATTTTTATCAGGCAACTAAAACTACAAACATCGCTTCTAAATGTCATCTCCAAATCTCCTGCGATTTGTGGTTAGAATGTATCATGGACAGCTTTGTGATAATTCACAAAGTGATTTCTCTTCTTGCTGAGTGTCTGGTCACATCGTTTGTTGAGACATCTATCATATGAACATAACATAAGAAATAGGAGCAGGAGTCGGCCATACGGCCCCTCGAACCTGCTCCGCCATTTAATACGATCATGGCTGATCCAATCATGGACTCAGGTCCACTTCCCCGCCTGCTCTCCAAAACCTTTTATTCCCTTATCAGTTAAGAAACTGTCTATCTCTGTCTTAAATTTATTCAATGTCCCAGCTTCCACAGCTCTCTGAGGCGGCGAATTCCACAGATTTACAGCCCTCAGAGAGAAGAAATTCCTCCTCATCTCAGTATTAAATGGGTAGCCCTTTATTCTAGGATCATGCCCTCTAGTTCTAGTCTTCCCCATCAGTGGCAACATCCTCTCTTCATCCACCTTGTCAAGCCCTCTCATAATCTTATATCTTTTGATAAGATCACCTCTCATTCTTGGAATTCCAGTGTGTATAGGCCCAACCTACTCAACCTTTCCTCATAAGTCAACCCCCTCATCCCCGGAATCAACCAAGTGACCCTTCTCTGAACTGCCTCCAAAGCAAGTATATCCTTTCGTAAATATGGAAACCAAAACTGCTCGCAGTACTCCAGGTGTGGCCTCACCAATACCTTATATAGCTGTAGTATGACTTACCTGCTTTTATACTCCATTCCCTTTGCAATAAAGGCCAAGATTCCATTGGCCTTCCTGATTATTGCTGTACCTACATACTATGCTTTTGTGTTTCATGCATAAGTACCCCCAGGTTCCCCTGTACTGCAGCACTTTGCAATTTTTCTCCATTTAAATAATAACTTGCTCTTTGATTTTTTTTCTGCCAAAGTGCATGAACTCACACTTTCCAACATTATACTCCATCTGCTAAATTTTTGCCCACTCACTTAGCCTGTCTGTGTCCTTTTGTAGATTTTTTGTGTCCTCCTTACACACTGTTTTTCCTCGCATCTTTGTATCATCAGCAAACTTGGCTACGTTACACTCAGTCGCCGCCTTCCAAGTTTTAATATAGATTGTAAATAGTTGGGGTCCCAGCACTGATCCCTGCGGCACCCCACTAGTTACTGGTTGCCAACCAGAGAATGAACCATTTATCCCAACTCTCTGTTTTCTGTTAGTTAGCCAATCCTCTATCCATGCTAATATATTACCCCAACCCCATGAACCTTTATGTGGCACCTTGTCAAATGCCTTCTGGAAGTCCAAATACACCACATCCACTGGTTCCGTTTTATCCATCCTGTTCGTTACATCCTCAAAGAATTCCAGCAAATTTGTCAAACATGACTTCCCCGTCATAAATCCATCCTGACTCTGCCTGACCCAATATGATCATCATCATAGGCAGTCCCTCGGAATCGAGGAAGACTTGCTTCCACTCTAAAAGTGAGTTCTCAGGTGACTGAACAGTCCAATATGGGAACCACAGTCCCTGTCACAGGTGGGACAGATAGTCATTGAGGGAAAGGGTGGGTGGGGAGTCTGGTTTGCCGCACGCTCCTTCCGCTGCCTGCGCTTGCTTTCTGCATGCTCTCGGCGACGAGACTCGAGGTGCTCAGCGCCCTCCCGGATGCTCTTCCTCCACTTAGGGCGGTCTTTGGCCAGGGACTCCCAGGTGTCGGTGGGGATGTTGCACTTTATCAGGGAGACTTTGAGGGTGTCATTGAAATGTTTCCTCTGCCCACCTGGGGATCGCGTGCCGTGAAGGAGTTCCGAGTAGAGCGCTTGCTTTGGGAATCTCGTGTCGGGCATGCGAACAATGTGGCCTGCCCAACGGAGCTGGTCGAGTGTGGTCAGTGCTTCGATGCTGGGGATGTTGGCCTGATCGAGAACACTGACGTTGGTGCGTCTGTCCTCCCAGGGGATTTGCAGGATCTTACGGAGACAGCGTTGGTGGTATTTCTCCAGCGATTTGAGGTGTCTACTGTACATGGTCCATGTCTCTGAGCCATACAGGAGGGCGGGTATCAGAAGGAGGGCAGTAATGCGGGTGTCTAACATTACAACAGTGACTAAACTCCAAAATGAACTTCAATGTCTGTAAAGTGCTTTGAGACGTCTGGTGGTCGTGAAAGGCGCGATATAAATGCAAGTCTGTCTTTCTTTCCTGTGGTTACCGACCCTGCTGCCAGTGGAAACAACTTACTTGATTTAAAACCTTCATGATTTTGAACGCCTCGAATAAATCTCCCCTTAAGCACATACTCTCCTGTTGATCATATACACAGCATTCTGCAGTCATGACACCATATAGCCTCACACTCTTTGTCCACTTTTAATGTTTATTGGCAAAGCTTCTATGTTCTAAATGCGGAGAGCAAGTAGAAATCTGTAATTTGATCATTGGGTCAACATGACCACCAGAAACCACACGAGCTTGACTACCATAATGTACAACAACTACATTTATATAGTGTCTTGTTGTAAAATGTCCCAAGGCACTTCACAGGAGCATTAGTTGTACAGGGCCTTGGTGCGACCACACCTGGAGTATTGTGTACAGTTTTGGTCTCCTAATCTGAGGAAGGACATTCTTGCTATTGAGGGAGTGCAGCGAAGGTTCACCAGACTGATTCCCGGGATGACAGGACTGACATATGAAGAAAGACTGGAGCGACTGGGCCTGTATTCACTGGAGTTCAGAAGAATGAGAGGGGATCTCATAGAAACGTATAAAATTCTGACGGGATTGGACAGGTTAGATGCAGGAAGAATGTTCCCGATGTTGGGGAAGTCCAGAACCAGGGGTCACAGTCTAAGGATAAGGGGTAAGCCATTTAGGAGTCGAGGGTTTTGGGGAGCGGGCGGGGAAGTGGAGCTGAGGCCAAGATCAGATCAGCCAAGTCTAAGGATAAGGGGTAAGCCATTTAGGACCGAGATGAGGAGAAACTTCTTCACCCAGAGAGTGGTGAACCTGTGGATTTTTCTACTACAGAAAGTTGTTGAGGCCAGTTCGCTCGACATATTCAAAAGGGAGTTAGATGTGGTCCTTACGGCTAAAGGGATCAAGGGGTATGGAGAGCAAGCAGGAATGGAGTACTGAAGTTGCATGATCAGCCATGATCATATTGAATGGTGGTGCAGGCTCGAAGGGCCGAATGGCCTACTCCTGCACCTACTTTCTATGTTTCTATGTTATCAAACAAATTTTGACACCGAGCCACATAAGGAGAAATTAGCGCAGGTGACCAAAAGCTTGGTCAAAGAGGTAGGTTTTAAGGAGCGTCTTAAAAGGAGGAGAGAGAGAGATAGGGAAGCAGAGAGGTTTAGGGAGGGAGGTCCAGAGCTTGGGGCCCCAGGCAGCTGAAGGCACGGCCACCAATGGTGGGGCGATTATAATCGGGGATGCTCAAGAGGCCAGAATTGGAGGAGGGGTTAGGGAAGGTTAGAGAGATAGGGAGAGGGTGGGGCCATGGAGGGATTTAAACACAGGGATGCGAATTTTATAACCGAGGCGTTGCCGGACCGAGATCCACTGTAGGTCAGCGAGCATGGGGGGACGGGCAGCAGAGGTATTGATGAGCTTGAGTTGATGGAGCCTATTTGAACCCCTAGGGGCAAACTACAAATTTTTCTGCTTGCTTGCTCGCACGCTCCCGCATTTCAGGCTCAGCACATTGAACTCTCCGTGAACTAAGTGTACAATGTATTGGCTCAAATATTCCTCGAACAGTTGCAAACTTTTCATAACAGGGCTGAGATAGGGACGGGCGGGGAGGGAGAGCAGTCCTTCAGAGATATTCTGCAGCTGAAATAATTGCTGTGATTTCTTGCAACTTAAACGATGTAATACCCTTAACATTCGTCGCTATGAAAGGGAGATCCTTTAGCAAGCTCAGGTCTGCAGTGAACACATGCAATGTGACATGTGGTATGTAGAAACTTAGACCCAACCACACGTCACTGCGTCGGTATGTTTTACAGCGGCATGCTTGGTTGTATATTGCCAGTGAGTTGTTGCGTGGTATTGCATGGTAGGCTCCCAAAGCAAGCGCTCTACTCGGAACTCCTTCTCGGCAAACGAGCCAAAGGTGGGCAGAGGAAACGTTACAGGGACACCCTCAAAGCCTCTTTGATAAAGTGCAACATCCCCACCGACACCTGGGAGTCCCTGGCCAAAGACCGCCCGAAGTGGAGGAAGTGCATCCGGGAGGGCGCTGAGCACCTCGAGTCTCGTCGCCGAGAGCATGCAGAAAGCAAGCGCAGGCAGCGGGAGGAGCGTGCGGCAAACCAGACTCCCCACCCACCCTTTCCTCCAACCACTGTCTGTCCCACCTGTGACAGGGACTGTGGTTCTCGTATTGGACTGTTCAGCCACCTAAGGATTCATTTTAAGAGTGGAAACAAGTCTTCCTCGATTCCGAGGGACCGCCTATGATGATGATGGTGATGATCACAGAGAGTTGTTGAGGCCAGTTTGTTAGATATATTCAAAAGGGAGTTAGATGTGGCCCTTACGGCTAAAGGGATCAAGGGGTATGGAGAGAAAGCAGGAAAGAGATACTGAAGTGAATGATCAGCCATGATCTTATTGAATGGTGCTGCAGGCTCGAATGGCCGAATGGCCTACTCCTGCACCTTCTTTCTATGTTTCTATATTTCTGTGATGAAGGTATTGTTAATTCAGCTTGGAGATGTAACAGTAGATTTTGTTGTAAGCTAATAATTTTAAATCGAGGTGTCACTTCTCCACCATAGGGTTGGCTTTGGAGGGTTGCTGTGGTTTATTTGCTCTGAAAAATACAGGCGAAAGTTGGTTTGCAACGGAAAAAGGATTTCTGAGTTCTATTAAATCAAGTCCTCACAGAATCATACAGCACAGAAGGAGGCCATTGGGTCCATTGTGCCTGTGTTGGCTCTATGAAAGAGCGATCCAATTAATTCCAACCCCCCTGCTCTTTCCCCACAGCCCTGCAAATGTCTCCTTTTCCAGTATTCATCCAATCCCCCTTTTGAAAGTCACTATCGAATCTGCTTCCATCACCCTTTCAGGCAGCGCGTTCCAGATCATTTAAAAACTCGCTGTGTTTAAAAAAAACATACATACCAGGTCTCCGCCTATGGTTGTTTTCCCAATCACCTTAAATCCGTGCCCTCTGGTTAGCTACCCTCCTGCCAGTGGAAACAGTTTTTATTTTAATTTACTCGATCAAAATCCTTCACGATTTTGAATGCCTCTAATGAATCTTCCCATAACCTTCTCAGCTCTAAGGAGAACAACCCCAGTCTCTCCACTTAACTCGACATGTACAGTAATGTATTTGCTTCATGAGTTCTTGCTCAAGAATTCATAGCAACACATATTAAGAACTAGTTGGTTTATTAACAAAGGTTTAACAATCACACTGCACATTACCAGTTCATCCCATCATCGGCAGCCCCTCGAAATCTAGGAAGACTTGCTTCCACTCTAAAAGCGAGTTCTCCAGTGGCTGTACAGTCCAATACGGGAATTACAGTCTCTGTCACAGGTGGGACAGACAGTGGTTGAGGGAAAGGGTGGGTGGGGAGTCTGGTTTGCCGCACGCTCCTTCCGCTGCCTGCGCTTGGTTTCTGCATGCTCTCGGCGACGAGACTCGAGGTGCCCAGCACCCTCCCGGATGCACTTCCTCCACTTAGGGCAGTCTTTGGCCAGGGACTCCCAGGTGTCGGTGGGGATGTTGCACTTTATCAGGGAGGCTTCGAGGGTGTCCTTGTAACATTTCCTCTGCCCACCTGGGGCTCGCTTGCCATGTAGGAGTTCCGAGTAGAGCGCTTGTTTTGGGAGTCTTGTGTCGGGCATGCGGACAATGTGGCATAAGAACATAAGAACATAAGAATTAGGAACAGGAGTAGGGCATCTAGCCCCTCGAGCCTGCTCCGCCATTCAACAAGATCATGGCTGATCTGGCCATGGACTCAGCTCCACTTACCCGCCCTCTCCCCGTAACCCTTAATTCCCTTATTAGTTAAAAATCTATCTATCTGTGATTTGAATACATTCAATGAGCTAGCCTTAACTGCTTCCTTGGGCAGAGAATTCCACAGATTCACAACCCTCTGGGAGAAGAAATTCCTTCTCAACTCGGTTTTAAATTGGCTCCCCCGTATTTTGAGGCTGTGCCCCCTAGTTCTAGTCTCCCCGACCAGTGGAAACAACCTCTCTGCCTCTAGCTCATCTATCCCTTTCATTATTTTAAATGTTTCTATAAGATCACCCCTCATCCTTCTGAACTCCAACGAGTAAAGACCCAGTCTACTCAATCTATCATCATAAGGTAACCCCCTCATCTCCGGAATCAGCCTAGTGAATCGTCTCTGTACCCCCTCCAAAGCTAGTATATCCTTCCCTTAGAAAGGTGACCAAAACTACACGCAGTACTCCAGGTGCGGCCTCACCAATACCCTATACAGTTGCAGCAGGACCTCCCTGCTTTTGTACTCCATCCCTCTCGCAATGAAGGCCAACATTCCATTCGCCTTCCTGATTACCTGCTGCACCTACAAACTAACTTTTTGGGATTCATGCACAAGGACCCCCAGGTCCCTCTGCACCGCAGCATGTTGTAATTTCTCCCCATTCAAATAATATTCCCTTTTACTGTTTTTTTTCCCAAGGTGGATGACCTTACACTTTCTGACATTGTATTCCATCTGCCAAACCTTAGCCCATTCGCTTAACCTATCTAAATCTCTTTGCAGCCTCTCTGTGTCCTCCACACAACCCGCTTTCCCACTAATCTTCGTGTCATCTGCAAATTTTGTTACACTACACTCTGTCCCCTCTTCCAGGTCATCGATGTATATTGTAAACAGTTGTGGTCCCAGCACCGATCCCTGTGGCACACCACTAACCACCGATTTCCAACCCGAAAAGGACACATTTATCCCGACTCTCTGCTTTCTGTTAGCCAGCCAATTCTCTGTCGATGCTAATACATTTCCTCTGACTCCGCGTACCTTTATCTTCTGCAGTAACCTTTTGTGTGGCACCTTATCGAATGCCTTTTGGAAATCTAAATACACCACATCCATCGGTACACCTCTATCCACCATGCTCGTTATATCCTCAAAGAATTCCAGTAAATTAGTTAAACATGATTTCCCCTTCATGAATCCATGTTGCGCCTGCTTGATTGCACTATTCCTAACTAGATGTCCTGCTATTTCTTCCTTAATGATAGCATTCCTTCCTTAATGATAGCTACCAGGCTCACAATCGCATACCTCATCGTGGATGACCGAGACTCAAATGGCTGGGGTTTTATTGAGCGTTGTGAACATCACATGACTGGCTAAGTCACTCACAATGCAACAGGTCTACAACTATTTTGTTGTAAACAGAAATCAAGTGCCCCCTGATTAAAGGGAGAGGCACACTCCAAAAACTTTTCAAGTGCCCGCTTGGTTTTTTTTTGAGGGCACTAAAACACAAATTATGCAAATGCCCCCTGGCTAAAAGTGGGTGGCGGGGGGCACTAAAACCGACACAATAAACAAATTAAGTCTTAGCCATTAAAATAAAATTAAAATTTGGTTGCTGGGGGTGATGATGCACTCCAGTCCCTCCGGTGCCCACCTCTCGCGGAAGGCCGCGAGCGTACCGGTGGACACCGCGTGCTCCATCTCCAGGGACACCCTGGCTCGGATGTAACCGCGGAAGAGAAGGAGGCAGTCGGGCTGAACGCTCCCCTCGACCACCCACTGCCCGGATCGGCTGATGGCCCCCCTTGGCCAGGCCCAGGAGCAGTCCTACGATGAGGCCCTCCGACCTGCCCGCTCCCCTCCGCACACCTGTGAGCACACTCGCGGGTGCCTACATTACAGGTAGTATTCTAGTAAATTTCCTCTGCACCCTCTCCAAAGCTTTGATGTCCTTCCTGAAGTGGGGTACCCAGAATTCGACATCATGCTCTGACTGAGGCCTAACCAGTATGTTTAGCACAACTTGTGCATATTGGTAATACATAGCAAGAGAGTGCATCAAACATGTTGCTGAGAGCCCAGGAGGAGTTTTTCAATTGCAAGGGACCAACCGGTCAGTCAGAGACGACTTAACCTACACTTCTATAACCTTACTTTACCATCACACCTGAGACCGAGGACTATATATCGCTCCTGGCTTCACAGGAACAAGAAGCGACCATTCAGCCCCTCGAGCCTGTTCCGCCATTCAATTGGATCAAGGCTGATCTGTATATTAACTCCATCTGCCCACCTTGGTTCCGTAACCCTTTAATCCCCTTACCCAACTAATCTATCAATCTCGGTTTTGACATTTTCGATTGGACCCCCCCAGCCTCAACAGCTTTTTCGGGGAGAGAGTTCTAGATTCCCACTGCCCTTTGTGTGAAGAAGTGCTTCCTGAACGGCCTGGCTCTAATTTTAAGGTGACGACCCCTTGTTCTGGACTCCCTGCCCTTCCCCCCCCCCCCACCCCCCACACACAGAGGGAATCATTTCCATCCGCCCTATCAAATCATTTAATCGTCTTAAACAGCTCGATTAGATCATCCCTTAGTCTTCTATACTATCTGCTTCACTGTCTCTGCAAGCCGAGAAATTATTTTTAAATCCCTTTCTTCCAAAGGACCAATTATTTAACTCGCTGTTTGCTTGTGTTTTGCAGTTACTGGGTGTGGCCTTTCTTGGAGTTGGTCTGTGGGCATGGAGTGAGAAGGTAAGACAGTCTGAATACAGGAAACACATACTCGCCATTGCACTGGACAGCCTCCCGAATCCTCCCCAAGCTTACGTTGGTTCAACTTTTTTTTTAATGTCTTTTCAGGACAATATCCCAGAGTCGGGGAGGGAGAGAAGGAGGGGAGGGGGGAGAGGGAAGAGGCGATTGGTCTCCTCAGCGCAGAGGTGAAGGGGGAGATTTGACAGAGGTGTTTAAAATTATGAAAGAGTTTTGATAGAGTGAATAAAGGGAAATTATTTCCAGTGGCAGGAGGGTCGGTAAGCAGAGGGCGCAGATATAATGTCATTGGCCAAATACAAGATGAGGAGAACTGTCTTTGCAGCGAGTTGTTGCGATCGGGAACGCGCTGCCTGAAAGGGCGGTGGGAGCAGATTCAATCGTAACTTTCAAAAGGGAACTGGATAGATACTTGAATTGGAAAATATTGCAGGGATATGGGGAAAGAGAGTGGGACTAATTGGATCGCTCTGTCACAGGCACGATGGGCTGAACAAGCTCCTCCTACGCTGGAATACTGCGTGCAGTTTTGGCTTCCATATTTACGAAAGGATATACTTGCTTTGGAGGCAGTTCAGAGAAGGTTCACGAGGTTGATTCCGGGGATGAGGGGGTTGACTTATGAGGAAAGGTTGAGTAGGTTGGGCCTCTACTCATTGGAATTCAGAAGAATGAGAGGTGATCTTATCGGAACGGTATAAGATTATGAGGGGGCTCGACAAGGTGGATGTAGAGAGGATGTTTCCACTGATGGGGGAGACTAGAACTAGAGGGCATGATCTTAGAATAAGGGGCTGCCCATTTAACACTGAGATGAGGAGGAATTTCTTCTCTGAGGTTTGTAAATCTGTGGAATTCGCTGCCTCAAAGAGCTGTGGAAGCTGGGACATTGAATAAATTTGACAGAAATAGACAGTTTCTTAAACGATAAGGGGATAAGGGGTTATGGAAAGCAGGCAGGGAAGTGGAGCTGAGTCCATGATCGGATCAGCCATGATCGTATTAAATGGCGGATGAGGCTTGAGGGGCCGTATGGCCTACTCCTGCTCCTATTTCTTATGTTCTGATGATCCCCTGGGGGGCGGTAACCTGCTCGGGTACTTCCTGTGCCCGGCGGGGCAGTCACGCCCAGTCCGTGGAATTGGCCCTTCAGAGGAAGTGGTGAGCAATCTTACACACTCCACTTCCGGTAGGGGCGGGTCCAGCGGCACTAATGGAGCATGATTGGCAGCGCTACATGGACGCTCCGCGTAGCGCTGATGCGCTTCAGTGCCGCCTCCCCCCCCCCCCCCCCTCCTTCGCTTAAAGGGGAAGGGCCGCTACGCACTCTGCACGGGCCTCTGACGGCCTCCGCTGGGCCACTAGGGCGGTGTGGGACCGAGACTGTAGCCCGACACACCCCCCTCCCCAAACAGGTGTGCGGGGGGCTGCACAACGGTCGGCAGAACCGGCGAGGTGGCGGGGCGGAGCGTGGCGATCTCTCCTTGAACTTCCGCCCCGCGCGTGAATGTCGGCCCGCTTCGCGACCCGCGAGGCTTGCGGGCCGACACCGCTCGTGCCAGACTCGCCGGGCTATGGAGCATTATATCCGCCGCGGGGCGCTCGGGGTTTGCCGTGCACGGCAATAATGTCATCGGCAGACGTGCGCGGCCCGGGGCACTGCTGGCGGGGCGCAGCGCTGTTGTGACATCATCATCATGACATCAGCACAGGCAGTCCCTCGGAATCGAAGATGACTTGCTTCCACTCTTAAAAATGAGTCCTCAGGTGGCTGAACAGTCCAATGTGCGAACCACAGTCCCTGTCACAGGTGGGACAGACAGTGGTTGAGGGAAAGGGTGGGTGGGGAGTCTGGTTTGCCGCACGCTCCTTCCGCTGCCTGCGCTTGGTTTCTGCATGCTCTCGACGATGGGACTCAAGGTACTCAGCGCCCTCCCGGATGCACTTCCTCCATTTAGGGCGGACTGGTCTTTGGCCAGGGACTCCCAGGTGTCGGTGGGGATGAGAAGGGGGATTTAATAATGGGAAATGTGGAAATGGCTGAGACTTTAAACAATTATTTTGCTTCGGTCTTCACAGTGGAAGACACAAAAACCAGACCAAAAATTGCTGGTCATAGGAATGTGGGAAGGGAGGATCTTGAGACAATCACTATCACTAGGGGGGTAGTGCTGGACAGGCTAATGGGACTCAAGGTAGACAAGTCCCCTGGTCCTGATGAAATGCATCCCAGGGTATTAAAAGAGATGGCGGAAGTTATAGCAGATGCATTCGTTATAATCTACCAAAATTCTCTGGACTCTGGGGAGGTACCAGCGGATTGGAAAGCAGCTAATGTAACGCCTCTGTTTAAAAAAGGGGGCAGGCAAAAGGCAGGTAACTATAGGCCGGTTAGTTTAACATCTGTAGTGGGGAAAATGCTTGAAACTATCATTAAGGAAGAAATAGCGGGACATCTGGATAGGAATAGTGCAATCAAGCAGACGCAGCATGGATTCATGAAGGGGAAATCATGTTTAACTAATTTACTGGAATTCTTTGAGGATATAACGAGCATGGTGGATAGAGGTGTACCGATGGATGTGGTGTATTTAGATTTCCAAAAGGCATTCGATAAGGTGCCACACAAAAGGTTACTGCAGAAGATAGAGCTTTGTGGAGTCAGAGGAAATGTATTAGCATGGATAGAGAATTGGCTGGCGAACAGAAAGCAGAGAGTCGGGATAAATGGGTCCTTTTCGGGTTGGAAATCGGTGGTTAGTGGTGTGCCACAGGGATCGGTGCTGGGACCACAACTGTTTACAATATATATAGATGACCTGGAAGAGGGGACAGAGTGTAGTGTAACAAAATTTGCAGATGACACAAAGATTAGTGGGAAAGCGGGTTGTGTAGAGGACACAGAGAGGCTGCAAAGAGATTTAGATAGGTTAAGCGAATGGGCTAAGGTTTGGCAGATGGAATACAATGTCGGAAAGTGTAAGATCATCCACCTTGGGAAAAAAAACAGTAAAAGGGAATATTATTTGAATGGGGAGAAATTACAACATGCTGTGGTGCAGAGGGACCTGGGGGTCCTTGTGCGTGAATCCCAAAAAGTTAGTTTGCAGATGCAGCAGGTAATCAGGAAGGCGAATGGAATGTTTGCCTTCATTGCGAAAGGGATGGAGTACAAAAGCAGGGAGGTGTTGCTGCAACTGTATAGGTATTGGTGAGGCCGCACCTGGAGTACTGCGTGCAGTTTTGGTCACCTTACTTAAGGAAGGATATACTGGCTTTGGAGGGCTACAGAGACGATTCACTAGCCTGATTCCGGAGATGAGAGGGTTACCTTATGATGATAGATTGAGTAGACTGGGTCTTTACTCGTTGGAGTTCAGAAGGATGAGGGGTGATCTTATAGAAACATTTAAAATAATGAAAGGGATCGACAAGATAGAGGCAGAGAGGTTGTTTCCACTGGTCGGGGAGACTAGAACTAGGGGGCACAGTCTCAAAATACGGGGGAGCCAATTTAAAACCGAGTTGAGAAGGAATTTCTTCTCCCAGAGGGTTGTGAATCTGTGGAATTCTCTGCCCAAGGAAGCAGTTGAGGCTAGCTCATTGAATGTATTCAAATCACAGATAGATAGATTTTTAACCAATAAGGGAATTAAGGGTTACGGGGAGCGGGCGGGTAAGTGGAGCCATGATCTTGTTGAATGGCGGAGCAGGCTCGAGGGCCTACCCCTGTTCCTAATTCTTATGTTCTTATGTTGCACGTTATCAGGGAGGATTTGAGGGTGTCCTTAAAACGTTTCCTTTGCCCACCTTTGGCTCGTTTGCCGTGAAGGAGTTCCGAGTAGAGCGCTTGCTTTGGGAGTCTCGTGTCTGGCATGCAGACGATGTGGCCCCGCCCAGCGGAGCTGATCAAGTGTGACTATCAATGGGAATACTGTGATTGGTTGTCCAGGGCCACGTGATCCCGGGATGCCCGTACGATCTCAGAATTCGCGAGTGAATGTCGGCCCGCTTTGCATTCCGCGAGCCTGGAGCCGACGCTGATTGCACCAGACTCACCGAGCCACGGGGCAACATTCGCTGAGGGGCGCTCAGGGGCTGCCGTGCTCGCCAATAAGGTCATCGGTGGACTTGCGGCAGACCGGGGTGACAGCACCTCCGCTAACTCCGGGGCAATTTCCCAGGAGCTGGTAGTGCCCCCACCCCGGGTGAAAAATGTTTCACGCCAATGTGCGCGCAAAAAGGAGCCATTTCCACCCTTATAATAATTCTGCTTCGGTGCCATTTTCTTGGAGCTAGGGACCTTCGTGACTTCAGTCGTCGGAATGCAGTTGTGTCGTTTGATGAAGAATGAGCGTATTCAGAAAGGTTCCTATTTTTTTTTTTAAACGCACAATGGGTTCCTGAGAGACATCAGAGCAGAAGGACACAGAGCACGTTTGTTGCAGTGACGTGCGGAGGAGTGGGCAGTAGGAGGGAGTCGGGATGAAATGAATAGCGAGTCAGGAATAATGCAGTGGACTGTTTCGCCAGTGAACAAGCGCCTGTCCATCGCAGCCGCTGACCCCCACGCATTGGCCATGCGCGAGTGATACTAACCGAGGCTGGGCCACGTCATTGGTGGCAGGAATAGCGTTCTCTGAAATTCATTGATTCTAACTTTTTCTTGCGTTGCAGAAATAAAACTGCTTGGCAGCACGTGCCTTTTCAAAACTTTGCCTGAAGAGGAATTATTGATTTGCACCAGCCTTGGCTGCTGTAAAAGTGCCTTGTGATGCAATTCAAAGGAAAACATGTTTATAAAGGAGGATTTGTGCCATGGGAATCTAACATAAGAAATAGAAGCAGGAGTAGGCCATACAACCCCCCGAACCTGCTCTACCATTTAATAAGATCATGGCTGATCTGATCAAGGATTCAGGTCCACTTCCTCACCCGCTCCCCATAACCCTTAATCCCTTAACGCTTAAGAAACTGTCTATTTCTGTCTTAAATATATTCAATGACCCGGCTTCCACAGCTCTCTGAGGCAGCGAATTCCACAGATTTACAACCCTCTGAGAGAAGAAATTCCTCCTCATCTCAGTTTTAAATGGGCGGCCCCTTATTCTGAGACTATGACCCCTAGATCTCTTCCCACCCATCAGTGGAAACATCCTCTCTGCATCCACCCTGTCAAGCCCCCACATCCGTTTCGATAAGATCACCTCTCATTCTTCTGAATTCCAATGAGTCGAGGCCCAATCTCCTCAACCTTTCCTCATAAGTCAACCCCCTCATCCCTGGAATCAACCTAGTGAACCTTCTCTGAACTACCTCCAAAGCAAGTATATCCTTTCGTAAATATGGAAACCAAAACTGCACGCAGTATTCCAGGTGTGGCCTCACCAATACCCTGTATAACTGTAGCAAGATTTCCCTGCTTTTATACTCCATTCCCTTTGCAATAAAGGCCAAGATTCCATTGGCCTTCCTCATCACTTGCTGTACCCGCATACTATCCTTTTGTGTTTCATGCACAAGTACCCCCAGATCCCACTGTACTGCAGCACTTTGCAATTTTTCTGCATTTAAATTATCTAGATCCGATACTGCAGGTCTTTATATGTATTATAACACCTATAAGTGTGAATTATGCAGAATGCTTGCTGTACAGAATAATTCAAGTGCCGACGTGGATATGAATGGGTCAGAAATTGCCCCAATTTTCTTTTCACGGAGTTACCTGGTGGTCCCGGAGGAACGAACACTTGCGCTACGAGGCCTGGATGCGCAGCCCAGCGCAGAGGCCCACGTATCCCGGGAACGTATGCATATCCTGGGATCACGTGGGCCCGCACCACCAATCATAATGTAGTATTCTCATTGATAGTTACAGTGAGTTCCCTTTGTACAGAGCTCCCATTACTATCCATGAGACTATCCCGCCAAAACATACAACAGTGGGTTACCGCAAAGTTCAGTGCTGGGACCTCAGCTATTTACAATATACATCAATGATTTAGATGAAGGAATTGAATGTAATCTCTCCAAGTTTGCAGATGACACTAAGCTGGGTGGTGGTGTGATCTGTGAGGAGGATGCTAAGAGGCGGCAGGGTGACTTGGATAGGTTAGGTGAGTGGGCAAATGCATGGCAGATGCAGTATAATGTAGATAAATGTGAGGTTATCCACTTTGGTGGCAAAAACAGGAAGGCAGAATATTATCTGAATGGCGGCAGATTGGGAAAAAGGGAGGTGCAACGAGACCTGGGTGTCATGGTACATCAGTCATTGAAAATTGACATGCAGGTACAGCAGGCGGTGAAGAAGGCAAATGGCATGTTGGCCTGCATAGCGAGAGGATTTGAGTATAGGAGCAGGGACGTCTTACTGCAGTTGTACAGGGCCTTGGTGAGGCCTCATCTGGAATATTGTGTACAGTTTTGGTCTCCTAATCTGAGGAAGGACGTTCTTGCTTATTGAGGGAGTGCAGCGAAGGTTCACCAGACTGATTCCCGGGATGGCAGGACTGACATATGAGGAGAGACTGGATCGACTAGGCTTATATTCACTGGAATTTAGAAGAGTGAGAGGGGATCTCATAGAAACATATAAAATTCTGTTGGGATTGGACTGGGTTAGATGCAGGAAGAATGTTCCCGATGTTGGGGAGGTCCAGAACCAGGGGTCACAGTCTAAGGATAAGGGGTAAGCCATTTAGAACTGAGATGAGGAAAAACTTCTTCACTCAGAGTGGTGAACCTGTGGAATTCTCCACCACAGAAAGTTGTTGAGGCCAGTTTGTTTGATATATTCAAAAGGGAGTTAGATGTGGCCCTTACGGCTGAAGGGATCAAGGAGTATGGAGAGAAAGCAGGAATGGGGTACTGAAGTTGCATGATCAGCCATGATCATATTGAATGGTGGTGCAGGCTCGAAGGGCCGAATGGTCTGCTCCTGCATCTACTTTCTATGCTTCTATGTAAATAAGAAAAACACCTCACATATTTAAAATTAATTGAAATTGAATTGTTTTGGAAATTTTTTTTTTTTCGATTTAAAAAAATATTTTAATAGCATTAAAAATTAACTTAGCTCGATGGACAGGATTTTTAATATAAAAATTTGTGATAAAATTTAATTTTCTATCTTTTAAAACTCTTACGCTGGTAGAAGCAAGCCGTACGCCTGCTGTTACCGGGCGTAAAAGTTTGAAGGACAATCGCTGGGCAGGAGTTGGACAAATAGCCCAATCTCTGCCCGCTTCACCCGTCTAAACCCAGAACTTGCAGGGCCTCTTGGGGTATGTGCGCGCATCGTGCACACCTGGATAGGCCGCAGTTTGCGGCCCAATGGGCCATCAACAAGAACAACAACAACAACTTGCATTCATATAGCGCCTTTAACATAGTAAAACATCCCAAGGCACTTCACAGGAGAGATTATCAAACAACATTTGACACCGAGCTACATAGGGAGATATTATGACAGGTGACCAAAAGCTTGGTCAAAGAGGTAGGTTTTAAGGAGTGCCTTAAAAGGGGAGAGAGAGGCGGAGAGGTTTAGGGAGCGAGTTCCAGAGCTTAGGGCCTAGGCAGCTGAAGGCACGGCCGCCGATGGTGGAGCAAAGGAACTCAAGGATGTTCAAGAAACCAGAATTAGAGGGGCGCAGAGATCTCGGGGAGGGATTGTGGGGCTGGAGGAGCTTACAGAGATGGCGAGGGGCAAGGGCCATGGAGGGATTGATAATCTTACAATCAAGGCGTTGCCGGACCGGGAGCCACTGAAGGTCAAACAATGACATGAAAACTGCTGTACTATTGTAAAGGTTTAGAGGGTTACCAACCATGGTGGGCAGATGGAGTTAAGATACAGATCAGCCATGATCTAATTGAATGGCGGAACAGGCTCGAGGGGCTGAATAGTCGTCTCTTGTTCCTATGTTCCTAACCCAAGTTGTTCCCCAATCAGGCTGCAGCCCCACACTGCCTCGTTGACTCTTGATGCCATCGGAAGTGCTCAGATGTCTTATAAAGAAACAAATTGCTACTCGAAGGTCGGTCTACTTATGTAAATTAGAGATGGCATATAAATGTGGTCTTGCTGGAGTCATCCATGTAAAAAAAAAACGCACTTATTTCATGTCCATTAACATAGAATGATATTGAATGTCCAGCCCAGAAACAGACCATTGGGCCCCACCGTTCCGTGCCGGGGTTTATGTCCCACCGCTCCGTGCCGGGGTTTATGTCCCACCGCTCCGTGCCGGGGTTTATGCCCCACCGCTCCGTGCCGGGGTTTATGTCCCACTGCTCCGTGCCGGGGTTTATGCCCCACCGCTCCGTGCCGGAGTTTATGCCCCACCGCTCTGTGCCTGGGTTTATGTCCCACCGCTCTGTGCCGGGGTTTATGTCCCACCGCTCCGTGCCGGGGTTTATGCCCCACCGCTCCGTGCCGGGGTTTATGCCCCACCGCTCCGTGCCGGGGTTTATGTCCCACCGCTCCGTGCCGGGGTTTATGTCCCACCGCTCCGTGCCGGGGTTTATGCCCCACCGCTCCGTGCCGGGGTTTATGTCCCACCGCTCCGTGCCGGGGTTTATGTCCCACCGCTCCGTGCCGGGGTTTATGTCCCACCGCTCCGTGCCGGGGTTTATGTCCCACCGCTCCATGCCGGGGTTTATGTCCCACCACTCCGTGCCGGGGTTTATGTCCCACCGCTCCGTGCCGGGGTTTATGCTCCACACCAGCCCCCTCCCACCCCTCTCCATCTCACCCCATCACCATATCCTTCTATTCCTTTCTCCCTCATGTGTTTATCCAGCTTCCCCTTAAATACATCGATACTATTCACCTCAACCCCTCCCTGTGGCAGCGAGTTCCACATTCTCACCCCTCTATTGGGTTTATTGCTGACTATCTTATATTTATGGTCCCTTATCTGCAGTCGGGCCAATATTTATCCCTCAATCAACATCACTAAAACAAAAACAGATTATCTGGCCATTATCACGGGGCTGTTTGTGTGGGAGCTTGCTGTGCGCAAATTGGCTGCTGCGTCTCCTACACTACGACAGCGACTACACTCCAAAAGGACTTCATTGGCTGTAGAGCACTTTGGATGTCTTGATGTCGTGAAAGGCGCTATATAAAGACAATTCTATCTGTCTTTTAGGGAAAATTCATTCACACGTGGCACAAGTTTGAGCTGCCCAGTAATAAACTTCGTTTCACAACCAGTTTAAGAAACTGGATTGTTTTTCCACACTGGATTTTGATGTTTAATCTTTTTCTGGTGTTTCTTGGTGACAGCTCTTGGGTATTTTTGTGTTTGATATTTTTTTGACTGGATAACTTATTAAAGTGTCCGCCGTGGCTCAGTGGCCAACACATTGCGCCTCTGAGCTGGAAACTTTGTGGGTTCAAGTCCCACTCCAGAGACTTGAGCACAAAATCTAGGCTGACATTCCCAGTGCGGTGCTGAGGGAGTGCTGCACTGTCGGAGGGGCAGTATGGAGGGAGTGCCGCACTGTCGGCGGGGCAGTATGGAGGGAGTGCTGCACTGTCGGAGGGGCAGTATGGAGGGAGTGCCGCACTGTCGGCGGGGCAGTATGGAGGGAGTGCCGCACTGTCGGAGACGCAGTACTAAGGGAGCGCTGCACTGTCGGAGATGCCGTCTTTTGGATGAGACGTTAAACCGAGGCCCCGCCTGCTCTCTCAGGTGGACGTAAAAGATTCCATGGCACTATTTCATAGAAGAGCAGGGGAGTTATCCCCGGTGTCCTGGGGCCAATATTTATCCTTCAATCAACATCACAAAAACAGATTATCTGGTCATTATCACATTGCTGTTTGTGTGGGAGCTTGCTGTGCGCAAATTGGCTGCCGCGTTTCCTACATTACAACAGTGACTACACTCCAAAACTATCAGCAGATCTTATTATTGCATCTAATCAGCCCCCCTTCTCCATTCTCGCCTGCCCCTCCCAAAATAAAAAACATGAAATGTTCTTGTGGCTGGAACCTCCTCCAGCCCCACAACCCCCCGAGATCTCTGCGCTCCTCCAATTCTGCCCTCTTGTGCATCCCCCATTTTCTTTGCTCCACCATTGGTGGCCGTGCCTTTAGCCGCCTAGGCCCCAAGCTCTGGAATTCCCTCCCTAAACCTCGCCGCCTTTCTGTCTCCTCCTTTAAAACCTGCCTTACAACCTACCTCTCGGACCAAGCCTTTGGTCACCTGGGAGGACAGACGCACCAACGTTGGCGTCCTCGACCAGGCCAACATCCCCAGCATTGAAGCACTGACCACACTTGATCATCTCCGTTGGGCGGGGCACATAGTTCGCATGCCTGACACGAGACTCCTAAAGTAAGCGCTCAACTCGGAACTCATCCACAGCAAGCGAGCCCCAGGTGGGCAGAGGAAACGTTACAAGGACACCCTCAAAGCCTCCTTGATAAAATGCAACATCCCCACCGACACCTGGGAGTCCCTGGCCAAAGACCGCCCTAAGTGGAGGAAGAGCATCCGGGAGGGCGCTGAGCACCTCGAGTCTCGTCGTCGAGAGCATGCAGAAACCAAGCACAGGCAGCGGAAGGAGCGTGCGGCAAACCAGTCCCACCCACCCTTTCCTTCAACCACTGTCTGTTCCACCTGTGACAGGGACTGTGGCTCTCGTATTCGACTGTTCAGCCACCTAAGAAATCACTTCAGGAGTGAAGCAAGTCTTCCTCGATTCCAAGGGACTGCATATGATGATGATGATAATGTCTTCGGTGGCTCGGTGTCAAATTTTGTTTGATAATCGCTCCTGTGAAGTACCCTGGGATGTTTTACTATGTTAAAGGTGCTCTATAAAGGCAAGTTGTTGTTGAGAGAAAGAGAGAAGGAAACTAAAGAATGTAAGAACTAGGAGCAGGAGTTGGCCATTCGGCCCCTTGGGCCTGCCTCCGCCATTCAATAAGATCACGGCTGATCATCGACCTCAACTCCACCTACCCAAACTGTTCCCATATCCCTTGGATCCCCTTTGTTCCCAAAAAGGGGGGACATTTAAGGCATAATTTGATTTGTGTGGTTGAATTTAAAAGTAAATGATGGCACACGCACAGGGCTCTGTACAGCTTGTCCGAGGAATGCAGTAAGGTGGCAGTCTGTGGGTTTATTTGTGGCCATACGCAGTATGTATATTTGGAGAAGTACCAGATTGTAATGAATGCCCGTTTGTGC
Source organism: Pristiophorus japonicus (assembly GCF_044704955.1). Lineage (NCBI taxonomy): Eukaryota > Metazoa > Chordata > Chondrichthyes > Pristiophoridae > Pristiophorus > Pristiophorus japonicus. The sequence continues at coordinate 368,552,838 of NC_091978.1, forward strand.
CGTTCAGTCGCAAGCTGAAGTGGTTTAACAACATGATCTTGGCCAGTTTCCTCCCTGACTGACCCACAGCCCAGAGCTAGTGGGTGGTGCAAACACACATCCCCTCTTTATAGTACCAACATCACCACAGCAGATTATCTGCTCATCCTTCTCCTTCTCGTAAGGCAGTCTCTCGGGGTCGAGGGTGACTTGCGTCTGTTATGTTCAGTGTAACTCCACAAGACTGTGCTGTAAGCTCAAACTGCTGAGACCTTAGTCTCTTTACTCACACTCCAGAGTGAAGAATCAGCAAGGCAGACAACCTTTTATACCTGCTTGCACGAGGTGTGCAGGTGACCCTTTGGGTCTCCAACAGGTGCTCCCCCTGGTGGCAAGTCTTACACTACTAACTTAGATAGGTTAGGTGAGTGGGCAAATGCATGGCAGATGAAGTATAATGTGGATAAATGTGAGGTTATCCACTTTGGTGGTAAAAACAGAGAGACAGACTATTATCTGAATGGTGACAGATTAGGAAAAGGGGAGGTGCAACGAGACCTGGGTGTCATGGTACATCAGTCATTGAAGGTTGGCATGCAGGTACAGTAGGCGGTTAAGAAAGCAAATGGCATGTTGGCCTTCATAGCGAGGGGATTTGAGTACAGGGGCAGGGAAGTGTTACTACAGTTGTACAGGGCCTTGGTGAGGCCACACCTGGAGTATTGTGTACAGTTTTGGTCTCCTAACTTGAGGAAGGACATTCTTGCTATTGAGGGAGTGCAGCGAAGGTTCACCAGACTGATTCCCGGGATGGCGGGACTGACATATCAAGTAAGACTGGATCAACTGGGCTTGTATTCACTGGAGTTCAGAAGAATGAGAGGGGATCTCATAGAAATGTTTAAAATTCTGATGGGTTTAGACAGGTTAGATGCAGGAAGAATGTTCCCAATGTTGGGGAAGTCCAGAACCAGGGGTCACAGTCTAAGGATAAGGGGTAAGCCATTTAGGACCGAGATGAGGAGAAACTTCTTCACCCAGAGAGTGGTGAACCTGTGGAATTCTCTACCACAGAAAGTTGTTGAGGCCAATTCACTAAATATATTCAAAAAGGAGTTAGATGTAGTCCTTACTACTAGGGGGATCAAGGGGTATGGCGAGAAAGCAGGAATGGGGTACTGAAGTTGCATGTTCAGCCATGAACTCATTGAATGGCGGTGCAGGCTCGAAGGGCCGAATGGCCTACTCCTGCACCTATTTTCTATGTTTCTATGTTTCTGTTATAAAGTTTACATACATAACAGCGTCACACCAAACTGAGGGACCTACAGTCTCTGTCACAGGGGGGGCAGACGGTGGTTGGAGGGACGGGTGGGTGGGGGGCCTGGGTTGTCGTGCGCTCCTTCCGCTGTTTGCGCTTGGCTTCCGCGTGCTCCCGACGAAGAGACTCGAGGTGCTCGGCACCTTCCCGGCTACTCGTCCACCACTTTGAGCGATCCTGGGCCAGGGACTCCCAGGTGTCGGTGGGGATGTTGCATTTTTTCAAGGAGGCTTTGAGGGTGTCCTTGAAGCGTTTCCTCTGCCCTCCTGGGTCATTATCCCATTGCTGTCTGTGGGACCTTTGCTGTGCGCAAATTGGCTGCCGAGTTTCCTACATTACAACAGGAGCAGTCAAGGAGCAGAATGGATAGCTAGACAGAAAGCAGGGAGTAGGGGTTAGAGGTAGCTATTCACAGGGGCAGAAGGTGGGCAGTGGTGCTCCACAAGAATCAGTGCTGGGACCACTATTTTATATTAAGGATTTAGACTTTGGAATCAAAAACACAATTTTTATATTTGCGGCTGACGACGGATTGGGGGTGGGGCGGGGCGATAGTCAGTTCCGAGGAGGACAGCAGGAGGAGATTAATAAACTTGCAGAATGGGCATATAATTGGCAAATGAAATTCAAAACACACAACTGTGAGTTGTTACATTTTGGTCGGAAGCATAGCGAGGTCACACATTACTTGGAGGGTGCAAGTCTTGGTGGGATTTCGGAGTACAAATACTCAAATCACTAAAAGTCGCGTCACAGGTTAGCAACGCCATAAAAAAGCAAACCAAGCACTAGGGTTTATTTCTAGAGATATAGAATTGAAAAGTAGTGAAGTCATGCTAGCCCTGTATCAGTCCTTGGTTAGACCACAGTACTGCATGCAGTTCTGGTCGCCAGATTATAAAAAGGGTGCAGAGAAGATTTACAAGGATGATACCAGAAATGTGTGAGGGTATACACATCGGGAAAGGATGAACAGGCTGGGTCTCTTTTCTCTTGAAAAAAGAAGGTTGAGGGGTGACCTAATAGAGGTCTTTAAAATTAGGAATTTTGATAGAGTGGATACAGAGAGAATGTTTCTACTTACATAAGAACATAAGAAATAGGAACAGGAGTAGGCCATTTGGCCCCTCGAGCCTGCTCCACCATTCAATGGCTGATCTGATCATGGACTCAGCTCCACTTCCCTGCCCACTCCCCATAACTCTTTACTCCCTTATCGCTCAAAAATCTGTCTATCTCTGCCTTAAATTTATTCAATGACCCAGCCTCCACAGCTCTCTGGGGCAGAGAATTCCACAGATTTACAACCCTCTGAAAGAAGAAATTCCTCCTCATCTCAGTTTTAAATGGGCGGCCCCTTATTCTGAGACTATGTCCCCTAGTTTTAGTTTCCCCTATGAGTGGAAATATCCTCTCTGCATCCACCTTGTCGAGCCCCCTCATTATCTTATATGTTTCGATAAGATCACCTCTCATTCGTCTGAACTCCAATGTGTATAGGCCCAACCTACTCAACCTATCTTGTCATCTCCCCCTCATCTCAGGAATCAGCCTAGTGAACCTTCTCTGAACTGCCTCCAATGCAAGTATATCCTTCCTTAAATACGGAGACCAAAACTGTACGCAGTAGTGTGGCCTCACCAATACCCTGTACAGTTGTAGCAGGACTTCTCTGCTTTTATACTCTATCCCCCTTGCAATAAAGGCCAACATTCCATTTGCCTTCCTGATTACTTGCTGTACCTGCATACTAACTTTTTGTGTTTCATGCACAAGGACCCCCAGGTCCCTCTGTACTGCAGCACTTTGCAATTTTTCTCCATTTAAATTACAATTTGCTTTTCTATTTTTTTTTTGCCAAAGTTGATAACCTCACATTTTCCCACATTGTACTCCATCTGCCAAATTTTTGTCCACTCACTGAGCCTGTGACAGAGTCTGTGGCTATCGTATTGAGCTGTTCAGCCACCAAAGAACTCACCAGGACTGGAAGCAAGTTCTCCTCAATTTCAAGGGATTGCCTATGATGATGATGATTACTTTGCAGATTTTTTTTGTGCCTCCTCATCATTTGCCTTCCCACTCATCTTTGTATCATCAGCAGTACATTACACTCGGTCCTTTCGTCCAAGTCATTAATATAGATTGTAAATAGTTGAGGCCCCAGCGCTGATCCCTGCAGCACTCCACTAGTTACTGTTTGCCAACCGGAAAATGATTGTCGTGCAAACCCATCTGGGGTTCACTAATGTATTTAAGAGAAGGAAATCTGCCATCCTTACCCAGTCTGGCAGATATGTGACAACTGACCCACAGCAATGTGGTGGACTCTTAACTGCCCTCTGAAATGGTGGCTCACTACCACCTTCTCGAGGGCCGTTAGGGATGGGCAATAAATGGTGGCCTTGCCAGCGATGCCCACATCCCATGAACAAATAAATAAAACTGCCTATTAAAATTATTTATGGAGTTCGCTTCCACCAACTTTTCAGGTAGAGCATTCCAGATTTCAACAACTCTGAGTAAAAAAAAATGTCTCCTCTTATCATATCAACCACCATATCAACTTGCCCCGCCACCTTTAAGGATTTGTGTATATGGACACCAAGGTGTCTCTGCTCATCTACACTTTTCAAAATCGCACCATTTTAAGGGCGTAATTTTCCCCAAAGCCTTTTTTTGGCGTACTTGAAGAGTTACGCCCGATTTTTTTTTTGTGGGCCAAGTACGCCAAAAAGAAAGTGTTGTAAGTTACCCCCGGATCTCCTCATTTTGGCGCGGCCTAACCCCACCTTTAGTTTTGGGAGTGGAGCCTTCATCTGCGCCAAAAAGATCGGGTTACCATGGTAACCAGCGACACAACGCGAGCTGAGGTTGGAAAGTGAAACATACAGCCAGCTCTCAACACATTAAAAGAATTGAAAAACACATAGCACCAACTTACCTCCAACTCTCTCTGACTCTCTCATACACCCTCTCTCTCTCTGTCTCTCTCGTACACCCTCTCTCTCTCTCTCTCTCTCTCTCGTACACCCTCTCTCTCTCTGTCTCTCTCGTACACCTTCTCTCTCTCTCGTACACCCTATGTCTCTCTCTCTCCCTCTCGAACACCCTCTCTCTCTCTCTCTCGTACACCCTGTGTCTCTCTCTCTCTCTCTCTCTCTCTCTCTCGAACACCCTCTCTCTCTTGTACACCCTGTCTCTCTCTCTCTCTCTCTCTCTCTCTCTCTCTCGAACACCCTGTCTCTCTCTCTCTCTTTCTCTCTCTCTCTTTCTCTCTCTCTCTCTCGAACACCGTCTCTCTCTCTCTTTCTCTCTCTCTCTCTTACCTTTCCATACTAGTCCTCCCAAAGTGCATCGTTGCACACTTCGCATTGAACTCCATTTGCCATGCTTCTGCCCAGTCTATGTCATCCTGAAGTCTACAACTATCCTCATCACTATCTACTACTTTGCCAAGTTTTGTATCATCTGCAAACATTATAATCCTGCTCCCTACACTCGAGTCTAGGTTGTTCATAAAAATTGAAAAGGGTAACGGACCCAAAATCAACCCTCGGGGAACATCACTGCAAACCACCTCCCATGTCTGAAAAACATCCATCTGCCGCCCCCCTTTGCTTCCTGTCACTAAGCCAATTGTGTATCCATATCGCCACTTTCTCCTTAATTCCATCATCTTAACAAGCCTCCTGTGTGGCACTTTGTCAAATGACATCCGAAATTCCACATATACATCTACTGTAGTACCTTCTCTGTTCCCTCATCAAAGAATTCAGTCAAGTTCGTCAGACACGATTTGCCTTTTAACAAATCCACGATGGCACTCGTTGATTTGCCTTCCCAAATGAAAGTTCGCTTTGTCCCTGATAATGGTTTCCAATAACTTGCTCGCAGCATGGTCCCACAAACAGCAATATGATAATGACCAGATAACCTGGGTGTTTATTTTTAACTGAATAATGTCCAGGACACTGGAGAGAACACCCCTGCTCTTCTTCAAAATATTAGCCGTGGGATCTTTTACGTCCACCTGAGGGGGCAGACGGGGCCTCGGTTTAACGTCTCATCTGAAAGACGAAGCCTCAGACATTGCAGCACTCCCTCGGCACTGCGCTGGGAGTGTCGGCCTGGATTTTGTGCTCAAGTCTCTGGAGTTGGATTTGAACTTATTGAATGGTGGTGCAGGCTCGAAGGGCCGAATAGCTTACTCCTGCACCTATTTTCTATCTTTCTAACCCACAACTTTCTGATTTGGAGGCGAAATATACAGCGCTCCGAGGGACTGCCTGAGAAGAAGATCTGTGGAACAGTTGATGTTCTGCTCACCACAAATTGCTGGAGAAATACCACCAACGATGTCTCCGCAAGATCCTGCCAATCCCCTGGGAGGACAGACGCACCAACGTCGGTGTCCTCGACCAGGCCAACATCCCCAGCATCAAAGCACTGACCACACTCGACCAGCTCTGTTGGGCGGGCCACATTGTCCGCCTGCCCCAACACAAGACTCCCAAAGCAAGCGCTCTACTTGGAACTCCTACACGGCAAGCGATCCCCAGGTGGGCAGAGGACACGTTTCAAGGACACCCTCAAAGCCTCCCTGATAAAGTGCAACATCCCCACTGACACCTGGGAATCCCTGGCCAAAGACCGCTCTAAGTGGAGGAAGAGCATCCGGGAGGGCGCTGAGCACCTCGAGTCTCGTCGCCGAGAGCATGCAGAAACCAAGCGCAGGCAGCGGAAGGAGCGTGCGGCAAACCAGACTCCCCACCCACCCTTTCCTCCAACCACTGTCTGTCCCGCCTGTGACAGAGACTGTAATTCCCATATTGGACTGTACAGTCACCTGAGAACTCACTTTTAGAGTGGAAGCAAGTCTTCCTCGATTCCGAGGGACTGCCTATGATGATGATGATGTTCTGATGAACCCGAAACATCGAACGTGTGCTATCTCCACAGATTGGAGCTTTTCCAGATTTTTTCTGTTTTATGCTTCAGATTTCCAAGATGTGGAGTGTTTTAGTTTTTTTTTCCCTTCTCTCTCTGGTTCTCCTTTGTGCGATTTCTCACTCTCTCACTCTGCTGTATTCTTTCTGCACAGTTTGTCCTCTCTCTCTCTCTCTCTCTCTCTCTCTCGCTTATCACTGTCTCTTGCTTCAACCACTCTAGCTGCTCTCTCGGCAAAGCTTGGCAGCTATGAAAAGTCACTGGGTCTCGCATCTGCTTCCTTCAGAAGCCGAGTAGACAGGAAGCAAAAAACAAGTTTGTGTATAAAAAATGAAAACACTTGGCTTCGATCTTGACTCTTCATTGGGAGCTGGCTACTCGCATCGTATTGCAAAATATTTACAACAGAGAAACCGGGCGTTTGGCCAATGTGTCCCTGCGGTGTTTATATTCCACACCAGCCTCCTCCCACCCCTCTCCACTTAACCCCATCACCATATTCTTCTATTCCTTTCTCCCTCATGTGTTTATCCAGCTTCCCCTTAAATGCATCGATACTATTCATCTCAACCCCTCCCTGTGGTAGTGAGTTCCACATTCTCACCGCTCTCTGGGTAAAGTGGTTTCTCCTGAATTTCCTATTGGATTGCTTGGTGATTATCTTATATTAATACCCCCTCGTTCCAGTCTCGTCCGCAAGTGAAAACATCTCTACATCTACCCTATCAAACCCTTTCATAGTCCTAAAGGCCACTATCAGGTCATCTGTCGAAATCTCGACCTCCGATAAATGACTCAGACACCTTCAGCTCCGGCAGAAGTTTCTTTAATTTACTTGCTAGCAAGGGAAAGGTCACACTCAGTCAATGGCTAAGTGAACATGGTACAGTTTCACGAGATATTTATACAGTAAAACCCAAGTTATGGCCTCTCCCTGTGTATTGGCTCTGTCTCGCAGTCAGTGAATAGATAAAGCGTTAATTACTACATCCTTGTCCTGACATGGTTTCCAGATATTTCCTTTTGTCAGGGTTATTAGTTGGCCAGCCGGCCATTACTCGATGAGAGTGTGGTAATGAGCTATTACCTGCCTTGCATTGTGTCAGGATTGTCCAGTTTCCTGGTCAGTTATCTTTTTGCATCAAATGGATGAGGTCTCTACAAGAGATAATGGCTGGTGGTTTGAGTACTTCGAAAAGGGTGGGGTGGAGTGGAACTGGTGTTGTATAGACAATAGGAGAGCACCATGGGGGGTGGGGGGGGTGTACTTGTCTCAGCAGGACTTGCCTCCTAGGTGACTGGTGGCTATCAGCCCTTTCAAGCCAGGTTTAGCTGTTTATGCAAGCCGACTGCTTTATGCAGAAATTTCTGGAAGGACCAGGACTCCATTTTGTTATATATTAAAAAGGGCACACAAATACCCTGTGGTATCAGCTTAGATAGAAATACATTTCCACATTCCCCCATTTTGTCCTTCACAAGGACAACTTAATCCATTCTGATCTTGTACAGTCTCTCTATTTCCATTTCCACACAAGAGCCTTCAGTAGTTGTTGCTACCATAACTCTAGCCGTGGTCTCGGTAGGTAACATGGCTTTTCCCACCCTGGCACAGCAACACTAAACCAAGACAAATAATAGATAGAGGCCGAAGACTATCAGCAGGAATATGAGCAAACCCTGTACCACAGATTTCCCTAGGGATTTCAACCATCCCGATGCCCAACCCCACAAGGTGATATCATCCTGGCCAACTGTTTGTTTATACTCTATTACCTTTTTCCTAATGTATTCAGCTATCTGGGATATACGTACAGCATTCTCCACCTATTAATGCGCATGTCCCTCCTTCCTTGGCTAGGAGATAATCTAAGGCCATACGATTTTGGAGAGCCACTGTTCGAATAGCTACCATTTCATCATTTACCCCTTCAAAGGCTTGGGAAGTTGCCTTGGCTACTGATTCGACTAAGTTAGCCAGTTCCCGTAACTGCCATTCGGTCGATGCTATTCCAGAGGGTGGCACCATTACCTTGAATATTCCGTTTAGCCATGTCAAATCCTGTTTAAATCTATGACTTCCATAGGCATCCCTTAGAGTCTTTATTGATCTGATAAAGGGTACCACATAACATAAGTAACAGGACCCTGTCCAGTTGGCTGGTAACCATGGGTAGGCTTTATGGCCACAAATAAAGTAGGTGCAATTATAGGACGTCAGCTCCTGGTCCTTTCGCGCCATCCATACTCGAGTGGTCTCACCTTCCCACCCTTCACCTGGGGCTTTGTAATGGACCATCGTCCAGCCAACGGTTGCTATCTTTCTCTCAGTGGGATTAGTTGTGGCTTGCCATTTAGTCATTTGGGAACACTTGCTGCGTCCCATTTCTGGTCCTTTAGTCTCATCACTCACTAGGCATATTATACCTTCAGGATTTCCTATTCCGGGAGTAATACTTAGGAAGGGAGGCTGGCGGTTATTATTATAATTGGGCTGGTACCATCTCTGGAAGGCTGTAAGTTTATACCCTGCCGACCTCCACTCTGTTTGCTCCTTCGTTTCTGACACCTTGGTTAGGTTTGTCTTATTTTGCACTATCAACCATTCTACCATTTCTGATTCGTTAAAGGGGACAGATCTCAGGGGAATACCCCCTTCGGAGTGGACAGGTACATGGGAACATATCCAACAACTCGACAAGTTTTTTTCCTGAGCATACTTATGACTCAGTGCCATAAATATGTTTACTTGCAGTTCCCTTCGGTGGCGGGTCTGTACCCCTGGTGTGATCAATAATGCAAAGTAAAACCCTGTCAAGCCCAGCACCATCAGTCCCCATAGTCCGTACAGTTCCTTATTCAGTCTTCCTTTTTCTGTTCCTCTGGTTCCTTCTTCCCTTCCTCCTGGTCGGGTGCCCTTTTGCAATGGGACGCATGGATCCATGTTGGTCTTTCCTTCACCTTGATTGCAGTATTAGTCGCCAGCAAGACCTGGTATGGTCCTTCAAATCTTGGCTGTAGACTGCTTTTTCTTTTAAAGATTTTGATGTAAACGAATTCCCGGGCTCCAGGTTATGACCCTTCCCTTCCGCTGGCTTGACTTGAGCTTCCTTTACCTGTGAATGAAAGCTGGAAATACATTTGGTTAGTGCAATACAATAATTCGACATATTTTCCTCCATTTTGTGGATGTCCATTTGTTTTGCAGTAAATGGTGCTGTAAAAGGTAGTCGTTGGGGACGTCCCATAACTATCTCATGCGGTGACAGGCCTGTTGTTCTGTTGGTTGCAGATCGCGTTACCATCAAAGCTAAGGGCAGCAGTTCTGTCCATTTCAGTCCAGTGTCATTACATAGTTTTGCCAGCTTATTTAAGCATTCCATTATATCTTTCAACAAGTCCAGCTTATTGTGGATGATAACTGCAATGAAAACGTTGATTAATCTGTAAAGCTTTACACATTTCTCTTATAACAGTTCCCGTGAAATGTGACCCGTTATCACTCGAAAGCTTAGCAGGGATTCCGAAGCGCGGTACGATTTCCTTTAACAAACATTTAGCAACAGTAGTGGCATCGGCCTTTTTACATGGAAAGGCTTCAATCCATCTAGAGAACACATCTACAATAACTAATACATACTTGAAACCCATACACATAGGTAATTCAATAAAATCCATTTGTAAATGTACAAAAGGCCCGACTGGATTTGGGTGGGAGGCAGATTCTACTTTTTCCGTCTTACCTGGATTCATTGTCTGACAAGTAACGCAATTTTCACAGATTTGTTTTGCAACTGTCGAATTACCTGGTGCATACCAAGTTGCCAAAATATAATCTGCCAATCCCCCTTTGCCCGCATGTGTGAATGTATGAACACATCGGGCAATCCATGGAAGTAAGGATCTGGGGGCCACCACGCGGCCATCGTGGTGAACCCATATTCCTTCTGTATTTTTATAACATTGATCCTTTGTGCAGGTCAACACCTCCTCCGTACTGGCCTGTGACTGAAAGGCCAGCACATCATTAATAGTGGGTGGCGGGTCTGAGCCGGATTTGATAACAGTTCGACTTCATATTTAGTGGTTCTTGCGGAGGTTAGGTGTTGGTTGGCACATTTAGCAAGTAAAATCTCGACAGAGTGTGGGATGTATAGAATGGTCGGATGATTTAGAGTTATTGTCTGAGCCTGTTGTTTAGCATAATAAGCTGCTGCCAGCAAAGGAAGACATCCTGGTAGTGTTAAGTCCTAGTTCGGGTGGTCAGCTGCATTCGACAATAATCGAGTCAGATACCTTCAATCTTTACGTCTTTATTGAAGCAGCTTCGGACCTGTTACCAAACTGCCAGCACAGAGTCTACAGATTCCGGGGCAGGCAGACAAAAGGTCTGCCTATCCTCACAGACGCATCCCTTTTATTCTTACAAACCGAAGGAGGTATGGCCTGCTTCATCAATCACAGTGTGTTACTAGGGCTTCATGAATTGACAGCCTGTTTATCTTTAGAACACTTTATGCTTTTACGAGCGGACTAGCCCAGCTTAATCACACGAAGCAAATGTGCACCTTATCAAGTCATGGCCATAAACCCTTGTTTATCAGTGATGGTCACACAAGCTACTTTGTCCACTACTTTCTCATGGGAAACCAAGTCTGTCTTTTCTTATTTTCTTATTGATTCCTAGAACCATTTTATTAACCCTTTCATGATTCTTCCACCTACATTCACAGTAGTCCGCGTGCCACTGGGTCTAGTTGGGTACTGAAATACGCTACCAGTCGCTGCCTGTCTCCATGTAACTGAGTCAAAACAGATTGTGCAAAACCCAACTTGTGATGCACAAATAAATTGAATAGCTTAGTGTAATCTGGTAATCCCAAGGCTGGTGCTGAAGTGAGGGACTGCTTAAGACTCTGGAAAGCATTCCGGGATACTTCATTCCAAATCTTTCTTTAAGCATTGTGAGAATATAGTAGATTCATTCACAGCTCATAGGTCATGGACAAACCTCCATTTGTCACTATTGGGCTTCTGAACCGGAAGAATCGGTGTGTTACATGAACTTCTCATTTATGCTTATAGTGATTCACAGATCACAGAATGTAAAGTACTTGTTTTATAATTTTAATAAAAGGCTTCCAAACCCAAGATTTTTCCAATACACCCAAAATGTTGATCAAGGAGATCACCTGAAATATCTCAAAATCCCAATTCAAATATTGTACTGCCACTCTTTATCCAAAAAAAAAATCCTCCTACTGAGCTAGAAGCTTTCGCGTCAAGATTTTATACCAAGGACAATGGGAGCGTACTCCCCCAGCCTGCACCTCGAGAGACCCACAAAGGCTTTTTTAAAAAAAAAAGGCATTACAACTTCCCTTCCCCGTTCTTTATCTTACTCCTAGACTAAATTTATGTCTTTCATACCAATATAATCAATGATTGCGTGTCTTCTTTCGACAAGTAAGTGAGCGTGTCAAATAAATTCTCTTTTTTTAACCACCGGGACCATGTCTCAACAAACCTATCCTTTGTGCATTTCCTAGCTCCGTAACTTCTCATCCGAATAAATCCACATCTGCGCTTCTAACTTAAAATGTCTTAAACTTCCCACATACAGGACAACACTATGAAGGGTTAAAAAACTTCACTCTGCTTGAAAAAGTGGGTGGAGCTAAAACAAACAGGCAGCTCCACAACCTTTCCAAACAGGTTTCCAGATACATGAAAAAAAACACAGAAGCACTCTCATTCAAAGACAAGACATTCACAAAAGTCTCTCTCCATTCAATAAAGCTTTTTTTTTTGGCTAGCTTTATTTTTTTTGAATCCATAAGTCACCATCAGGTTCTCTTTTTTTTTACATATTGATTCACTTCCTCTGTTAATTTTACATGGGCTTGAAGAATCGGAATCCAGGCCTTTTCTATTACTTTCCTTTTTTTTAACCTGGATCTCTGTTTACAAGACACTCCTCTAGACATGTTGTTCTCTCTAAATTAAATGAACCATCGGGTGGAAATGGCCTGTTTTCACCCTTAGTCCACTTTACCCTTCTTTTTCTTTGGTCAATTGAAGACTGACCACAATTCTGGAGCATGACATAGGCTGGTGTGCCTTTTGTGGTGTTTTACTTGCTCCGACACCCTTTCTGGATGATTAAGATTTTTCACAGTTTCGGATCTCTCAATCCTTTCGGTCAACGAGTTCTCTACGCCCACTTCTCCTGGCCGTTACGTGGCCTGAAAAAGCTCTTAATTCGGACTCAGTCTGGGTGTGTGAGAGATGTTGGCACGAACCAACCGTAGTTGATCAATCAGTTACTGTTTCTTCTCTTAATCAATCCTTGTTTTTCCAAATCACAATTTTCCCTAGTGACTCTTCCCGTTTCTCTAATTGCAATGTCGCACAAAGGTATTGCACACAACAGTATAACAAGGACAGCTAGGACAAACAACATTCACGCGAGTACACAAATCATAACCTTAAACACTATCTAAACAAATAATCAATTCTCAGTCTGCGTTGTACGCCACTACAGACCAAGTCCTTAATTTCTCCTAATAAAACTTATAAAACTTATGGTTCCATTACCCTAACTCTTATCACATAAGAACCTTCGATCGATTGCGCTTTTTTTCTAATCTTATCACATAAGAACCTTTTAAGAACCTTTTTTTTCCCCCCTAATAGCGCTGTTTCTACCTTACCGACTGAAACCTTCCCCGGGCTGTTTCGAGATTTTTCCAGAACCCGTTCCCTTCTGCTTGCGAGCTGAGAAAGAAATGGTTATAAAAAATAACTTTAGCTTTTAAATGTCGCGTCTCGTAGATTGTAGTACCTCCCCTGTAGACAACAGATTACATATGCGATTCAACAGTGAAGAAACCTCTTGTGAGCAAAAGGCTCACCTTGTTTTGGCCACTGAAGCCTTTCACTGGAGAGGCACTATGCCTGTATCCGTTTTACTCACAGGGCAGAGAGTATGCATCTCGGTGGAACCTCCAAGAAGTAACTGTCGAAATCTCGACCTCCGATAAATGACTCAGACACCTTCAGCTCCGGCAGAAGTTTCTTTAATTTACTTGCTAGCAAGGGAAAGGTCACACTCAGTTAATGGCTAAGTGAACACCTCCGAAATGGTACAGTTTCACGAGATATTTATACAGTAAAACCCAAGTTATGGCCTCTCCCTGTGTATTGGCTCTGTCTCGCAGTCAGTGAATACAGATAAAGAGTTAATTACTACATCCTTGTTCTGACATGGTTTCCAGATATTTCCTTTTGTCAGGGTTATTAGTTGGCCAGCCGGCCATTACTCGATGAGAGTGTGGTAATGAGCTATTACCTGCCTTGCATTGTGTCAGGATTGTCCAGTTTCCTGGTCAGTTATCTCTTTGTATCAAATGGATGAGGTCTCTACAAGAGATAATGGCTGGTGGTTTGAGTACTTCGAAAAGGGTGGGGTGGCGTGGAACTGGTGTTGTATAGACAATAGGAGAGCACCATGGGCGGGGGGTGGGGGGGGTGTACTTGTCTCAGCAGGACTTGCCTCCTAGGTGACTGGTGGCTATCAGCCCTTTCAAGCCAGGTTTAGCTGTTTATGCAAACCGATTGCTTTATGCAGAAATTTCTGGAAGGACCAGGACTCCATTTTGTTATATATTAAAAAGGGCACACAAATACCCTGTGGTATCAGCTTAGATAGAAATACATTTCCACACATCCCTCAGCCTTCTCTTTTTCTAAGAGCCCCAGTCTGTTCAATCCTTCCTGACAGGTATAACCTCTTAGTTCTGGTATCATTCCAGTCAAACTTTTTTTCACTGTCTCCAGTGCCCATATTGTCTTTAAAAATCATATGGAAACCAGAACTGTTCACGGTATGCCAAGTGTGGTCCAACCACAGAGATGCCAGTTCACTGGATATATTCAAGAGGGAGTTAGATGTGGCCCTTACGGTTAAGGGGATCAAGGAGTATGGAGAGAAAGCAGGAAAGGGGTACTGAGGGAATGATCAGCCATGACCTTATTGAATGGCGGTGCAGGCTCGAAGAGCCGAATGGCCTACTCCTGCACCTATTTTTCTATGTTTCTAACCATTCTACCTTGTCTGCGCTCTAATTCTGCCCTCCTGAGTATCCCTGATTATAATCGCTCCACCATCGGTGGCCGTGCCTTCTGTTGCCTGGGCCCCAGGCTCTGGAACTCCCTCCCTAAACCTCTCCGCCTCTCTACCTCTCTTTCCTCCTTCAAGACGCTCCTTAAAACCGACCTCTTTCGGTCACCTGCGTCAATTTCTACTTATGCGGCTCGGTGTCAAATTTTTATCGCTTAATATTCCTGTGAAGCCCCTTGGGACGTTTCACTACAGTAAAGGCTCTATATAAATAGCGTTGTTACTCTGCACTCCAGCTGTCAGCACATATTAACCACCATTGCTATATTACAGTCCTAATAGGTAGTCATAATTGTTGCCTTGTCTACGCCGCTCATAACTTCTAGGAAAACCCAATTCTATTTTTAAAGCCTCATCAGTTTTATGGTGTCGTGGAGCAGTCAGCCACGAAAAGCAGGCAGATAATGCAGTTCGTGCTGTCGCTGATTAACTCATGGACTGACTACTCTGGCACCATTTAACTGCCTCCAGCTTGCGTGGCTGGTGGAACGCGCAATTGGCAGGGTCTGTGGGTCACTGGCACAGAGGGCGGAGGAGAGATTAAACCGGGCCAGCCGGATTCTGCAAATCATTCATGCGTGCTTTAGCCACATTTATTGAATATGTGGCTGATCAAAGAATTGTGGTCCCTGCAATGATTGAAATACGTGGCTTTATAAGAGTCTCGAGGCTGGATTTTCGGATGGAGGATTTGTCGGGCTCTAATGGCGGTAAATTTTGCGGTGGGAAACGGTTTGCATCTGCAGCCACAAAATTCACCAGCTGGGCCCTGTGTGGGGGGCGGAGCGCTAAGGGAGGTGTTCCGTTTGGGTCTCCTAATCTGAGCAAGGACGTTCTTGCTATTGAGGAAGTGCAGCGAAGGTTCACCAGACTGATTCCCGGGATGGCAGGAGTGACATATGAGGAGAGACTGGATCGACTGGGCCTGTATTCACTGGAGTTTAGAAGAATGAAAGAGAATCTCTTAGAAACATATAAAATTCTGACGGGATTGAACAGGTTAGATGCAGGATGAATGTTCCCGATGTTGGGGAAGTCCAGAACCAGGGGACACAGTCTAAGGATAAGGGGTAAGCCATTTAGGACCGAGAGGAGGAGAAACTTCTTTACTCAGAGAGTTGTTAACCTGTGGAATTCTCTACCACAGAGAGTTGTTGATGCCAGTTCATTGGATATATTCAAGAGGGAGTTAGATGTGGTCCTTACGGCTAAAGGGATCAAGGGGTATGGAGAGAAAGCAGGAAAGGGGTACTGAGGTGAATGATCAGCCATGATCTTATTGAATGGAGTTTGCAGGCTCGAAGGGGCAAATGGCCTACTCCTGCACCTATTTTCTATGTTGCACACCGCTCTCAGGGCGCTAGGCCTGCTGAGCAAGGGAAAGTCTCCAGCTAAAGAGCCATCCTCGGAGTGCCCTGAGAGAGGCGTCCCTGGATAAAATCGCCACAAATCACACAACAAACATTCCCAACACCTTGAACCCCCCACCCCCCACATGAGGATAAATCGCAAAAATAAAACGAAACAAAAAAATGACACTGACCTCATTCACCAATTCCTTCACGCACCGTCGCCGGGACAGCTCTGACCACCTGGTTTTCCAGGCGGTCCCACCGCGGCGCGCTACTGGGTGCTCGAGGGTCAGCGACAAACAAAAATCATTGCCGCCATTGTGCCATTACCGACACTCCGGGGCGCGTACAGAGGTGGCAGCATACCGAAAATCCAGTTCGTTGTACCTGCTGAATGAACATTGTGAACATTACATCGAGTGTACAGCACAGAAACAGGCCATTCGGACCAATGGTTCCGTGCCGGTGTTCATGCTCCACACGGGACTCCTCCCACCCTACCTCATAACATGAGAAATAAGGGCAGGAGTCAGCCATTTGGCCCCTCGGGCCTGCTCCGCCATTCAATAAGATCATGGCTGATCTGTCTCTTCATCTCACCCCATCACCATATCCTTCTATTCCTTTCTCCCTCATGTGTTTATCCAGCTTCGCCTTAAATGCATCGATACTATTTACCTCAACCCCTCCCTGTAGCAGCGAGTTCCACATTCTCACCATCTCTGGGTAAAGAAGTTTCTCCTGAGTTCCCCATTGGATTTATTAGTGACTACCTTATATTGATGGCCCCTAGTTTGGAACAACCCCACCAGTGGAAACATCTATCAAACACTTTCATAATATTACAGACCTCTGTCAGGTCACCTCTCCATCTTCTCTTTTCCATAGCAACGAGCCCCAGTCTGTTCAATGATGGGTATAACCTCTCATTTCTCGCATCATCCTTGTAAATTTTTCTTGCACCTTTTCCAGTGCCTCTACATAGGAACAGGAGACCATTCAGCCCATCTATCCAGTTCCGGCATTCAATTAAACCATCGTTGATCTGTATCTTAACTTCTCATTCCTGCCTTAGTTCTGTAACCCTTAATACCCTTGCCCAACAAAAGTCTTATCAATCTCTGTTCTCAAATTTTCAATTGACCCTCCCAGCCTCAGCAGCGTTTTGGGGGAGAGAGTTCCAGATTCCCAGCACCCTTTGTGTGAAGAGGTGCTTCCTGGCATCACCCTGAACAGCCTGGCTCTAATTTTAAGGTGACAGCCCCTTGTTCTGGATACCTCTCAGCCCCACCTCCCCACCCCCACCAGAGGGAATAGTTTCTCTCGAGCTACCGTATCAAATTGTTTAATCATCTTAAACACCTCGATTAGATCACCCCTGAAACACAAGAGAATACAAGCCTGGCTGCTGCTTTGTCTTTTTTTCCGCTGAAGGGAAGTATGACTTTGTGTGAACAAGCAACATCCTTTTATGTAAATGGAGTGAAAGACTTTTGACAATCCAGGCAGTGTTTCTTTTGAAGGTGAGGTTTTATGAAAGGCTATCACTGAATAACAAGTTGGATAGTTCAGTAGATCACATTTGTGCCACACGGAGTAGTTGGAGCCAATAGTATAGATGCATTAAAGGGAAAGCTGGATACACATATGTGTGCGCTAGGTCCGTGCAGCAGAGCAGGTCTCCAGTCGTCCTGGTTAACCCTTGCCACTGGACCAAGACCTCGCTCTGTCAAGCCCGTGAGGTGGCTGGTGTGCAACGGTCACCACACGTTAAAACAATCCACCCACAGGCATCTTCCACCCTTCCAATTGGAGTTCAGGACTGGAACATCGGGTCCTTCATTGAAACATCGATGAACTCATGTGGAAGCAAGTCATCCTCGTTCGAGGGACCGCCTGTGATGATGAGGTCAATGCAACCTGCCCTCGTAATTTAGCCCCGGTATCGTTCTGGTGAATCTGCACTGCTCCCCTTCCACGGCTGATATATCCTCCCTGAGGGGCGGAGCCCAGAACTGAATCTAGTTACTTTTTATAACTAAAAAAAAAAATTGTTTCGGGATGTGGGCGTCGCTGGCAAGGCCGACATTTATTGCCCATCCCTAATTGCCCCTTGAGAAGGTGGTGGTGAGCCGCCGCCTTGAACCGCTGCAGTCCGTGTGGTGAAGGTGCTCCCACAGTGCTGTTAGGGAGGGAGTTCCAGGATTTTGACCCAGCGACGATGAAGGAATGGCCGATATATTTCCAAGTCGGGATGGTGTGTGACTGGGAGGGGAACGTGGAGGTGGTGGTGTTCCCATGCGCCTGCTGCCCTTGTCCTTCTAGGCGGTAGAGGTCGTGGGTTTGGGAGGTGCTGCCGAAGAAGCCTTGGCGAGTTGCTGCAGTGCATCTTGTAGATGGTGCACACTGCAGCCACGGTGCGCCGGTGGTGGAGGGAGTGAATGTTGAAGGTGGTGGATGGGGTGCCAATCAACCGGCTGCTTTGTCCTGGATGGTGTCGAGCTTCTTGAGTGTTGGAGCTGCAACTCATCCAGGCAAGTGGGGAGTATTCCATCACACTCCTGACTTGTGCCTTGTAGATGGTGGACAGGCTTTGGGGAGTCAGGAGGTATTTATGTGGGGACCAGAACTGTGCACAGTTCTCTATTGACCTTAAAGTTAGCCAAATAATTTTGGTCCCTATAATGATTGAAATTATTGATTTTTTAAAAAGTTTTGGTGCCTGTTGAGTACAAGTTCTGAGCACGACAATACATTTCAGGAATTTAATATACAAGTATCCAACTTATTGCAGTCTTGTTTTAATGCACTTTATATTATACATGATATTTTGAGGGTGAAATTTGCAAATAGCTTGTCCTAACGTGAAAGATTTCGCTTGGTGTTCTTGTACATGAATCACAGAAAGTTAACGTGCAGGTACAGCAAGCAATTCAGAGAGCGAATGGCATGTTAGCCTTTATTACAAAGGGATTGTAATATAAAAGTAAGACAGTCTTGCTACAGGGCCTTGGTGAGACCTGGAGTACTGTGTACAGTTTTGGTCTCCTTATACTTGCCATAGAGGGAGTGCAACGAAGGCTCACCAGACTGATTCCTGGGTTGGGGGGATTGTCCGATGAGGAGAGATTGAGCAGACTAGGCCGATATTCTCCAGAGTTTAGAAGAATGAGAGGTGATCTCATTGAAACATACAAAATTCTTACAGGGCTTGACAGGGTAGATGCAGTGAGGATGTTTTCCCCGGGCTGGGGAGTCAAGAACCAGGGGTCATAGTCTCAGGATAAGGGGTCGGCCACAAGACTGAGATGAGGAGAAATTTCTTCACTCAGAAGGTGGTGAATCTTTGGAATTCTCTGCCCCAGAGGGCTGTGGAGGCTCAGTCCTTGAGTATATTCAGGACAGAGATCGATAGATTTTTGGATTCTAAGGGAATGAAGGGATACGGGGATAATGCAGGAAAGTGGAGTTGAGGTAGAAGATCAGCCATGATCTCATTGAATGGCGGAGCAGGCTCGAGGGGCCAAATGGCCGACTCCTGCTCCTATTTCTTTGTGATCTTATAATTTTGAATTGTAACTTTTTTGTGATTTTTTTTTTCTTTCAGGGAGTGCTGTCCAATATTTCATCGATCACAGATCTGGGTGGCTTTGATCCAGTCTGGTTGTTCATGGTGGTCGGTGGTGTGATGTTCATTCTGGGATTTGCAGGATGTATTGGGGCTCTACGAGAGAACACTTTCCTGCTGAAGTTTGTAAGTACTCCGAGTATGCGTGGAACGTTGACAGCCCGGTGTTTGTCTACAGTGTCAGCCGTGGCCCCGTGTGCCTCGGAGTCACAAGGTTGTGGGTTCAAGTCCCACTCCAGGGACTTGAGCACAAAATTTAGGCCGACACTCCCAGTGTAGTACTGAGGAAGTGCCGCACTGTCGGAGGGGCAGTACTGGGGGAGCACCGGACTGTCGGAAGGACAATACTGAGGGAACGGCGCACTGTTGGATAGGCAGTACTGAGGGAGCACTGCACTGTCGGAGGGGCAGTACTGGGGGAACCGCTGCACTGTCGGAGGGGCAGTGCTGAGGGAGTGCAGCACTGTCAGAGGTGCCGTCTTTCGGATGAGAAATTAAAACGAGGCCCCATCTGCCCTGTAAGGTGGACATAAAAGATCCCATGGCTACTATTTCGAAGAAACATAGAAAATAGGTGCAGGAGTGGGCCATTCGGCCCTTCGAGCCTGCACCGCCATTCAATGAGTTCATGGCTGAACATGCAACTTCAGTACCCCATTCCTGCTTTCTCGCCATACCCCTTGATCCCCCTAGTAGTAAGAACTACATCTAACTCCTTTTTGAATATATTTAGTGAATTGGCCTCAACAACTTTCTGTGGTAGAGAATTCCACAGATTCACCACTCTCTGGATGAAGAAGTTTCTCCTCATCTCGGTCCTAAATGGCTTACCCCTTATCCTTAGACTGTGACCCCTGGTTCTGGACTTCCCCAACATTGGGAACATTCTTCCTGCATCTAACCTATCTAAACCCATCAGAATTTTAAATGTTTCTATGAGATCCCCTCTCATTCTTCTGAACTCCAGTGAATACAAGCCCAGTTGACCCAGTCTTTCTTGATATGTCAGTCCCACCATTCCAGGAATCAGTCTGGTGAACCTTCGCTGCACTCCCTCAATAGCAAGAATGTCCTTCTTCAAGTTAGGAGACCAAAACTGTACACAATACTCCAGGTGTGACCTCACCAAGGCCCTGTACAACTGTAGTAACACCTCCCTGCCCCTGTACTCAAATCCCCTCGCTATGAAGGCCAACTTGCCATTTGCTTTCTTAACCGCCTGCTGTACCTGCATGCCAACCTTCAATGACTGATGTACCATGACACCCAGGTCTCGTTGCACCTCCCCTTTTCCTAATCTGTCACCATTCAGATAATAGTCTGTCTCTCTGTTTTTACCACCAAAGTGGATAACCTCACATTTATCCACATTATACTTCATCTGCCATGCATTTGCCCACTCACCTAACCTATCCAAGTCACTCTGCAGCCTCATAGCATCCTCCTCGCAGCTCACACTGCCACCCAACTTAGTGTCATCCGCAAATTTGGAGATACTACATTTAGTCCCCTCGTCTAAATCATTAATGTACACTGTAAACAGCTGGGGCCCCAGCACAGAACCTTGCGGTATCCCACTAGTCACTGCCTGCCATTCTGAAAAGTATCCATTTACTCCTACTCTTTGCTTCCTGTCTGCCAACCAGTTCTAAATCTACGTCAGCACACTACCCCCAATCCCATGTGCTTTAACTTTGCACATTAATCTCTTGTGTAGGACCTTGTCGAAAGCCTTCTGAAAGTCCAAATACACCACATCAACTGGTTCTCCCTTGTCCACTCTACTGGAAACATCCTCTAAAAATTCCAGAAGATTTGTCAAGCATGATTTCACTTTCACAAATCCATGCTGACTTGGACCTATCATGTCACCTCTTTCCAAATGCGCTGCTATGACATCCTTAATAATTGATTTCATCATTTTCCCCACTACCGATGTCAGGCTGACCGGTCTATAACTCCCTGTTTTCACTCTCCCTCCTTTTTTAAAAAGTGGGGTTACATTGGCTACCCTCCACTCCATAGGAACTGATCCAGAGTCTATGGAATGTTGGAAAATGACTGTCAAAGCATCCGCTATTTCCAAGGCCACCTCCTTAAGTACTCTGGGATGCAGTCCATCAGGCCCTGGGGATTTATCGGCCTTCAATCCCATCAATTTCCCCAACACAATTTCCCGACTAATAAGGATTTCCCTCAGTTCCTCCTTCTTACTAGACCCTCTGACCCTTTTATATCTGGAAGGTTGTTTGTGTCCTCCTTAATGAATACTGAACCAAAGTACTTGTTCAATTGATCTGCCATTTCTTTGTTCCCAGTTATGACTTCCCCTGATTCTGACTGCAGGGGACCTATGTTTGTCTTTACTAACCTTTTTCTCTTTATATATCTATAGAAGCTTTTGCAGTCCGTTTTAATATTCCCTGCAAGCTTCCTCTCGTACTCTATTTTCCCTGCCCTAATCAAACCCTTTGTCCTCCTCTGCTGAGTTCTAAATTTCTCCCAGTCTTTGTTGCTATTTCTGGCCAATTTGTATGCCACTTCCTTGGCTTTAATATTATCTCTGATTTCCCTTGATAGCCACGGTTGAGCCACCTTCCCTTATTTATTTTTTTACGCCAGACAGGGATGTACAATTGTTGTAGTTCATCCATGCGGTCTCTAAATGTCTGCCATTGCCCATCCACAGTCAACCCCTTAAGTATCATTCGCCAATCTATCCTAGCCAATTCACGCCTCATACCTTCAAAGTTACCCTTCTTTAAGTTCTGGACCATGGTCTCTGAATTAACTGTTTCATTCTCCATCCTAATGTAGAATTCGACCATATTATGGTCACTCTTCCCCAAGGGGCCTTGCACAATGAGATTGCTAATTAATCCTCTCATTACACAACACCCAGTCTAAGATGGACTCCCCCCTAGTTGGTTCCTCGACATATTGGTCGAGAAAACCATCCCTTATGCACTCCAGGAAATCCTCCTCAATCGTATTATTTCCAGTTTGGTTAGCCCAATCTATATACATATTAAAGTCACCCATGATAACTGCTGCACCTTTATTGCATGCACCCCTAATTTCCTGTTTGATGCCCTCCCCAACATCACTACTACTGTTTGGAGGTCTGTACACAACTCCCACTAACGTTTTTTGCCCTTTGGTGTTCTGCAGCTCTACCCATATAGATTCCACATCATCCAAGCTAATGTCCTTCCTAACTATTGCAATAATCTCCTCTTTAACCAGCAATGCTACCCCACCTCCTTTTCCTTTTATTCTATCCTTCCTGAATGTTGAATACCCCTGGATGTTGAGTTCCCAGCCCTGATCATCCTGGAGCCACGTCTCTGTAATCCCAATCACATCATATCTGTTAACATCTATTTGCACAGTTAATTCATCCACCTTATTACGGATACTCCTCGCATTGAGGCACAGAGCCTTCAGGCTTGTCTGTTTAACACACCTTGCCCCTTTAGAATTTTGCTGTAATGTGGCCCTTATTCCCGGTGTCCTGGCCCAATATTTATCCATCAATCAACATAATAAAAAAACAAGATTATCTGGTTATTATCACATTGCTGTTTGTGGGAGCTTGCTGTGCGCAAGTTGGTTGCCGCGTTTCCCACATTGCAGCAGTGACTACCGTTCAAAATGTACTTCATTGGCTTTGAGACAACCAGTGGCCGTGAAAGACGCTATATAAATGCAAGTCTTTGTTTTGCTCCGCAAGGGCGGCTAGAAACGAGGCCAGTAAGTTGCTTGAGCGCGTGTACCGCCCTTCTGACTTACATAAATGACCGCAGTCCCAGAGAAAGGAAGTTTAAATTGTATGGGCCCGAAATTGGTGGCCTTGTTGCCGGCGAGTGTTTTTTTGGCGGTTTCTCCTCAGTTCCAGTTTCCACTTGGCCTCCTGCTGGTGGGAGAGGGGTAGTACCGCTGGGAACCCACCCACTGGTGTTCGCTTGCGCGCGAGACGCGTTAGTGTCCTCCCGCCCACCGAGCTGACGGGTTGCTCCGGGTGGGATGGATTCGGCGGCAGCAGGGGGAAGCACCGCTGTGTGGAGGCAGGTCGATCCCCGACGGTAAGTGTGAAGACCTGCAAAAAAAAAAAGGTTAGTACACTTTTGTTTTCAGCGATTCAGGTGGATGGGGTCCCCTGAAGGATCTCCAGTGGGTTGTTTTTTGTGTAAATTTTCAATTATTGTGTTAGCACCCCCCCACCCCCCCTCCCTGGGCCCGACTCAATCCTCGGCGGCACTTTGCCGCGGGTCGCATTTGCCGCCGAGATTGGGAGCTCCCGCCCGCTGCGGCCCACCTTCACGGCGTAAGTCGGTTTTTCGCCGCCGGGCGGGTATTTCCAGGTCTTTGTGAGGAATCTCCCGGCCAAAGTACCATCGGGTATCTCGGTGGTGCTGTGGGCTTCACTTGGGTGGGACTTAGCTTTGACCAAGTTCGGTGATGCCCTGGGAACTCAGCGTAGGTCTTGCAAAGGGACCTTAACTAGGCTTGCGACCAGGTTCAATATGAAAAAAATGACACCCGGCAGCTGCCTTGTATACAGGAAGTAAAATTAGGAGCCACGGGATGTGGGTCATCGCTGGCAAGATCAGCCATCCCTAATTTCCCTCGACTGAGTGTCTCGCTGGGCCATTTCAGAGGGGCAGTTAAGCGTCAACCACATTGCTGTGGGTCTGGAGTCACATATCGGCCAGACCGGGTAAGGGCGGCAGATTTCCTTCCCTCAAGGGACATTAGTGAGGTGGGTTTTTACGACCATCATGGTCACCATTACTGATACTAGTCCTTTTTGTAAAATTCCAGATTTATTTAATTAACTGAATTTAAATTCCCCAGCTGCCCTGATGGGATTTGAACTTGGGTCTCTGGAGCATTAGTCCAGGCCTCTGGGTTACTGGTCCCGTAACATAACCACTGCACTCCTGTAATTCTGCCCTCTTGAGCATCCCCGATTATAATCACTCCACCAAGGGTGGCCGTGCCTTCAGCTGCCTGGGCCCTAAGCTCTGGAACTCCCTGCCTAAACCGTTCTGTCTCTCTCTCTCTCTCCTTATTTAAGACGCTCCTTGAAACCCACCTCTTTGACCATGTTTTTGGTCACCTGCCCTAATATCTCCTTTATGTGGCTCGTGTCAAATTTTGTTTGATAATCGCTCCTGTGACATTTTACCTCATTAAAGGCGCTATATAAATGCAATGTAGAAGATCAGCCGTGGGCTTATTGAATGGCGGAGCAGGCTCGAGGGGCCGAATGGCCGACTCGTGCTCCTATTTGTTATGTTCTAAGGCGCGTATTCAAATAAAGATTGAGGCGATATTAACACAGGTGACTAAAATGCTTTGTCAATGTTGCTACGTTTTAAGGAGCGTCTTAAACGAGGAGGGTGGAGAGGTTTAGGGAGCGAGTGCCAGAGCTTGGGGCCCAGGCAGCTGAAGGCACGGCCGCCGATGGTGGGGCGATGGAAGTGGGGGCGTAGACAAAGAGGCCAGATTTCTTGGAGCGAGCATGTTAGATGTTGAGGAGGTCCATGTTGCTCCGAGCCAGCGGAAGGACCGATTCGTGTTTTCTACGGTTCCTCTTTCATTCCGGGTGTTTCCGTGCTTGGCCAGTGCTCTCATCGTTCCGTGCTCCTGAGCACGAGGAATTTCACCGCCCTCTGCACTCTGCGGCCTTGGCAACACGAGGCATCCTGTTGTGTTCAGCAGAACCTGCCAGCATCCTATTAACACAGGATGGGATGAAGGCCATTGGGATTCCTGGTGTGTTCCTGTCTGACGGGACATCTTCAGCCCCTGCTGCCTGTTCCGACCATTTTGCTGCTGCCTTTGAAGTTTCTCCAAGTGCTTTTCTCAAATGCAAAACGCCCAAAGGAAGGCTTATAAACAACAACAACAACTCGAATTTATATAGCGCCTTTAACCTAGTGAAACATCCCACGGGGCTTCACAGGAGATTAAAGATTTGACACCGAGCCGCATAAGTAGAAATTAGCGCAGGTGACCAAAAGCTTAGTCAAAGAGGTAGGTTTTAAGGAGCGTCTTGAAGTTAGGAAAGAGAGGTAGAGAGGCGGAGAGGTTTAGGGAGGGAGTTCCAGAGCTTGGGGCCCAGGCAACAGAAGGCACAGCCACCGATGGTTGAGCGATTATAATCAGAGATGCTCAAGAGGGCAGAATTAGAGGAGTGCAGACATCTCGGGGGGCCTGTGAGGCTGGAGGAGATTACAGAGATAGGGAGGGGCGAGGGATTTGAAAATAAGGATGAGAATTTTGAAATCGAGGCATTGCTTAACCGGGAGCCAATGTAGGTCAGCGAGCACAGGGGGTGATGGCTGAGCGGAACTCGGTGCGAGTTATCACAAGTAATTTGACACCGAGCCACATAAGGAGATATTAGCACAGGTGAAACAGCGTTTTTAAGGAAGGTAGAGAGGTGGAGAGGTTTAGGGAAGGAATCCAAAGCATAGGTCCTAGAAAAAAAAGACTTGCATTTATATAGCACCTTTCATGACCAGAGGACGTCCTAAAGCGCTTTACAGCCAATGAAGTACTATTTGAAGTGTAGTCACTGTTGCAATGTGGGAAATGCGGCAGCCAAATTGCGCACAGCAAGCTCCCACAGACAGCAATGTGATAATGACCAGATCATTTGTTTTTGTTATGCTGATTGAGGGATAAATATTGGCCCCAGGACACCGGGGATAACTCCCCTGCTCTTCTTCGAAGTAGTGTCATGGGATCTTTTACGCCCACCTGAGACCAGATGGGGCCTCGGTTTAACATCTCATCCGAAAGACCAGTATGAAAATGTGCAAGGAAAATTTCTGGCTTTCGGTGACTTTTTTTGAGAAATGGACACGGTTGCAATACTTGTAAAATTGTCTAAGGATTTGGGGCAGAGGCTCCTTAACCATCCGTATTGTTTTGTTTTGAAACAGTTCTCCGTGTTCCTCGGAGTGATTTTCTTCCTGGAGCTTACCGCTGGGGTCCTGGCTTTCGTCTTCAAGGATTGGATCAGGGATCAGCTAAACTTTTTCATTAACAAGAACATCCGAGCATATCGAGATGACATTGATCTCCAGAACCTCATCGACTTCACACAGGAATATGTAAGTACAGGTCTTGCTACCGGGGTTTGCGGAAGGGCGAAGGTCGGGGAGCGTGACCTCCCCTTGGGAACCAACTCGGGAGGGACGGCAGCCAATCTCGAGAGGCTACTGTAGCCATGGGTCGATGTGGGACCGCCTTGGAAGGAGATTGGAAGTGCAGATTCACCCGAATCATAGACATTTGCGGCACAGAAGGAGGCCACGTGGCCCATTTGGTGAGAGTGCTACCCACTAAGGAGTCTGACACTGTAGTACATAGGTTTGGGACACTCGCCTCTGAGTCGAATGGTTGTGGGTTCAAGTCCCATTCCAGGGACTCGAGCACACTAATCTAGGCTGACACTCCCAGTGCAGTGCTGAGGGAGTGCCGCACTGTCGGAGGGGCAGTACTGAGGGAGTGCCGCACTGTCGGAGGGGCAGTACTGAGGGAGCGCCGCACTGTCGGAGGGGCAGTACTGAGGGAGCGTCGCACTGTCGGAGGGGCAGTACTGAGGGAGCGCCGCACTGTCGGAGGGGCAGTACTGAGGGAGCGCCGCACTGTCGGAGGGGCAGTACTGAGGGAGCGCCGCACTGTCGGAGGGGCAGTACTGAGGGAGCGCCGCACTGTTGGAGGGGCAGTACTGAGGGAGCGCCGCACTGTCGGAGGGGCAGTACTGAGGGAGCGCCGCACTGTCGGAGGGGCAGTACTGAGGGAGCGCCGCACTGTCGGAGGGGCAGTACTGAGGGAGTGCCGCACTGTCAGAGTTGACGTCTTTCCAGATGAGACATTAAACCGAGGCCCCGTCTGCCCTCTCGGGTGGGTGTAAAAGTTTGGGGCTGTCATGTCCAGCACGGTGAATGTGAAATCGTGGTTGAGGGATCAGCGGAGAAACTCTGTCAGACACCCAGCGGGTGGGAACGCACAGGTGAGACTAGTCTCCTGATGACCTGTCAAAAAACAGCACGGATAGAGGCCGAGGGGCAGTTGTACGTCCTGTCGTTCAGGGATGTTGTGTGGTGTGACGGGAGTGGGTGGGACTATAACTGCAGAAAAAGAAATGTGTGTCACACACACCATGTAGTTTGTGGTGTGTGGCAGGATGGAGTTAAGATACAGACCAGCTATGATCTAATTGAATGGCAGAACAGGTTTGAGGGGCTGAATGGCCTACTCCTGTTCTTATGTCTAGGACACCTGAAGATGAAAAGTGTAGGAGATAAATCGAGAAGTTGGGTTTTTAAAGTGTGTAAACATTGGGAGGAAGGGAGGATTAAGGGAGGTAAGCTGCATTGGATGAGGATTCTAGGAACAGAAAGGGCTAAAGGGATCAAGGGGTATGGAGAGAAAGCAGGAAATGGGTACTGAGGTTGAATGAGCAGCCATGATCATATTGAATGGCGGAGCAGGCTCGAAGGGCCAAATGGCCTACTCCTGCACCTATTTTCTATGTTTCTATGTCTATAGCAGCAGGAGGAGGCCATTCAGCCCCTCGAGCCTGGTCCGCCATTCAATGAGATCATGGCTGATCCGCGATCTAACTCCATATACCTGCCTTTGGCTTGGCCCATATCCCTTAATATCTTTGGCTATCAAAATTCTACCAATCTCAGATTTAGACTTAACAATCGATCAATTGCCGTTTGTGGAAGAGAGTTCCAAACCTCTACCACACTCTGTGTGTAGAAATGTTTCCTAACTTCACTCCTGAAAGGTCTGGCTCTAACTTTGAGACTGTGTCCCGTAGTCCCAGACTCCCCAACCAGCGGGAATAGTCTCCCTCTATCAACTGACCCTTAATATCCTGAACACTTTGATCAGATTACCCCTCAACCTTCTAAATTCCAGGGAATACAACCCTAATTTGTGTAATTGCCCCTCAATCAACATAACAAAAAACAGATGATCTGGTCATCATCACATTGCTGTTTGTGGGAGCTTGCTGTGCGCAAATTGGTTTCCCACATTACAGCAGTGACTACACGCCAAAAAAAAAAACGATTTCATTGGCTGTAAAGAGCTTTGAGACGTCCGCTGGTTGTGAAAGGCGCTATGTAAATGCAAGACTTTTTTTTTCCCCTCTTCCTTTCGTAACTTAACCCTTGAAGTCCGGGTGTCATTCTTCAACTGAACACAGCCCGTGAGATATGGATAAACACTGATTATTGTCGAGGTCCTTTTTAGTTTTGCATCTTCACTGTCGCTGCACTACAACTTCGGGTGTAACATTTCAAGAAAGAAAGTTTGGACTGCCGGTTATTGCGAGGTGTTTGGTGTGAAGTTTGCAATGGCGGTGAGGTTTGGAGCCACACTGACCGTCTCTCCTTTCTCTAAATGCAGTGGGAATGCTGTGGTGCCCATAACGCCGATGATTGGAACTTGAATATTTACTTCAATTGTACAGATAGTAATACGAGCAGAGAACGTTGTGGAGTTCCCTTCTCCTGCTGTACCAAGGATCCCACGGTAAGGCCACAGCGCGGGGTGGAACAGCATTCAATTCAATTATCAGTGAGGCCCATAAACCAGAAACACAACCGCTTGCATTTATATGACGCCTGAACAACAACAACTTGTATTTATATAGCGCCTATATGCTTATAGAAATGTAGATGCTTTATCTCAAATTCATTCCTACCTGATGGTCAAATAGTGAAAATGCGATTAGCCATCCACTACCTATATAGCATCATCATCACAGGCAGTCCCTCGGAATCGAGGAAGACTTGCTTCCACTCTAAAAGTGAGTTCTCAGGTGGCTGAACATTCCAATACGAGAACCACAGTCCCTGTCACAGGTGGGACAGACAGTGGTTGAGGGAAGGGCAGGGGAGGGTGGGACTGGTTTGCCGCACGCTCCTTCCGCTGCCTGCGCTTGCTTTCTGCATGCTCTCGGCGACGAGACTCGAGGTGCTCAGCGCCCTCCCGGATGCACTTCCTCCACTTAGGGCGGTATTTGGCCAGGGACTCCCAGGTGTCAGTGGGGATGTTGCACTTTATCAGGGAGGCTTTGAGGGTGTCCTTGTAACATTTCCTCTCCACACCTATATAATAATAACTTTTATTTATAAAGCGCCTTTAATGTAGTAAAGCGTCCCAAGACGCTTCACAGCAGTGTTACAGACAAACAGATACATTTGACACCGAGCCACAGAAGAAATTAAGGCAGATGATCAAAAGCTTGTTTAAAGAGGTAGGTTTTCTCGAGCGTCTTAAAGGAGGAAAGAGAGGTTTAGGGAGGGAGTTCCAGAGCTTGGGGCCCAGGCAGCTGAAGGCACGGCCACCAGTGGTTGAGCAGTTATGAGGGATGTTCAAGAGGCCAGGATTTGAGGAGCGCAGACATCTTGTGGGATTGTGAGGCTGAAAAAGATTACAGAGATCGGGAGGGGCAAGCCCATGGAGTGATACGTAAACAAGGATGAGAATTTTGAAATCGAGGCGTTGTTTAACCGGAAACCAATGTAGGTCAGAAAGCACAGAGGGTGATGGGTGATCTTGACTTGGTGCGGGTTAGTACACAGGCTGCCGAGTTTTGGATGACCTCAAGTTTACGTCGTGTGTAATGTGGAAGGCTGGCCAGGAGTGAGTTGGAGTAGTCCAGTCTAGAGGTAACAAAGGCATGGATGAGGGTTTCAGCAGCAGAAGAGCTGAGGCAGGGGCGGAGGCGGGCAATGTTACGGAGGTGGAAAAAGGTGGTTTTAGTTATGCCGCAGATATGTGGCTGGAAACTCATTTCAGGGTCAAATATGACACTGAGGTTGCGAACAGTCTTGTTCACCCTCAGATTGATGCTCGAGAGAGGGATGGAGTCAGTTGTTGGGGAACGCAGTTTGTGGCGGGGACCAAAGATAATGGCTTCGGTCTTCCCAATATTTAATTGGGGAGGAAATTTCTGCTCATCCAGTACTGGATGTCGGACAAGCAATCTGACAATTTAGATACCAAGCAGGGGTCGACAGAAATGGTGGAGAGGTAGAGCTTGGGTGGCGTCTGCGTACATGTGGAAACTGACTCCGTGTTCTCGGATGATATCACCAAGGGGCAACATATAGATGAGAAATTAGAGGGGTCCATGGACCGGTCCTTGGGATAAAGTATAACCAGTAGGGTTGTGATGTTGGTAGAAGCTGTTATTTAATTCATCTGGTAAAGCTTCCTTAGCCAACAGTTAATGTTGTTTCAATATTGTCTTCTCTCTGCAGGAGGATGTCATTAACACCCAGTGTGGTTATGATGTGAGACTGAAAGAGGTAAGTAAGAAGGGACAATGCAACCAAGTGCTGAAGTGATCTTGGTGCTAAGCATTAAATGAGCTCCATAAATTCACTTTTGGCTTTCTATGCATGTGATGCCGTTCGAGTGAAAATATTTGGGTAGCTGCATAAAGTGACACTACAAGTCGACCCGGCCAGAATGGAAGATGATTGGGTAATTCCCCCGTCAATCATGCCTGGAGACCGCACTCTGTCGGTGACTGGGATGGTGATTTTCTGCGCATCATTTGTATTGTGTCACTATCCTGCACCCAGTGCTTGTTGCTGGAGAAATAATCCTGCTATTATCGGGAGACATTGCTGTAGTTCCAGTCGTGAGCTCTGTTTGCTGTGTAGTTCGTAGAGACTTTGTGTAAGTAGACGCTGTAGACTGTTTGCTGTGTAGTGTTGCTGTTTAAATAGACTCTGCTGAGTAAGTAGATTCTGTATATTGTTTGCTGAGTAAGTAGACTCTGTATATTGTTTGCTGAGTAAGTAGACTCTGTTTATTGTTTGCTGAGTAAGTAGATTCTGTTTACTGTAAAATTGACTGTTTTCTGCGAGTGCTGCCATAAGTCCCGCCCTGCCTCCAACTCATTGGCCGACACAGTGGTGTCATTAGACACTCTGGGAATGTTGCAGTGTGGGAGTGTTAGCCCACCAAGATGTTCAGATTTCTGTTCCTCTCTCTTGAGTCTCCCATTTCAGCTGCATTGAAAATGGGAGACCAAGTGTACGGTGAATGCCCGCAGAGTGGAGGGAGAGTTGGCTGCAGGATGTTCTTGTGCAGCTGGCTATAGTAGGTGTTGGTGGTGACCAGAAAGCAGGCATTTCTAGTTGCGTTACCTGGAAAGACAAAGGATAGAAAATAGGAAGATGGGAACAGAAGGAGCCCATTCAGCCCCTTGAGCCTGTTCCGCTATTCTATTATATCTATATCTTAACTCCTTGGCTCTTGGTACCCACCTTGGTTGAAGAGGAGAAATTTCTTCTCACTGAGAATATAAGAACATAAGAAATAGGAGCAAGAGTCGGCCATTTGTCCCCTTGAGCCTGCTCCGTCATTCAATAAGATCATGGCTGATCTGATCGTGGACTCGGCTCCACTTCCTTGCCCGCTCCTCATAACCCTTTATTCCAAACCTGTCTATCTCCACCTTAAATATATTCAATGACCCAGCCTCCACAGCTCTCTGGGGCAGAGAATTCAACAGATTTACAATCCTTTGAGAGAAGAAATTCCTCCTCATCTCAGTTTTAAATGGGCGGCCCCTTATTCTGAGACGATGTCCTAGTTTCCCCTATGAATGGAAATATCCTCTCTGTATTATCTTATTATCTTATATGTTTCGATAAGATCACCTCTCATTCTTCTGAGCTCCAATGAGTAGAGGCCCAACCTACTCAACCTTTCCTCATGTCAACCATCTCCGGAATCAACCCAGTGAACCTTCTCTGAACAGCCTCCAATTCAAGTATATCTTTCCTTAAATATGGAAACCAAAACTGTACACAGTACTCCAGATGTGGCCTCACCAATACCCTGTACAGTTGTAGCAGGACTTCTCTGCTTTTATACTCCATCCCCTTTGCAATAAAGGCCAAGATTCCATTGGCCTTCCTGATTACTTGCTGTACCTGCATGCTAACTTTTTGTGTTTCATGCACAAGGACTTCCAGGTCCCTCTGTATTGCAGCACTTCGCAATTTTTCTCCATTTAAATAATTTGT
The DNA here is from genome assembly GCF_044704955.1 of Pristiophorus japonicus. Lineage (NCBI taxonomy): Eukaryota > Metazoa > Chordata > Chondrichthyes > Pristiophoridae > Pristiophorus > Pristiophorus japonicus. The sequence goes on from NC_091978.1 coordinate 368,585,338, forward strand.
TTTTCTATTTTTTCTGCCAAAGTGGATAACCTCACATTTTCCCACATTATACTCCATCTGCCAAATTTTTGCCCAGTCACTTAGCCTGTCTTATATCCCTTTGCAGGTTTACATTACACTTGGTCCCTTCATCCAAGTCGTTAATATAGATTGTAAATAGTTGAGGCCCCAGCACTGATCCCTGCGGCATCCCACTAGTTACTGTTTGCCAACCGGAAAATTACCAGTTTATCCCGACTCTCTGTTTTCTGTTAGTTCGCCAAGCCTCTATGCATGCTAATATATTACCCCCAACTCTGTGAACTTTTATCTTGTGCAGTAACCTTTTATGTGGCACCTTATCGAATGCCTTCTGGAAATCCAAATACACCACATCCACTGGTTCCCCCTTATCCACCCTGCTCGTTACATCCCCAAAGAGCTCCAGAAAATTTGTCAAACATGATTTCCCTTTCATAAAACCATGCTGACTCTGCTTGATTGAATTATGCTTTTCCAAATGTCCTGCTACTGCTTCCTTAATAATGGACTCCAGCATTTTCCCAACCACAGATGTTAGGCTAACTGGTCTATAGTTTCCTGCTTTCTGTCTGCCTCCTTTTTTAAATAGGGGCGTGACCAAGTTTTTAAATAGGGGAGAGCCACAACATTGGCCTCTGCTTTCCCCAACCGCGGCCATTTCCTTCGGCTGAATCCCTCACCCATGCCCTCTACACTCGCCTATTCCAATACTCTCCTGGTTGGCCATCCATCCTCCACGTTCTGTATACTTCAGCTCATCCAAAAACTCCACTGCTCGTTTCCCATCTCGCACCACATCCTGCTCGCGCACCAGTCCTGACCTTGCTGACCTATAATGTCTCCTGCTCCCGCCAACTCCTCCCCGCCCCACCCAGCCAAACGCTCGAGTCAGGCCTTATCCCCATTGAGGTGTACAAAATTATGAGGAGCCTAGCTAGAGTGGACAGAAAGGACCTAGTTCCTGGGAAGTCTAGAACAAGGGGCCAAGTCACTGAACATATTTAAGAAGGAGATTGATAGATTTCTAGAAACAAAAGGCATCACGGGGTATGGGGAAAAAGCGGGAATATGGTGTTGAGATAGAGGATCAGCCATGATCATATTGAATGGCGGTGCAGACTCGAAGGGCCGAATGGCCTACTACTGCTCCTATTTTCTATTTTTCTATGTTTCTTAGCAGAGGGGTCAATAACCAGGGGGGGCATAGATTTAAAGTAATTGGTAGGAGGTTTAGAGGGGATTTGAGGGTGGTGGGGGTCTGGAACTCACTGCCTGAAAGGGTGGTAGAGGCAGAAACCTTCACCACATTTAAAAAGTACTTGTACATGCACAGGGCTACGGACCAAGAGCTGGAAAGTGGGATTAGGCTGGATAGCTCTTTGTCAGCCAGTGCGGACACGCTGGGCTGAAATGGCTTCCTTCTGTGCCGTAAATGTCTATGATAAACACCACATCCAACTCCCAATCGATTCGGCCTCTTCATGAGCCCATCGACCGGATCAGCTTCCCGCTAAAAGGAGGCGTGGCCGAGCGTGGGGCGTTGCTGATGGCGGAGCTGGCTGCGTTGGACAACGTTGAGACTTTTGGAGAAATTCCGACACCCGCTAACCGATCGGGGACACCGAGCTGGTGCTGAGTGATGCAGAGCCTCAGTCAGACAACAACAACAACTTGTATTTATATAGCGCCTTTAACGTAGTCAGACGTCCCAAGGTTCTTCACTGGAGTGTTAAAAGACAAAAATTTGACACCGAGCCACATAAGAAGAAATGAGCTTAGCGCAGGCTTAGTCACAGAGGTAGGCTTTAAGGAGCGTCTCATAGGCGAAAAGAGAGCTAGAGAGGCGGAGAGGTTTAGGGAGGGAGTTCCAGAGCTTGGGACCCAGGCAACTGAAGGCACGGCCACCGATGGTGGAGCGATTTATAATTAGGGATGCTGAAGAGGGCAGAATTAGAGGAGCGCAGACATCTCGGTGGTGGGGTGAGGGGGAGTTGTGCGGCTGGAGGATATTGCAGAGATAGGGAGGGGCGAGGCCAGGCCATGGAGGGATTTGAAAATAAGGATGAGAATTGTGAAATCGAGGCATTGCTTAACCTGAAACCAATGTAAGTCAGCGAGCACAGGGGGTGAAGGGGATGAGTGGGACTTGGCGAGAGTTAGGACACGAGCAGCAGAGCTTTGTACCACCTTTACTTTTCATGGGGTAGAATGTAGGAGGCCAGCCAGGAGTGCATTGGAATAGTCAAGTCTAGAGGTAACAAAGGCACGGATGAGGGTTTCAGTAGCGGATGAGCTGACGCAGGGGCAGTGGCAAGCAATGTTACGGAGGTGGAAATAGGCGGAATTAGTTATGCTGCGGGTATGTGGTCGGAAGCTCATTTCAGGGTCAAATATGACACCTAGGTTGCGAACAGTCTGGTTCAGCCTCAGACAGGAGTTGGGGAGAGGGATGGAGTCAGTGTCTAGGGAACAAAGTGACTATTGCCAACGAACGAGAAGCTGAGCATAACTGTTAACTTTCGTAAGCCGATAGAAACACAAATTCAACTTTTAATTTTTATTTTGTTCTCCCGACGGGGCTAGGTTCGGGGTCTCTGTCCCCCTCCCCTCCTCTCTGTCTCTCGCCGTCCGGCGAGAGTGAGTCGAGAATCCCACGGACTGCGCACGCGGGACTTCTGTACCTCGTTGGCAGCAGTCCCGTCCATCAGAGGAGGACTAAGGGGGGGTGAAATTCCCTGGCGCCCCATGTGGGGGCGGTAGTGTCCGGGAAGCCGGACATTTTGCGCCAGCCGCGGAAATCCCGCCGTGCTCAAAAAATCCCAGTTACTGTTACCCCAAAGGAAGTGGCCGCAAAAGGACGCGCTCTACCTTTGTGGGGGGCAGTCGAGAGCGGGGCACAGCGTTGCGCACAGGGGCACATAATGTTGCCACGTAGGAGGGGGCTTCATTAAAGGGACGAGCCCAAGCTGCAGACTCTGCAGTGAAGTAGCGGGCCTCCCTGGAGCATAGAAACATAGAAAATAGGTGCAGGAGTAGGCCATTCGGCCCTTCTAGCCTGCACCGCCATTCAATGAGTTCATGGCTGAACATGCAACTTCAGTACCCCATTCCTGCTTTCTCGACATACCCCTTGATCCCCCTAGTAGTAAGGACTTCATCTAACTCCCTTTTTGAATATATTTAGTGAATTGGCCTCAACAACTTTCTGTGGTAGAGAATTCCACAGGTTCACCACACTCTGGGTGAAGAAGTTTCTCCACATCTCGGTCCTAAATGGCTTACCCCTTATCCTTAGACTGTGACCCCTGGTTCTGGACTTCCCCAACATTGGGAACATTCTTCCTGCATCTAACCTGTCTAAACCCATCAGAATCTTAAACGTTTCTATGAGATCCCCTCTCATTCTTCTGAACTCCAGTGAATACAAGCCCAGTTGATCCAATCTTTCTTGATAGGTCAGTCCCGCCATCCCGGGAATCAGTCTGGTGAACCTTCGCTGCACTCCCTCAATAGCAAGCATGTCCCTCAAGTTAGGAGACCAAAACTGCACACAATACTCCAGGTGTGGCCTCACCAAGGCCCTGTACAACTGTAGTAACACCTCCCTGCCCCTGTACTCAAATACCCTTGCCTTGCTATGAAGGCCAACATGCCATTTTTGCTTTCTTAACCGCCTGCTGTACCTGCATGCCAACCTTCAATGACTGATGTACCATGACACCCAGGTCTCGTTGCACCTCCCCTTTTCCTAATCTGTCACCATTCAGATAATAGTCTGTCTCTCTGTTTTTACCACCAAAGTGGATAACCTCACATTTATCCACATTATACTTCATCTGCCATGCATTTGCCCACTCACCTAACCTATCCAAGTCACTCTGCAGCCTCATAGCATCCTCCTCGCAGCTCACACTGCCACCCAACTTAGTGTCATCCGCAAATTTGGAGATAGCATCAAGCAAAGCGCCGGGCCGACCGATCGCGGCAAGCGCCCCGCCATCGAAGCCCCAACGGGGCACAGAAGAATGTCGGCAGATTTCTTTTGTCAATGGCCGCTGCCTTCCCTTTAAGTAGCGCCCCGCTAATGGACGGCCACATGGTACGTGTCCCCTGGAGCTGTCGCTGGCCCTGAAGCATTCGGTCGCCTGATAAAAAGAGTGTTCGAAGATCAGGCCTTCAAATCTGGCACCAAGCTCATGGTCTACAGGGCTGTTGCGATACCCGCCCACCTGTATGGCTCAGAGACATGGACCATATACAGTAGACACCTCAAATCACTGGTGAAGTACCACCAACGATGTCTCCACAAGAACCTGCAAATCCCCTGGGAGGACTGACGCACCAACATTAGCGTTCTCGATCAGGCCAACATCTCCAGCATTGAAGCACTGGCTACACTTTGAGGATATAACGAGCATGGTGGATAGAGGTGTACCGATGGATGTGGTGTATTTAGATTTTCAAAAAGCATTCGATAAGGTACCACACAAAAGGTTACTGCAGAAGATAAAGGTACGCGGGGTCAGTGGAAATGTATTAGCATGGATAGAGAATTGGCTGGCGAACAGAAAGCAGAGAGTTGGGATAAATGGGTCCTTTTCGGGTTGGAAATTGGTGGTTAGTGGTGTGCCACAGGGATCGGTGCTGGGACCACAACTGTTTACAATATACATAGATGACCTGGAAGAGGGGACAGAGTGTAGTGTAACAAAATTTGCAGATGACACAAAGATTAGTGGGAAAGCGGGTTGTGTAGAGGACACAGAGAGGCTGCAAAGAGATTTGGATAGGTTAAGCGAATGGGCTAAGTTTTGGCAGATGGAATACAATGTCGGAAAGTGTGAGGTCATCCACCTTGGGGAAAAAAAACAAAAAAAGGGAATACTATTTGAATGGGGAGAAATTACAACATGCTGCGGTGCAGAGGGACCTGGGGGTCCTTGTGCATGATCTTGTTGAATGGCGGAGCAGGCTCGAGGGGCTAGATGGCCTACTCCTGTTCCTAATTCTTATGTTCTTATGTACACTTGATCAGCTCCGTTGGGCGGGCCACATTGTTCGCATGCCAGATGCGAGACTCCCAAATCAACCGCTCTACTCGGAACTCCTACACGGCCAGTGAGCCAAAGATGAGCAGAGGAAACATTTCAAGGACAACCTCAAAAGCCTCCTTGATAAAGTGCAACATCCCCACCGACACCTGGGAGTCCCTGGCCAAAGACCGCCCTAAGTGGAGGAAGTGCATCCGGGAGGGCGCCGAGCACCTCGAGTCTCGTCGCCGAGAGCGTGCAGAAACCAAGCGCAGGCAGCGGAAGGAGCGTGCGGCAAACCAGACTCCCCACCCACCCTTTCCTTCAACCACTGTCTGTCCCACCTGTGACAGAGACTGCAATTCCTGTATTGGGCTGTTCAGTCACCTGAGAACTCACTTTTAGAGTGGAAGCAAGTCTTCCTCGATTCCGAGGGACTGCCTCTGATGATGATGATGATGATGATGATGAAGTAGCGCCCGTGAGCGTTCGGCCTGGAGCTGCTGCTGGCACCACCCGGGAGTGGGGGTGAGGTGGGCGATACCCAAGTTAGGGTCCGGGGCGATAACCGGCCGCTGCGCACGGTGATGACGTCATCACCAGCAGAGCGCGGCGCAACACGCTACCACCGCCACGAAACTACTGTGGAATTTAGCGGGAGTCCTTAGCAGTGCCTCGTCCAGGCGAAAAGTCGTTTGTACCCCGTTACCGCCCCCAACGGGAGGCACAAACTAGCCCAATTTCTCGGCCTTAGTTCACAACATGTACTTAAATCGTCTCCACTCCTTACCGTCAGTCATAGCACATATCTGCGCTCTCCCAACATGAAGCAGGCACTAGGGCCAGTCATGTTTTCTCTTTGAAATTTCTTTCCCCTCCAAATTTTCATTAAAATTAATTATTCATTATGTTCCGCAGCGAGTTGTTGTGATCGGGAGCGCGCTGCCTGAAAGGGCGGTGGGAGCAGATTCACTAGTACCTTTCAAACCGGAATTGGATAAATACTTGAAGGGGAAAGATTTTCAGGGCTGTGGGGAAAGAGCGGGGAGTGGGACTGATTGGATCGCTCTGTCACAGAGCCGGCACAGGCTCGATGGGCCGAATGGTTCCTCTCTGCTGTATCAGCTATGGTTCAGTGGGTAGCCCACTCACCTCTGAGTCAGAATTCCCTCCCTAAACCTCTCCACATCTCCTCCTTTAAGACGCTCCTTAAAACCTAACACTTTGGCCAAGTTTTTGGTCAGCTGTCCTTTAAGAAAGACTTGCATTTATATAGCGTCTTTCACGACCTCGGGATGTCCCAAGCGCTTTACAGCCAATGAAGTACTTTTTGAAGTGTAACTACTGTTGTAATGTGGGAAACACGGCAGCCAATTTGCGCACAGCAAGCTCCCACAAACAGCAATGTGATAATGATCAGATGGATCATCTGTTTTAGTGATGTTGAATGAGGGATAAATATTGGCCCCAGGACACCCGGGGATAACTCCCCTGCTCTTCTTCGAAAATAATGCCACGTGATCTTGAAATCCACCCGAGAAAGCAGACGGGGCCTTGGTTTAACGTCTCAGATGAAAAATGGCCCCTCCGACAGTGCGGCGCTCCCTCAGTACCACCCCTTCGAGAGTGCGGCGTTCCCCCAGTACTGCCCCTCCGACAGTGCGGCGCTCCCTCAGTACCACCCCTTCGAGAGTGCGGCGCTCCCCCAGTACTGCCCCTCCGACAGCGCAGTGCGGCGTTCCCTCAGTACTGCCCCTCCGACAGTGCGGCGCTCCCTCAGTACTGCCCCTCCGACAGTGCGACGCTCCCTCAGTACTGCCCCTCCGACAGTGCGGCGCTCCCTCAGTACCACCCCTTCGAGAGTGCGGCGTTCCCCCAGTACTGCCCCTCCGACAGTGCGGCGTTCCCTCAGTACTGCCCCTCCGACAGTGCAGCGCTCCCTCAGTACCACCCCTTCGAGAGTGCGGCGCTCCCCCAGTACTGCCCCTCCAACAGCGCAGTGCGGCGTTCCCTCAGTACTGCCCCTCCGACAGTGCGGCGCTCCCTCAGTACTGCCCCTCCGACAGTGCGGCGCTCCCTCAGTACTGCCCCTCCGACAGTGCGGCACTCCCTCAGTACTGCCCCTCCGACAGTGCGGCACTCCCTCAGTACTGCCCCTCTGACAGTGCAGTAATCACCTGGATTAATATTGGAAATAAAAACTAAATTTAACAGAAAGAGGAAGCTCACTTTTCCTGAGTTTATAACAGAGTTTTCACTCGAACTTTATATACTGCTGATCCTAATGTGAAATTCTCTATATTTACAGATCCTTGAACAACAGAATTATATTTACACTAAAGGATGTGTTGGGCAGTTTGAAAAATGGCTGCAGGAAAACCTGACTGTGGTTGCAGGAATATTTATTGGCATTGCTTTGTTACAGGTAAGGAACATTGTCACACTTTATTCTCTTCCTTGTGTTCAAACCCTTCCATACCCTCCCTCCCTCTGTAACCTCCTCCAGCCCTGCAACACCGACAGAATGACGTGAGTAGCACGTGTAGCGAGTTGGTCTTACCGCAGGGAAAGGGTCCACAGCCAGATAGGGAATGGAAGACCAGCAGGAAGAGTAGAGCAAGGAAGGTAGTGCAGGGGTCCCCTGCGGTCATCCCCCTGCAAAACAGATACACCGCTTTGGGTACTGTTGAGGGGAATGACTCATCAGGGGAGGGCAGCAGCAGCCAAGTTCATGGCACCGTGGCTGGCTCTGCTGCACAGGAGGGCAAGAAAAAGAGTGGGAGAGCGATAGTGATAGGGGATTCAATTGTGAGGGGAATAGATAGGCGTTTCTGCGGCCGCAACCGAGACTCCAGGATGGTATGTTGCCTCCCTGGTGCAAGGGTCAAGGATGTCTCGGAGCGGGTGCAGGACATTCTGAAATGGGAGGGAGAACAGCCAGTTGTCGTGGTGCACATTGGTACCAACGACATAGGCAAAAAAAGGGATGAGGTCCTACGAAACGAATTTAAGGAGCTAGGAGCTAAATTAAAAAGTAGGACCTCAAAAGTAGTAATCTCGGGATTGCTACCAGTGCCACGTGATAGTCAGAGTAGGAATCGCAGGATAGCGCAGATGAATACGTGGCTTGAGCAGTGGTGCAGCAGGGAGGGATTCAAATTCCTGGGGCATTGGGACCGGTTCTGGGGGAGGTGGGACCAGTACAAACCGGACGGTCTGCACCTGGGCAGGACTGGAACCAATGTCCTAGGGGGAGTGTTTGCTAGTGCTGTTGGGGAGGATTTAAACTAATATGGCAGGGGGATGGGAACCAATGCAGGGAGACAGAGGGAAACAAAAAGGAGCCAAAAGCAAAAGACAGAAAGGAGATGAGGAAAAGTGGAGGGCAGAGAAACCCAAGGCAAAGAACAAAAAGGGCCACTGCACAGCAAAATTCTAAAAGGACAAAGGGTGTTAATAAAACAAGCCTGAAGGCTTTGTGTCTTAATGCAAGGAGTATCCGCAATAAGGTGGATGAATTAATTGTGCAAATAGATGTTAACAAATATGATGTGATTGGGATTACGGAGACGTGGCTCCAGGATGATCAGGGCTGGGAACTCAACATTCAGGGGTATTCAACATTCAGGAAGGATAGAATAAAAGGAAAAGGAGGTGGGGTAGCATTGCTGGTTAAAGAGGAGATTAATGCAATAGTTAGGAAAGACATTAGCTTGGATGATGTGGAATCTATATGGGTAGAGCTGCAGAACACCAAAGGGCAAAAAACGTTAGTAGGAGTTGTGTACAGACCTCCAAACAGTAATAGGGATGTTGGGGAGGGCATCAAACAGGAAATTAGGGGTGCATGCAATAAAGGTGCAGCAGTTATAATGGGTGACTTTAATATGCACATAGATTGGGCTAGCCAAACTGGAAGCAATACGGTGGAGGAGGATTTCCTGGAGTGCATAAGGGATGGTTTTCTAGACCAATATGTTGAGGAACCAACTAGGGGGGAGGCCATCTTAGACTGGGTGTTGTGTAATGAGAGAGGATTAATTAGCAATCTCATTGTGCGAGGCCCCTTGGGGAAGAGTGACCATAATATGGTGGAATTCTGCATTAGGATGGAGAATGAAACAGTAATTTCAGAGACCATGGTCCAGAACTTAAAGAAGGGTAACTTTGAAGGTATGAGGCGTGAATTGGCTAGGATAGATTGGCGAATGATACTTAGGGGGTTGACTGTGGATGGGCAATGGCAGACATTTAGAGACCGCATGGATGAAGTACAACAATTGTACATTCCTGTCTGGCGTAAAAATAAAAAGGGGAAGGTGGCTCAACCGTGGCTATCTAGGGAAATCAGGGATAGTATTAAAGCCAAGGAAGTGGCATACAAATTTGCCAGAAATAGCAGCGAACCTGGGGACTGGGAGAAATTTAGAACTCAGCAGAGGAGGACAAAGGGTTTGATTAGGACAGGGAAAATGGAGTACGAGAAGAAGCTTGCAGGGAACATTAAGGCGGATTGCAAAAGTTTCTATAGGTATGTAAAGAGAAAAAGGTTGGTGAAGACAAACGTAGGTCCCCTGCAGTCAGAATCAGGGGAAGTCATAACGGGGAACAAAGAAATGGCGGATCAATTGAATAAGTACTTTGGTTCGGTATTCACTAAGGAGGATACAAACAACCTTCCGGATATAAAAGGGGTCAGAGGGTCTAGTAAGGAAGAGGAACTGAGGGAAATCATTATTAGTCGGGAAATTGTGTTGGGGAAATTGATGGGATTGAAGGCCGATAAATCCCCAGGGCCTGATGGACTGCATCCTAGAGTACTTAAGGAGGTGGCCTTGGAAATAGCGGATGCATTGACAGTCATTTTCCAACATTCCATTGACTCTGGATCAGTTCCTATGGAGTGGAGGGTAGCCAATGTAACCCCACTTTTTAAAAAAGGAGGGAGAGAGAAAACAGGGAATTATAGACCGGTCAGCCTGACCTCAGTAGTGGGTAAAGTGATGGAATCAATTATTAAGGATGTCATAGCAGTGCATCTGGAAAATGGTGACATGATAGGTCCAAGTCAGCATGGATTTGTGAAAGGGAAATCATGCTTGACAAATCTTCTGGAATTTTTTGAGGATGTTTCCAGTAAAGTGGACAAGGGAGAACCAGTTGATGTGGTATATTTGGACTTTCAGAAGGCTTTCGACAAGGTCCCACACAAGAGATTAATGTGCAAAGTTAAAGCACATGGGATTGGGGGTAGTGTGCTGACGTGGATTGAGAACTGGTTGTCAGACAGGAAGCAAAGAGTAGGAGTAAACGGGTACTTTTCAGAATGGCAGGCAGTGACTAGTGGAGTGCCGCAAGGTTCTGTGCTGGGTCCCCAGCTGTTTACATTGTACATTAATGATTTAGACGAGGGGATTAAATGCAGTATCTCCAAATTTGCGGATGATACTAAGTTGGGTGGCAGTGTGAGCTGCGAGGAGGATGCTATTAGGCTGCAGAGTGACTTGGATAGGTTAGGTGAGTGGGCAAATGCATGGCAGATGAAGTATAATGTGGATAAATGTGAGGTTATCCACTTTGGTGGTAAAAACAGAGAGACAGACTATTATCTGAATGGTGACAGATTAGGAAAAGGGAAGGTGCAACGAGACCTGGGTGTCATGGTACATCAGTCATTGAAGGTTGGCATGCAGGTACAGCAGGCGGTTAAGAAAGCAAATGGCATGTTGGCCTTCATAGCGAGGGGATTTGAATACAGGGGCAGGGAGGTGTTGCTACAGTTGTACAGGGCCTTGGTGAGGCCACACCTGGAGTATTGTGTACAGTTTTGGTCTCCTAACTTGAGGAAGGACATTCTTGCTATTGAGGGAGTGCAGCGAAGGTTCACCAGACTGATTCCCGGGATGGCGGGACTGACCTATCAAGAAAGATTGGATCAATTGGGATTGTATTCACTGGAGTTCAGAAGAATGAGAGGGGACCTCATAGAAACGTTTAAAATTCTGACGGGTTTAGACAGGTTAGATGCAGAAAGAATGTTCCCAATGTTGGGGAAGTCCAGAACCAGGGGTCACAGTCTGAGGATAAGGGGTAAGCCATTTAGGACCGAGATGAGGAGAAACTTCTTCACCCAGAGAGTGGTGAACCTGTGGAATTCTCTACCACAGAAAGTAGTTGAGGCCAATTCACTAAATATATTCAAAAGGGAGTTAGATGAAGTCCTTACTACTCGGGGGATCAAGGGGTATGGCGAGAAAGCAGGAAGGGGGTACTGAAGTTTCATGTTCAGCCATGAACTCATTGAATGGTGGTGCAGGCTAGAAGGGCTGAATGGCCTGCTCCTGCACCTATTTTCTATGTTTCTATGTTTCTATCTCTGCTCTCCTCCAGCGCTGGCCTCTCGCGTATTCCCCGATTTCCATCGCCCCACCATCGGCAGCTGTGCCTTCAGCTGCCTGGGCCCCGAGCTCTGGAACTCCCTCCCTAAACCTCTCCCCTCGCTACCCTTCTCTCTTCCTTTGAAGTCGTTCCTTCACACCTGCCCCTTTGACCAAGCTTTTGCTCACCTGTCCAGGGGCGTCGACCAGAAACGTTAACTCTGTTTCTCTCCATAGCTTCCACCTGACCTGCTGAGATTTCCAGCATTTTCTGTTTTTATTCCAGATTCCAGCATCCGCAGTGTTTTGCGTTTGTGTTAATATCTCTTTGTGTGGCTCGATGTCTAATGTTGTTCGATGAAGCGTTTTACTACTCTGAAGGCACTATTTAAATGCAATTTACTGTCGTCGTTCATTGTGCGACATTCTGTAGAGTTAAAGAAGCTGGTTCACTAGCGTGACATGATTCACAGTGACATCTTTTTTTAAGGGCCAACTTTACTGGAACATAGCAGAAGGATAAACAACCACTCCCTGGGGACTGGGTGGTGCTGTGGGAGAGAATACTTTCTGTTCAGCTCCGAGACTTGGCCCCGATCCAACTTGGACAGATACCATCGAAGTATTTCCTCATTAATATGAAATGACAGTCATTTGAGCCAGGCTCCAGTTCCTTGGGGACGAGATTGCACAGAATCTGGCGATTGGGGCTTCTCACTCAAAGGCCTCGAGAGTGGGTACTGTGCAAAATAAAAATGCAACACTGGCATTCTTAAGTCGCATTGTAACCCTGCATCTGACCATCGTACAACCGGCACGCTCATGCTTGGCTGCTATCTCCCAGGACTCTGTCTACCCCCGTTTGCAAAGTCGGACTGAAAGTGGTTATTTCTCGTGTCCATCTTTTTTTTTTGCAGTGCAGTCGTGGCTCAGTGGGCAGCACTCTCTCGCCTCTGAGTCAGAAAGTTGTGGGTTCAAGTCCCACTCCAGAGACTTGAGCACAAAAACAATCCAGGCTGACACTCCCAGTGCAGTGCTGAGGGAGCGCCGCACTGTCGGAGGTGCTGTCTTTCGGATGAGACGTTAAACCGAGGCCCCGTCTGCCCCCTCAGGTGGATGTAAAAGTTCCCACGGCACTATTTCGAAGAAGGGCAGGGGGAATTCTCCCCGGTGTCCTGGGACCAATATTTATCCCTCAATCAACATCACTAAAAATAGATTATTGGGTCATTATCACGTTGCTGTTTGTGGGAGCTTGCTGTGCGCAAATTGGCTGCCGCGTTTCCCACGTTATCACAGTGACTACACTCCAAAAGGTACATCATTGGCTGTAAAGCAATTTGGGGCATCCTGAAGTTGTGAAAGGCGCTATATAAATGCATGTCCATTCCTAAAGGTGTCTGTATCTTTAGCCTGTCTTCCTCATGTTGTGCAATATGCTCCCTTTACTCTTCTCTAAACCTCACTGTGTAGTGCTGCATACTATTTATTTTCACATCCTCCTGCTACATATCCTGTTCATCAGCACTGTCACTAAGTGCCTGTGGACCCTTTGAACTGAATCCCTTTCCTCATCACATCCTGTTTAGACTTAAGAACATAGGAAACAGGAACAGGAGTCGGCCATTTGGCCCCTCGAGCCTGCTCCGCCATTCAATAAGATCACGGCTGATCTGATCATGGACTCAGCTCCACTTCCCTGCCCGCTCCCCATAACCCTTTACTCCCTTATCGCTCAAAAATTCCACCTTAAATATATTCAATGACCCAGCCTCCACAGCTCTCTGGGGCAGAGAATTCCACAGATTTACAACCCTCTGAGAGAAGAAATTCCTCCTCATCTCAGTTATGCGACGGCTCCAACAGCCTGAGACTATTACTGTCCTGGTTGTTACACGTTTGCTGGTCTGTGAGGGTCCCTAGGACTGAGAGGCTACAGTTCCAACTGCTATCACTGTTTAACTTCATTATCCGATCTTCCCTTGACCCCCAACGCACTCTGGCTGACCACAAGTCTCATGGAATGTACAGCACAAAAACCAGCATAAAACGGCTTCGTGCCGGGGTTTATGTCCCACCGCTCCGTGCCGGGGTTTATGTCCCACCGCTCCGTGCCGGGGTTTATGTCCCACCGCTCCGTGCCGGGGTTTATGCTCCACACCAGCCCCCTCCCACCCCTCTCCATCTCACCCCATCACCATATCCTTCTATTCCTTTCTCCCTCATGTGCTTATCCAGCTTCCCCTTAAATGCATCAATACTATTCGCCTCAACCACTCTTAACCGATAAGGGGTTATGGGGAACGGGCAGGAAAGTGGAGCTGAGTCCATGATCAGATCAGCCATGATCGTATTAAATGGCGGAGCAGGATAGAGGGGCCGTATGGCCTACTCCTCCTATTTCTTATGTTCTTATGTTCTCTCTCTGGTAGCGAGTGCCACATTCTCACCGATCTCTGGGTAAAGAAGTTTCTCCTGAATTCCCCATTGGGTTTATCAGTGACTCTCTGATATTGATGGCCCCTAGTTCTGGTCTCCCCCACAAGTGGAAACATCTTCTCTACGTCTACCCTATCGAACATAAGGAATAGGAGCAGGAGTAGGCCATTCGGCCCCTCGGGCCCGCTCCACCATTCAGTAAGATCATGGCTGATCATTGACCTCAACTCCACTTTCCCGCCCGATCCCCATAATCCCTTGATCCCCTTCGAGTCCAAAAATCTATCGATCTCAGCCTTGAATATACTCAACGACTGAGCCTCCACAGCCCTCTGGGGCAGAGAATTCCAAAGATTCACCACCCTCTGAGTGAAGAAATTCCTCCTCATCTCAGTCCTAAATGGCCGACCCCTTATTCTGAGACTGTGACCCCTGGTTCTAGACTCCCCAGCCCAGGGGGAAACATCCTCCCTGCATCTACCCTGTCAATCCCCCTCAGAATCATATGTTTCAATGAGATCGCCTCTCATTCTTCTAAACTTCAGTGAGTATCGGCCCATTCTATACTTCATCATTTTAAAGACTGTTATCAGGCCTCCCCCTCGGCCTTCTCGTTTCTAGAGAAACGAGCCCCAGCCTCTTCAGGCATTCCTGATGGGTATAATCAACGTTCCCTGTAATTTTGCCGCCATGCGGTCCCTTTAAATACCGCCCATGCGCGATTTTGTGCGTTGAAAAGGCGGCTGTGTGGGATCGCTTGAGCGCTGCAGAACCACTCTGCTATAAAGAGAACGGTGGTTGTAATCTCTCTCAGTTCTGGTATTCTTGTAAATATTTTCTGCACCTTCTCGAGTGCCTCCAACCTCTTGGTATTATTTCTTTTATTTATTTATCTCTTCCTGGGATGTGGGCATCGCTGGCAAGGCCGGCATTTATTGCCCATCCCTAATTGCCCCAGAGAACCGCTGCAGTCCGTGTGGTGAAGGTACTCCCACAGTGCTGACTTTGTCATAGCGATTTAGTACAATTGAGTGTCTCGCTTGGCCATTTCACGGTCAACCACATTGCTGTGGGTCTGGAGTCACATAGAACCATAGAAATTTACAGCACAGAAGGAGGTCATTTCGGCCCATCGTGTCCACACCGGCCGACAAAGAGCCGCACGGCCCTCGGTCAGCAGCCCTGAAGGTTACATAAAAATCCATGAACAATGAACAGTGACGGAAAGGCAAAGAGCACCCAGCCCGCCCCACACAACTGCAACAATACCCCTTACATATCGCCCCAGGCTGGGTAAGGACGGCAGATTTCCTTCCCTGAAAGACATTCGTGAACCAGTTGGGGTTTTTCCTGTCGATCCAGTAGTTTCACCATTAATAATACTAGCTTTTAAAATTCCAGATTTATTTAATTAACTGAATTTAAATTCCCAGCTGCCATGGTGGGATTTGAACTCATGTCTCTGGGTTATTAGCCCGGGCCTTTTGATTACTGGTCCAGTAACATAACTGCTATGCTACTGTTCTCCCCCCCCATACGGAGACCAGACCTGTGCACAGTATATTATGGAAACTTGTATTAACGACTGTACAGATTGGTAAAATCATTAATGATACACAAAGTTTCTGCTTTTGCCTGCTGCTGGATTCTGGGAACGCATGCCTCCTGCTTCCAACTTTCTGATCGTTGCTTGTAAGACACCAAACCTTTACACGCACAGGCCAAACTCCTCCAGTTCAGTTATATTCTGTAGCGATTATTAGCATTCCATTAAATCCTCTTGGGCTCAATCTGCCTTTCCAAAACTCATATTGGCTTGGAATTACTGACTTTTTCTCTTGCTAATTATCTTTTTGAATTGCCTCCGTTGAGCTCGTCTCCGCCCCTGCCTCAGCTCATCCGCTGCTGAAGCCCTCATCCGTGCCTTTGTTACCTCCAGACTTGACTATTCCAACGCACTCCTGGCCGGCCTTCCACATTCTACCCTACGTAAACTAGAGGTGATCCAAAACTTGGCAGCCCGTGTCCTAACTCGCAACAAGTCCCGCTCACCCATCACCCCCTGTGCTCGCTGCCCCGTGCCCTAACTCGCAACAAGTCCCGCTCACCCATCACCCCCTGTGCTCGCTGACCTACATTGGCTCCTGGTTAAGCAAAGCCTCGATTTCAAAATCATCATCCTTGTTTTCAAATCCCTCCAAGGCCTCGCCCCCTCCCTATCTCTGTAATCTCCTCCAGCCCCACAACCCCCCCCGAGATGTCTGCGCTCCTCTAATTGTGCCCTCCTGAGCATCCCTGATTATAATCGCTCCACCATCGGTGGCCGTGCCTTCTGTTGCCTGGGCCCCAAGCTCTGGAACTCCCTGCCTAAACCTCTCCACCTCACTACCTCTCTTTCCTCCTTCAAGACGCTCCTTAAAACCCACCTCTTTGATCAAGCTTTTTGGTCACCTGCTTTGATTTCTCCTTATTTTATGCGGCTTGGTGTCAAATTTTAAAAAAATCTTATAACGCTCCTGTGAAGCGCCTTAGGACGTTTTACCACGTTAAAGGCGCTATATAAATACGAGTTGTTTCTGATAAATGTCTGTGTTTTGTTTTTAAGCACGGCAGAAGTCAAGCCAGCTGGCCCATGGCTCTGACCTCTCTTTGAAAAGTTTAACTGTTTTTCCAAGGTCTTCCCTCCCTCCTCGAGCTTCAAAAAAAAAAAGCCCCATCCCTGCGGCAATTCCCTGCATTTTCACTCAGCCCGGGTCTCGGGAGAGCAACCTAAATTACAGCTGCATCCCTTAGCTTTACTTTGTCGCATGGATCCGGTCTTCCAGTAGCCCCGCTGCGTGTGAAGGGCCCGATACTTCGTACCGGCGCTGGTCGGTTCACCAACTGTGGTTGGACGAATTGTGGGCGGTCTCGTCACATGACTCACCGCCCGCCTAGTCAAACAGACCCCTCCCCCCCCCCCCCCCCCCCCACCTCCCCATCGCCAATATTTTGATACCAATATTTTGTGGGAACGGCAGCATAGTGGTTATGTTACGGGACTAGTGCTCCAGGGGCCTGGACCAATGATCGGGAGACCCAAGTTCAAATCCTACCACGGCAGCTGGGGAATTTAAATAAATCTGACTAGTATCTGTAATGGTGACTATGTACCTGCCGGATTGTTGCAAAAATCCAGCTGGTTCTTTAATGTCCTTCAGGGAAGGAAATCTGCCGCCCTTACCTGGTCTGACCGATGTGTGACTCCAGACCCACAGCAATGTGGTTGACTCTTAACCTGCCTTCAGGAATGTACCAAACCGCTACAAAGAAGTATACCCGCTGTGGGAGTATCTTCACCACACGGACTGCAGCGGTTCAAGAAGGTGGCTCACCACCTTGAGGGCAGCTAGGGATGGGCAATAATAGCGCCTTTAACGTAGTGAAATGTCCCAAGGCGCTTCACAGGACAAATAATTTGACACCGAGCCACATAATTAGCGCAGGTGACCAAAAGCTTGGTCAAAGAGATAGATATAAGGAGTGTCTTAAAAGAGGAGAGAGAGGTACATAAGAACATAAGAATTAGGAACAGGAGTAGGCCATCTAGCCCCTCGAGCCTGCTCCGCCATTCAACAAGATCATGGCTGATCTGGCCGTGGACTCAGCTCCACTTACCCGCCCTCTCCCCGTAACCCTTAATTCCCTTATTGGTTAAAAATCTATCTATCTGTGACTTGAATACATTCAATGAGCTAGCCTCAACTGCTTCCCTGGGCAGAGAATTCCACAGATTCACAACCCTCTGGGAGAAGAAATTCCTTCTCAACTCGGTTTTAAATTGGCTCGCCTGTATTTTGAGGCTGTGCCCCCTAGTTCTAGTATTCCCGACTAGTGGAAACAACCTCTCTGCCTCTATCTTGTCTATCCCTTTTATTATTTTAAATGTTTCTATAAGATCACCCCTCATCCTTCTGAACTCCAATGAGTAAAGACCCAGTCTACTCAATCTATCATCATAAGGTAACCCCCTCATCTCCGGAATCAGCCTAGTGAATCGTCTCTGTACCCCCTCCAAAGCTAGTATATCCCTCCTTAAGTAAGGTGACCAAAACTGCACGCAGTACTCCAGGTGCAGCCTCACCAATACCCTGTACAGTTGCAGCAGGACCTCCCTGCTTTTGTACTCCATCCCTCTCGCAATGAAGGCCAACATTCCATTTGCCTTCCTGATTACCTGCTGCACCTGCAAACTAACTTTTTGGGATTCATGCACAAGGAACTCAAAAGAGTTTCATGCACAAGGACCCCCAGGTCCCTCTGCACCTCAGCATGTTGTAATTTCTCCCCATTCAAATAATATTCCCTTTTACTGTTTTTTTTTCCAAGGTGGATGACCTCACATTTTCTGACATCGTATTCCATCTGCCAAACCTTAGCCCATTCGCTTAACCTATCTAAATCTCTTTGCAGCCTCTCTGTGTCCTCTACACAACCCGCTTTCCCACTAATCTTTGTGTCATCTGCAAATTTTGTTACACTACATTCTGTCCCCTCTTCCAGGTCATCTATATATATTGTAAACAGTTGTGGTCCCAGCACCGATCCCTGTGGCACACCACGAACCATCGATTTCCAACCCGAAAAGGACCCATTTATCCCGACTCTCTGCTTTCTGTTCGCCAGCCAATTCTCTATCCATGCTAATACATTTCCTCTGACTCCGCGTACCTTTATCTTCTACAGTAACCTTTTGTATGGCACCTTATCAAAATCTAAATACACCACATCCATCGGTACACCTCTATCCACCATGCTCGAGACAGAGAGGTTTAGGGAGAGAGTTCCAGAGCTTGGGGCCCAGGCAGCTGAAGGCACAGCTACCAATGGTTGAGCGATTATAATCAGGGATGCTCAAGAGGGCAGAATTAGAGGAGCGCAGACATCTCGGGGTTGTGGGGCTGGAGGGGCTTATAGAGAGGGGCGAGGGTCATGAGGGATTTGTAAATAAAGATGAGAATAAATGCTGGCCTTGCCCACATGCCGAGAATGAATTAAAAAAAAACAAGTGTTCAGAGAAAAGAAAAAATGCACACTTTTATTTTTAATTTTTTTCCCGTGTTGCTTACGACAGTGTCCTGGAAATTCGTCTTTACTTCCTGGAATCTCCAGGGCAATCCTGGAGGGTTGGCAACCTAATTGCCTATTGGGCTGGGCTGCGACATTTGGGGAGATGGGGCTGTTCAGGCATGTCTATGTACAGAGTAGTGATGTCATGGCGATGATGATGGCGGGGGGGGGAAGTTTGGGCATGATTTACAGGAATATGCGACGTTTACTAATCCCAACAAGCCCACAGTAGACCCTAGATGCTCCTCACAGCCTCTCAAATAAAACTGGGAAGACTGATCACGCTGGAGGCTCTTTTCTCTACAAGGTTGAGATGAGGCCCGAGAGGGATCCTTAAAATGGTGAAAAAGGTTTGATCGGGTAGATGTAGAGATGTTCTCACTTGTGGAATGTGTCTGAATCTGAGGGGCCATCAATATCAGACAGTCACTAATAAATCCAATGGGGAATTCAGGAGGAACTTCTTTACCCAGAGAGCAGTGAGAATGTGGAACTCGCTGCCACAGGGAGGGGTTGAGGTGAATAGTATCGATGCATTTAAGGGGAGGCTGGATGGGGGAGAAAGGAACAGAAGGATATGGTGTTGGGGTGAGAGGGAGAGGGGTGGGAGGGGGCTGGTGTGGAGCATAAACCCCGGCACGGAGCGGTGGGGCCCAGTGGTCTGTTTCTGTGCCGTAAATTCAGTGTAATTCTAGCGAGGCATGAGCTATGGAAACTGGTGGCTATATTAAAAAAAAACTTTAAATTTCACCCAGCATTTCGCAAGCCTTTTATTGGAATATTCAAACTGTTTTGTTTTTAAATTACCCTAGCGGATGCTCTGTGCGGCGCCGATGCAGAAGTACGCCCCGCCCCTTTAATTAAAGGGGCAGGGCCGCTGCGCGCTCTGCAGTCCCTTTGGTGGCCGCTAGGGGCGCCCTTCACCGGGCCGGCAGCCGGAACGGAACGGCGGGGCTGCATAATGGCGGCCCGGCCGACACGAGGGCCGCCATTGTTGGACAGACAGGAAAGCGTGGCGGCGCAAACAGCCCCTCCCCCGCTTTAAGGGACGCTGCGGTGGATTCCGGACATCGGCCGAAGCCTTCCTCGCCGGCCATGCGGCAATTCAACCCCCTCCCCCCCCCCCCCGGAGGGGCACAAATGGAGTCGGCGCAGGGCAGTGATGTCATCACTGTGCGTGCGCCAGCCCGGGGCGTAAATAGCGGGGCACGACGCTAACGACACACCGCTGCCCCTCCCCCCCCCCCCCCAAACCTCCGGGGCAATTACCGCAGAGATGCTATCGACCCCTTTTCCCGGGCAGTAACCTCGTTGCGCCCCCATTAGTGCCCGCCTGGGAGGCGCTAATGGGGCTATATAAAAAAAAAAAGGGAAATTTCGCACCCAATGTTTCTCTCACTCTCTCTCTCTCTCTCTATCTCTCTCTTTCAGATTTTTGGCATCTGCCTGTCTCAGAACCTGGTCAGTGATATTGAAGCAGTGCGAGCAAGCTGGTGACTGCATGGCCATTCATTGAATGAAGACGGGACGGCACCGAGAGCAAGATAAACCCAGCGGCAACCATCGGAACGTCACTCGCGCGCTGAGCCCTCAAAATGTTCTGGGATAAGGGTGGGGAGAGATGTACGTGTCTGTTTCCCCTCCCTCCCTCCCTCCCTCTCCCTCCCCCACCCCCCCCCACCCCGAAAGTGTGACTGTGATAGGAATGTACGGGATCGATGCTGCCGTCACAAACCACTCGCGGGAGTTTGGGAAACTGAGCGTCTTTAGCATCGGTCGCGCTAACCTGAGCTCGTCCTATTCTCCTCACAGCTCTACCGCGCGGGTAGTGGCGTCGATCACAATTTCTAAGTCAGATAACCGAGAAGGATTTGCACGCCAGAGCTAACCCTCCCTGCCTTTGAAAGCTAGGAGAAAACTCCTCCCTTCCCTCTACCCTGCACAAGTGGAAAAATTCACAATCTCTTTTTTTTCATCCCCCCCCCCCCCCCCAACCAAATAAAATAGGACTTCGGTCAGCATGACAGCATGATTGGCAGTGCAGAAGGAGGCCATTTGGCCCATTGTACCTGGGCCGGTGCTAGCACATCAACTCCAGCTGTCTACTATAATTCCCATTCCCTTTGTTCCCCTTCCCCGGACCTTGCAGAAGAAAGAGGAACAGAAGTAGTCGCCATTCGGCCCCTCGAGCCTGCTCCGCCATTCAATAAGATCACGGCTGATCTGATCCTGGCACTCAGCTCCACTTCCCTGCCCGCTCCCCATAACCCTCGAGTCCCTTATCGTTCAAAAGATGTCTATCTCCGCGTTGTTTTATCTCCTGCTTCCCCCCTTCCAGGTGAACATTTCGCAGCTTCTTGCAACACAAGACCAGGGGGTTTCCTGGTACGAGAAGGAAAATGAAAGACCTTCACAGAATGATTTTGACTGTTGATTTTGACGTGCCTATGCAATGGGGCAGCAATTTGATGATGCTCCTTCAAGGTTCTTTGCCAAATATACATACGCTTTTGTTTTTAACGTGGGAAAGAAAGGGAAGACTGTACCTTACCCAGCGGTAGTAAACTTCCTTTCCGTTCTAAAGGAAGATGATTATCCTTCATGTAAATAGATGAAAATTCGAAGTTGTAGTCTTATATTTAGGAACAGTGTCGTTGTCTTTACTCAGTAGTTTTTTCTTGTAGAAGCACACGATGACGTTACTGTAGCAATGAAGCAATGTTATTCATAAGACATGTTTAAGGTTACTTTGTTGAAACAAAATCCTGTGCTAATAGAAAAGAAAAATTTGAAGTACCGAAACCATTGGTACGCACGGCATTTCATAGAAATGCAATAAATTGATGGTCTAACTCGAAGTCTCCTTGACTAGTTTCCTTGGCCACTTGCAAGTAATAAGAGAGACATAACACAGGTTCCCCCCCCCCAGCCCAACACCCCCTCTTTATCTTGCAGTACAGGTACAACATCTCAAATCCAGCAACCTCGGGACCGAGCCCGTGCCGGTTTTTGGATTTTTCCGGATTTCGGACATAAATGGTGGAGTTTCCGAAGAGCTACCGAGATGGACAGAGTTCTAATGGTGGCGTGGGTCAGGTGGCGTGGGGCCAGGTCGAGGGTCATTCGCCAAGGTTCGGACCAATCGCACGCCATTTAGAACATGGCTGCGAAGCCGATAACTAGTCCGGTCCGCCGGCTTTTTGGACAATGATTCCGGATTTTATTTTTACTGAATATCAAATGGGATGTTCTCAAAAAATAAAATGCCCGTTTTTCGGACCATTCCGATTCTCTCACAGCCGAGAATTTGAGACGTTGCACCTGTACAACCCAAGGTGAAGGCGAGTGCTAATACTGGGTGAGTTGTAAAAGGATGGGGTTGATGAATAATTCAGTATTACTTTGTTCCAAGACTCTCTTTTTCCTCCTGTGCCCTTGTTCGTTCTGCTTCAATCCAGCTTCTGTGCCAGCGATGGGTTTGGTGGTTAAGAGCATGTTTAATCAGCTGCCTTCAGTTTATACTGTGCTGCATGCAAACGTGCCGGAATCTCCTGCTGAAATATGATGACTGGATCTCCCCTCCCGCCTGCCCCCCCCCACCCCTCCCGCCCCTCCTACTCCACGTAGAGTATTACATATTCACCCATAATTACACTGTGGACCAACATTATCTGTGAAAGATTACACAACAGATGAAGATACTGTTTCATTGAGATATCACTGCACTGGTGTGTGTGGATAGTGATAATCTGCTTTTAAATAAAAAAAAATACTTTTGTATATTTATGCACGTGTACTTTCAAAATGCGATCTTTTCACAACCAGCGCAAAGACCACATCTGGAGCACTGCGTCCAGTATTAGTCTCCTTATTTAAAGAGGGATATACTTGCATTGGAGGCAGTTCAGATAAGGTTCACGAGGTTGATTCCTGAGAGGAAGGGGTTGTCTTATAAAGAAAGGTTGGGCATGTACTCATTGGAGCTTAGAAGGGAATAAGGGGTTATGGGAAGTAGGCAGGGAAGTGGAGCTGAGTCCATGATCGGATCAGCCATGATCGTTTTAAATGGCGGAGCAGGCTCGAGGGGCCATATGACCTAATCCTCCTATTTCTTATGTTTATGTTCTTATTGAAACGTATAAAATTTTGAGGGGGCTTGACCGAGTAGATGTTTCCCCTTGTGGGGGAATCTAGAACTGGGGGCATAGTCTCAGAATAAGGGGTCGCACATTTAAGACGGAAATGAGAAGGAATCTCTTCGCTGAGGGTTGTAGATCTGTGGAATTCTCTGCCCCAGAGAGCTGTGGAGGCTGGGTCATTGAATGTATTTAAGGCGGAGATAGACAGATTTTTGAGTGATGAGGGAGTAAAGGATTATGGGGAGCGGGCGGGGAAGTGGAGCTGAGTCCATGATCTGATCAGCCATGATTTTATTGAATGGCGGAGCAGGCTCGAGAGGCCGAATGGCCGATTCCTGCTCCTATTTCGTATGTTCTATCATTTATTTCCCCCGACAAATCCTGAATTGTGTCCACAAGCGGGGAGTGTACGTTCTTTAATTTAAACCTGTCGGAATTATTTTTTGACTTTCGCGCTGAAACTTTCAAAAGAAAAACCTCACACAATAAAGAGAAAAACTTTTTTTTCCCACAAGTGGGTTCCTGATTTCCTACGCTTACAAAAACCCGCGGATTAACACCAGAGCCACCAGGAATTACAAGCCGTGCTTTTAGTCATTCGTGCATTCAGCGGCTGTGAATCGCTTTGGGACTTCATGAGGTTGTGGAAGGTTAGCAAGGTCATTTAAAAAAAAAAAGCAAACCAAGAACTAGGGTTTATTTCTAGAGATATAGAATTGAAAAGTAGGGAAGTTATGCTAAACCTGTATCAAACCTTGGTTAGACTACACTTGGAGCACTGTGTACAGTTCTGATCGCCATATTATAACAAGGATATAGAGGCACTGGAGAGGGTGCAGAGAAGATTTACAAGGATGATACCAGAAATGCGAGGGTATCGATATCAGGAAAAGATGAACAGGCTGGGTCTCTTCTCTCTTGTTAAAAAAAAGGCCTAATAGAGGTCTTTAAAATTATGAAAAGTTTTGATAGAGTGGATACAGAGAGAATGTTTCCACTTGTGGGGAAGAGCATAACTAGAGGCCATCAATATAAGATAGTCACCCAGAAATCCAATGGGGAATTCAGAAGAAATTTCTTTACCCAGAGAATGGTGAGAATGTGGAACTCGTTGCCACAGGGAGTGGTTGAAGTGAATAGTATCGATGCATTTAAGGGGAGGCTAGATAAGCATATGAGGGAGAAGGGAATAGAGGGTTACGCTGATAGAGTTAGATAAGGAAAGAAGGGAGGAGGCTCGAGTGGAGCATAAACGCCGGCATGGACTAGTTGGGCCGAATGGCCTGTTTCTGGGCTGAATATCCGATGTAAAGGTTATCGCAGTCTGAGCTCTGGACGATACCGGCCACTTCTGACCAGCTCCTTGCTCAGTAGATCCCTTCGGGATTAGCTGGAGTCTCCAGGAAGTGAAGATTCGTAAGAATATAGGAACATAAGAAATAGGAGCAGGAGTCAGCCATTTGGCTCCTCGAGCCTGCTCCGCCATTCAATAAGATCATGGCTGATCTGATCTTGGCCTCAACTCCACTTCCCTGCCCTCTCCCCATAACCCTTCACTCTTATCATTCAAAAATCTGTCTACCTCCATCTTAAATATATTCAATGATCCAGTCTTCGCAGCTCTCTGGGGCAGAGAATTCCACAGATTTACAACCCTCTGAGAGTAGAAATTCCTCCTCATCTCCGTCTTAAATAGATGACCCCTTATCCTGAAACTGTGACTCCCTAGTTCTATATTCCCCCACGAGGAGAAACATCCTCTCTGCATCTGCCCTGTCAAGCCCCCCTCAGAATCTTAGACTTTTTAATCCGATTCACTCTAATTCTTCTAAACTCCAATGAGTACAGGCCCAACCTTCTCAACCTTTCCTCGTTATGACAATCCCTTCATCTTCGGAATCAACCTGAAGAATAATCTGCTGTCAGCAAAACTCTGGAGAAACAAATCAAAGTATTGTATTTTTTTGTGTGTTTCTTCATGTTTTTCAGTCACTAAAACTATTGGAAATGGTGGGGGAGGATGGGAGGGAATGGCCGTTTGACCAACAGTCATGATTCTTCCAATCTGACAATGAAGACTCTGTTAAACTGAGTACTGTGTACAGTTTTGGTCTCCTTACCTAAGGAAGGATATACTTGTCATAGGGAGTGCAACGAAGGTTCACCAGACTGATTCCTGAGATGGGGGGATTGTCCTATGAGGAGAGATTGAGCAGACTAGGCTGATATTCTCTAGAGTTTAGAAGAATGAGAGGCAATCTCATTGAAACATACAAAATTCTTACAGGGCTTGACAGGGTAGATGCTGGGAGGATGTTTCCGTGGGGCTGGGGAGTCTAGAACCAGGGGTCACAGTCTCAGGATAAGGGGTTGGCTATTTAGGACTGATCATCATGACATTTCTTCACTCGGAGGGTGGTGAATCTTTGTCCCAGAGGGCAATAGATGCTCAGTCTTTGAGTATATTCAAGACAGAGATCGATAGATTTTGGGATATTAAGGGAATCGAGGGATATGGGGATCGGGCGGGAAAGTAGAGTTGAGGTAGAAGATCAGCGATGATCTTAGTGAATGGCGGAGCAGGCTCGAGGAGCTGAATGGCCGACTCCTGCTCCTAATTCTTATGTTCCAATTGGCCGAGGGAAGACGGGATGCCCCCAAGAATGGACCTGTTGGACGGCCAATGGCGGGAGTGTGGGGGTGGGGAAGTCTGAGGTCATGTGATGAAACCTGGAATATGTCCAAGCTCGGTTGCCAACCCTAATCAAAGGGACAACTTGTAGCAGACTAAGTAGCTTGGTGTCGGTACAACGATGCCTAGTTTACCATGTGTTGGGACAACCTGGAATGGTTCCATACTCATTGAGGTGGAGGAGCAGTTAAATGAACGTGAGTAATTACCAGCCCATTTAAACCTGTATCTGCAGCATGCTATGGACGCTCCATCTCCCTATTTTACTACAGTTGCTGCCCATGAAATGTAACTCCTGATTTTTCAACAAAAAAAATACTTACAGGATCTCCTCTGATGGGTTAATGATGTGATATAGGACAAGAGGTGTCAGGTTTAATCTCCACCCAATGTGCATAGTGTGCTCTCGGTGTCAGCGGTGGCTGAGTGCTCACTCTCTGGGTGGGAGGGGCCAGCAGTGGGTCACTCTCTGGGTGGGAGGGGCCAGGAGTGAGCAGGTGGGAGGGGCTAGGAGTGAGCACTCTCTCGGTGGGAGGGGCCACGAGTGAGCACTCTCGGTGGGAGGGGCCACGAGTGAGCACTCTCGGTGGGAGGGGCCAGGAGTGAGCACTCTCTCGGTGGGAGGGGCCAGGAGTGAGCACTCTGGGTGGGAGGGGCCAGGAGTGAGCACTCTGGGTGGGAGGGGCTAGGAGTGAGCACTCTCTCGGTGGGAGGGGCCAGGAGTGAGCACTTGGTGGGAGGAGCCAGGAGTGAGCACTCTGGGTGGGAGGGGCCAGGAGTGGGCACTCTCTGGGTGGGAGGGGCTAGGAGTGAGCACTCTCTGGGTGGGAGGGACTGGGAGTGAGCACTTGGTGGGAGGGGCCAGGAGTGAGCACTCAGTGGGAGGGGCCAGGAGTGAGCACTCAGTGGGAGGGGCCAGGAGTGAGTACTCTCTGGGTGTGAGGGGCTAGGAGTGAGCACTCTGGGTGGGAGGGGCCAGGAGTGAGCAGGTGCTGCTGATTACTGCAGGAGTTGGAGTGAGTTTGTGAAAAGTTGGTGGTCAGTTTTGGGTTGTTTGTTCTCCAGGTTTTAGGGCCTTTTTGGCCCATAAACAGCAGCCAGTTGGTTGCTGAGGGGCTTTGAGTGCCGGCCCCTCAGAGGACAATGTTCCCAGGATGAATTTAATCGGGGGAGAAAATGTTGGGGGAAGGGAGAATTGAAGGCCCAAAGATTTGGGCCGGGACCCCAGGAGGTTTGGATGAGAAAATACGGTGGTGGTTCAGTGCCAGGTTAAGGAGATGCGAGCTTGGGATATTATCCGGGCAGTACACGACTGCGGAGAGGAAAGCTGCTTTGCTTGCTGACCAAAGCCGAGTGTTGGGTTCGAGGTGACGGTCAGTGGCCGAGAGGAGATGGAAAGACATTTACTGAGTTTGAAGGTTGGTGATCAGTTCTTGGATGTATCTCTGCTGTATTCTAAAGAGGTGATGGTCTCGTTCTTAAACCTGTCGGTTTATATTGAGGACGATGCACTGATTAAAAAAAAAGTTGTAGTGGTGGGACATTAAAATTTGCTCAGTAATAAAGAGGAGATACTATCCTGGAATGTGGGTAGCCGATGGAACCCGTTATCAAAGTGCGGTTCCCGGAGGGCGTGAAGTCATTAACCTACAGCATGAAATTGGAGACAATGGAAGGAGTGCAGTAATTCTGGGAACTGCATGATAACCAGGTGAAGGTGTGCTATTACTGTCTTGAACATGGCCATCTTTTAAGAAGCTGTCCCGACCTGTACTGTTATAACTGCGGCGAGTCTGGACACAATGCTCGGAGCTACACGGCCGAGAGCTGTGGAGTGATTAGCAGGAGGACTCTCTAAGGGAGATTCTGTATCGAGCGGGGACGGGCGATTACAGAAGAGCTCGAGAGTGAGGAGTCCGAGGGGGGATGGAGACATGGAAGTGGGGGGAGGGAGGGCATCATGTGGAAGGGGAAAAGTTAGTGAGGGGCAGGAGGGGCAGTTCCTTGTCCTAAACCTAATGTAAGGAAGAGGCTGAAACTGCAGGGAAGGTTCAAACAGGAAGTGTAAAAGAGCTGGAGGCTGCAGGAGAAAGCAACAGCTGCCCAAAAAGTTGGGAAGGAACAGTAGAGGAGGGAAGAGCCAGAGATTAAATGATGGCTAATTATCAGGCACACTTCCTTTTATTAGAGCCATAATTACTTTGGTCTCGATTAATGACAATGGACTGAGGGAGGAGAAGAAATGGTTGAAGTGTTTAAAGGCACGGACCTGTTGTGTCTGCAGGAAACCTTTTGGGATGAGGATACCCCAGAAAGATTTCAGAAGGTTTGATTATGATCAATTTTTAAAGTACAATAGATTAATATATGTTACAAGAGACAAATTAAACTTCACGTTTTGATATTGATGTGTTGGATGAATGACTGTGCAGAGGGGGTGAAGTGGATTTGAATGATACAATAAACTGGTTACGATATTGTAAATGTTTTTAATGGTGAATTATATTAGAGAAAAGTGGGCAGTTCTCTCGCCTCTGAGTCAAAAGGTTGCAGGTTCAAGTTCCACTCCAGAGACATGAGCACACAAATCTAGGCTGACACTCCCAGTGCAGTACTGATGGAGCACCGCACTGTCGGAGGGGCAGTACTGAGGGAGTGCCGCACTGTCGGAGGGGCAGTACTGAGGGAGTGCCGCACTGTCGGAGGGGCAGTACTGAGGGAGTGCCGCACTGTCGGAGGGGCAGTACTGAGGGAGTGCCGCACTGTCGGAGGGGCAGTACTGAGGGAGTGCCGCACTGTCGGAGGGGCAGTACTGAGGGAGTGCCGCACTGTCGGAGGGGCAGTCCTGAGGGAGTGCCGCACTGTCGGAGGGGCAGTCCTGAGGGAGTGCCGCACTGTCGGAGGGGCAGTCCTGAGGGAGTGCCGCACTGTCGGAGGGGCAGTCCTGAGGGAGTGCCGCACTGTCGGAGGGGCAGTCCTGAGGGAGTGCCGCACTGTCGGAGGGGCAGTACTGAGGGAGTGCCGCACTGTCGGAGGGGCAGTACTGAGGGAGTGCTGCACTGTTGGGGGGGGCCATCTTTCGAATGAGACGTTAAATCACCTCTCAGACGGACGTAAAAGATCTCCCCTGACAAATATTTATACTTCAACCAGCACCTAAAGAGATTAAGAAAGAAAGACTTCGATTTATATCACGCCTTTCACAACCACTGAACGTCTCAAAGCGCTTTACAGCCAATGAAGTACGTTTGGAGTGTAGTCACTGTTGTAATGTGGGAAATGCAGCAGCCAATTTGTGCACAGCAAGCTCCCACAAACAGCCATATAATAATGACCAGATAATTTTTTTTTTTTTGTTATGTTGATAACATAAGAACATAAGAAATAGGAGCACGAGTTGGCCATTCGGCCCCTCGATCCTGCTCCGCCATTTAATAAGATCATGGCTGATCCGATCATGGACTCAGCTCCACTTCCCTGTCCGCTCTCCCATAACCCCTTATTCCCTTCTCGGTTAAGAAACTGTCTATCTCTGTCTTTAAATATATTCAATATCCCAGCTTCCACAGCTCTCTGAGGCAGCAAATTCCACAGATTTTTCTTCTCCTCATCTCAGTTTTAAATGGGCGCGACCCCATATTCTAAGATCATGCCCCCTAGTTCTAGTCTCTCCCATCAGTGGAAACATCCTCTTTGCATCCACCTTATCAAGCCCCCTCATAATCTTATATGTTTCGATAAGATCACCTCTCATTCTTCTGAATCCCAATGAGTAGAGGCCCAACCTACTCAACCTTTCCTCATAAGTCAACTCACTCATCTCTGGGATCAACTTAGTGAACCTTCTCTGAACTGCCTCCAAAGCAAGTATATTCTTTCTTAAATATGGAAACCCCATTGTCATGTATGTATGCTTGGGGTTACTAGCCACCAGGTGGTGCCATCGGGCTGTGAGCACATGTGTGCTGCCCAGGTATAAAAGGCAAGCCATCATGTAATGTAATCACTTTGGGCCCTAATAAAGCAGGGCCAGGTTTGTACGTGTTAGTTTACAGTATTCAGCCTATCGAGTTATTACATATATAACATTTGGCGACAAGGTAACAAGAACCTTCGCATGCAAAAAAAAATGAGCACAATTGGAATTCTGGAGAGATTCGTGGAGGGAGAGGACTGGGCAGATTTTGTAGCTCAGTACTTCGTGGCCAACAAAATGGAGGAACCCACTGACGCAGTTAGGCGCAGGGCGGTCTTCCTCACGGTTTGCGGTCCGAAAATCTATGGACTCAAAGAATCTTCTCTCGCCTGCAAGTCCAACGGACAAGGACTATGAGGAATTGTGTGCTCTGGTGTGGTACCATCTGACACCAGAAGAAGGCATCATCATCTCACGATATCGGTTCTATACGCACGTTTGTTCTGAGGCCAGGATGTGTCGGAATTCATTGCCGACCTAAGATGTCTAGTTGGACCGTGTAAGTTCGAAAACGCGTTGGGAGACATGATGCGGGATTCTTTGTAATCGGCATTAACCACGAGGCGATCCTGCATAAGCTACTGGCGGCGGAGACGCTGGATTTGAGCAAGGCCATCACGATTGCCCAGGCTCGCATGACGACGGACAAAAATCTAAAGCAGATATCATCAAAAAATTGGAACTCGGCAAGTACTGTAAACAAGATTGTATCGTCGTTTGGCAGAGCTGCATCTGGCAGGACCTGCTCGACTGCGTATGCGAAACCTGTGGCTGCTCAAAGTCCGTCAACGGGAATGAATCCAATTTCACCGTGTTGGCGTTGTGAGGACAATCATCGGGCTCATCAGTGTCGGTTTAAACGGTACATTTGTATAGGCTGTTCGAGACTGGGGCATCTCCAGTGCATGTGTCCGCAACTGAGCAAGCGTGCTGTGACACACCACGTGGAGGATGATGACCAGTTTAGCACGGATCCGGATATGCAAGCAGAGATACCAGAGAAAAAAGTGTATGGACTGTATTCGTTCCTAACAAAGAGCCAACCGATAATGATTGATGTGAAATTTAACAGTGTGCCGGTACCGATGGAATTGGATACTGGTGCTCAATAATGAGCCAGAGGACATTCGACAAGCTGTGGGATACTAAGGCTGTGAGGCCTAAGCTGAGTCCAGTCAATGCCAAGTTGCGTACATACACTAAAGAACTCATAACGGTGATTGGCAGTGCAGTAGTCGTATGATGGTGTGGTTCATGATTTACCAATAGGGATTGTTCTAGGCAATGGTCCAACACTGTTCGGCAGGAATTGACTGGAAAAATTCAAATGGAATTGGAACGATATCAAAGCGTTGTTGTCGTCGTCGTCGGATACTCCATGTGCTCATGTTCCCCTCGCTGTTTGAACCAGGCATCGGCAATTTCACGGGAGCCAAGGTGCAGATCCACATGGACTCGGATACAAGACCCATCCATCATAAAGCTCGGGCGGTTCCATACATGATGAGGGAGAAGATCGAAATCGAACTGGACAGACTCCAGCATGAAGGGGTCATATCACCGGTCGAACTTAACAAATGGGCCAGCCCCATTGTTACTGTGTTGAAGAGTGATGGCACTGTCCGGATTTGTGGAGACTACAAGGTTATGATCAACCAAGTTTCGAAACAGGATCAATACCCGTTACTGAAGGCTGATGACCTGTTTGCAATGCTAGCCGGGGAGAAGTCGTTCATTAAACTGGATCTGACGTCGGCCTACCTGACACAGGAGCTGGTCTAGACGCGAAGAAACTTACATGCATCAACACTCAAAGGACTGTTTATCTATAACTGGTGTCCTTTCGGAATTCGCTCGGCTGCAACTATATTTCAGAGGAACGTGGAGAGTCTACTGAAGTCCGTCCCTAGAACCATGGTGTTCCAAGATGACATCCTGGTCACAGGTCGTGACACCGCCGAACATCTGAACAATCTGGCAGAGGTTCAACATCATCTGGACAAAGTTGGACTCGGACTGAAACGTTCGAAGTGTGTCTTCATGGCACCGGAAGTCAAATTCCTGGGGAGGAAAATTGCTGCTGACGGCATCAGGCCTACGGACTCGAAAACCAAGGCCATCAAAAATGCACCCAAGCCTCAGAATGTGACGGAGCTGCGTTCGTTCCTTGGTCTACTCAACTACTTTGGTAATTTCTGTAGGGGGTGATGTGTGGGGTCAGGTTCACCTGACTTTCTGAACGGTTCGAATCGCTCCCACTCCCTGGGTTCTAGACTTTGAATTTATTTGGGGATGTGACACAGTGCAAGAGACAACTGGTTTTGGTGCAAAGTACTTCGATTTTATTACAGACAAGAAAAGTACGACGTCAAGCTTGAAATGACTAGAATAAAGAACACTTCATCACACGTTCAAAAGGGGTTACAGAAAATAATACACCTCCCACCTCCCGATGCCTAACTCTGGCTAGGTTAAACTCTAGAGCAAACGGGGATCATGCTCACCAATCCTTTATTGTTCATTGGTGGTGGTTCGCGATTTCGGGGTTCGCTGGACACTCTAGGTTCTGCTTGCCGTACCCCGTACGTCATTGAGGACTTCTGACTGCGTAGTCTTCAGTTGGTTGGGTAGGGCGCGTATTGGACTTATGGGGTGAGTACCCACTTTCTTCCGTCAGCAATAGGTTTTAAAGTCTCTTTCGGTAATGTTTCACCTGTTGGTAGCTAGGACTAGATCGTAGAGGGGAAACTTTCGAATCTTCGGTTTCTTCTTGAGTTTTGGTTTTGGAATTGGTCGATCGCGGTGCTTTCGGTGTTACGTTGGCTGTGGTCAGTTGTTGCCGCGATGGCGATGTTCGAAGTTATTATGGCTGCTTTCTGCCGCGATGTTCTTTCTTCCTCCTTTCGGTAGTAGGGCACTGTGGCCCCGGGAGTGTTGTCGAGGTTGGAGATGTTGGTCTCAGAAGAGCTGCATAAACTGTTGCGATGGTCTTTCTCCGTCCTTCCCCTCTTCGAATAGATGAATGCCTGCTCGCTCCCTTTCGTTTAAAAACCGGGCCCCAGTTATACTTTTGGAGCCGTTCTAATCTACGCGCCAAATCGGCCCTGATTCTTTGTTTTAATTTTGGCGGGCTCGATATCTCCTTGTCATATTTTGGCGGGCTTATTAAGGGTAACCTGTCTTGGATGTGTTGATCTTTTGAATTTGTTTCTTGATCGGAAAATATTAGCTTTGGTATTTGCAATGTCTGCCTAGGCCTGGGTTTCCATGCGGTCTGGATGGGCCATTAACATTATGTATACGCTGGATGGGTTTCCTGCTCTGGGTGATGGCTGGTAATCTCTGGGTTAATTGTTGCTATGTTAATGTCTCCCGGGGAGAAGGGTTTTCGAGTTTACACAATTCCCCAGACGATTTGTTTAGCTTCGATACCCCAGACAACTTCAATACCCAAACTGGTTTCTTTTGAAGGATAGTTATCCTTTAGTTTTCTGCCCTTCCCACACGGACCCAATCTGCCTTGTAAAAATCCCTATTTCGATAGAAGCTTGTAGTTTCTTCCATGTGTTCTTTAGGATCCCAAACTTTCTGGTTGATAGTTCCAAATTAAATTCCCTTTCCAATGAGTCCGGGGTGGGGGGCACGCATTTTGCAATCGATTGAGTACCTCATTGGAGCCACTGCACATCTGCTAAGAAAAGGCGACAACTGAGTTTGGGGTGTGTCTCAATAGAGCTTTTGAGAAAGCTACTAATCTGCTTTGCTCTAACAAGCTGCTGGTACATTATGATCCGTGTAAGCGTCTAGTAATGGCCTGTGATGCTTTGTCATATGGAGTTGGGTATGCTTCTAAAAGTTTGTCAAAGGCGGAAAGAGCCTACAGCATGTTGGAAAAAGAAGCATTAGCCTGTGTGTATGGGGTTAAATAGATGCATCAGTACCTGTTTGGTCTTCGGTTTGAACTGGAAACCAATCACAAGCCACTCATTTCACTGTTTTTGGAAAACAAAGGTATCAATACCAATGCATCGTCCCGCATCCAGCGATGGGCGCTGACATTATCTGCCTATGATTGTCATTCGCCATAGACCTGGCACCGAGAATTGTGCCGACTTACTGAGCCGTCTGCCGTTGCCCACACCGGAGGTGGAGATGCCACAACCTGCAGACCTAATGTTAGTTATGGATACTTTTAAAAGTGAAGGAACCCCTGTCACGGCTCAACAAGACCGGGACCAGCCAGGACCCGATATTATCGGTTGTGAAGCGTTGTGTCCTTAGTGGTGATTGGTCTGCCATACCCAAGCAAATGGGTGATGAGACCAAACCTTACAACCGTCGCAAAGACGAACTATCCATTCAGTCAGATGGCTTGCTGTGGGATAACCGTGATGTTCTGCCCAAGAAAGGCAGAGAGAAATTTGTACATGATCTACATAGCACGCATCCCGGTATTGTCATGATGAAAACCATTGCCAGGTCTCATGTATGGTTATCTGGAATTGACACTGATCTGGAATCATGTGTGTATCAGTGCAATACTTGCATGCAGCTTAGTAAAGCACCAGTGGAATCGCTGCTGAGTCTGTGGTCTTGGCCATCTAAACCATGGTCCAGGATCCACATCGACTTTGCAGATCCCTTCCTGGGAAAGATGTTTTTAGTTATGGTGGATGCATATTCTAAGTGTATAATCATGTCATCTAGTACATCTACAGCTACCATTGAGAGCCTTCGTGTCATGTTTGCTATGCATGGTCTGCCCGACATTGTTGTAAGCGACAATGGACCTTGCTTCACTAGTCTGGAGTTTCAGGAGTTCATGAAACTCAATGGTATCAAATATGTGAGGTCAGCACCATTCAAACCCGCATCTAATGGTCAAGCAGAGCGTGCTGTCCAAACCATCAAGCAGAGTATGAAACGTGTAACTCAAGGATCACTGCAGACTCGCTTGTCACGCATATTGCTTAGTTACAGGACAAAACCCCCCACGCTTACCGGGGTCTCCCCTGCTGAACTATTGATGAGGTCTCAAGACCAGGCTCCCTTTCATCCACCCTGACTTGATCATGTTGAATACAGACGTCAAAGTCAGCAGTGGTATCATGATCGTGCTGCTGTGTCACGCGACATATCTATCAATGATCCTGTGTATGTACTGAATTATGGTCAAGGTCCCAAGTGGATCACCGGTACTGTTACGGCCAAGCAGGGTAACAGAGTGTTTATCGTTCAGCTCAAGAATGGGCAGACATGCAGGAAACATGTCGATCAGATAAAGCTGTGGCACACGGATGAACCGGAACAGTCTGAGGAAGACACACTCCGTGACCAACCAACCTACCCTCAGTCATCAGAGGACTCCACTGTCATCAATGAATCCCTGACATGGTCATTGACACTCTCATCAGATCAGCTACCTAGCCCCCAGCCATAATCTTAGAATAAGGGGCCGCCCATTTAAAACTGAGATGAGAAGGAATTTCTTCTCTGAGGGTTGTAAATCTCTGGAATTCGCTGCACAAGAGAGCTGTGGAAGCTGGGACATTGAATAAATCTAAGACAGAGGTAGACAGTTTCTTAACCGATAAGGGATTAAGAGTTATGGGGAGCGGGCAGGGAAATGGACCTGAGTCCATGATTGGATCAGCCATGATCGTATTAAATGGTGGAGCAGGCTCAAGGGGCCGTATGGCCTACTCCTATTCCTATTTCTTATGTTATGTTCTTAACTGGCACCGAGACACACGAGATACTGGGACAGGTGACCAAAGCTTGGTCAAAGAGGTAGGTTTTAAGGAGCATCTTAGAGGAAAGAGAGAGGGTAAGAGAGGTTGAGAAGCAGAGGTTTAGGGAGAGAATTCCAGAGTTGCTTAACGAGTTTGGAGCAGGAGTAGCCAATTTGGCCCCTCGAGCCTGCTCCGCCATTTAATAAGATCATGGCTGATCTTCACCTCAACTCCACCTTCCCGCACTATCCCTGTATCCCTTGATTCCCTCAAAATCCAAAAATCTATCGATCTCAGCCTTGAATATACTCAACGACTGAGCCTCCACAGCCCTCTGGGGCAGAGAATTCCAGAGATTCACCACCCTCTGAGTGAAGAAATTCCTCCTCATCTCAGTCCTAAATGGCCAACCCCTTATCCTGAGACTGTGACCCCTGGTTCTAGACTCCCCAGCTTTGGGCTCAGGCAGCTGAAGGCACGGCCGCCAATGGTGGAGCGATTTAAAATGGAGGATACTCAAGTGGCCAGAATTGTAGAATTTTATTTGGGGGCTGATGCACGAAGAATGAGTCTGAGGGAGGTGCCTGAGCCCCAAGGGACCACCCGAGAATGAGGCAGCATCGTTATGGGGGGTAGGAGAGAGAAGGGGTTGTCTTATGAAGAAAGGTTGGGCTGATCCAATCATGGACTCGTTGGAGTTTAGAAGAATGAGAGGCGATCTTATTGAAACATAAAGGATTCTGAGGGGGCTTGACAAGGGTAGGTGCAGAGAGAACGTTTCCCCTCATGGGGGAATCTAGAACTAGGGGGCATAGTTCCAGAATTAGGGGTTGCTCATTTAAAACTGAGATGAGGAGGAATTTCTTCTGAGAGTCGTGCATCTGTGGAATTCTCTGCTCCAGAGAGCTGTGGAGGCTGGGTCATTGAATATTCAAGGCAGAGATAGACAGGGGAGTGAAGGGTTATGGGGAGTGAGCACGATCAGATCAGCCATGATCTTATTGAATGGCAGAGCAGGCTCGAGCGGCCGAATGGCCGACTCCTGCTCCTATTTATTGTGTTCGTTCTTATGTTCTTGGAACTGGAGAGGAAACCCTCGTGTGGTATTGGTTCTGTGGTCTTTAAACACGATTTGAGCTACTTCTTAACATAAGACATAATAAGACTGGTTGCTGTGTATAGAATGATGCAGCACGGAAGGAGGCCATTGGGCCCATCGAGTCCATGCTATCCAATCAGTCCCACTCCCCCAGCTCTTTCCCCGTAGTCTTGCAACCTTTTCAAATATATATCCAAATCCCTTTTGCAAGTTGCTGTTGAATCTACTTTGTGGAAACACTTTCTCCTTATTTACTCAACCATAAAGACCCAATGATTTCAATCAAGGTTTTTTAGAAAGTTTTGCATCTATTTTTGTTTTAAGATAAAGTTAAATTAAATTGAAATTATTCAACTTCAAACAGGATGAACAGGCTGGGGCTCTTTTCTCTTGGAAAAAAGAAGGCTGAGGGGTGACCTAATCTCGGTCTTTAAAATCACAAAAGGTTTTGATAGAATGCATAGAGAGAGAATGTTTCCACTTGTGGGGAAGAGCATAACTAGAGGCCATCAATATAAGATAGTCACCCAGAAATCCAATGGGGAATTCAGAAGAAACTTCTTTACCCAGGGAGTGGTGAGAATGTGGAACTCGCTGCCACAGGGAGGGGTTGAGGAGAATAGTATCGATGCATTTAAGGGGAGACTAGATAAACACATGAGGGAGAAGGGAATAGAGGGTTATGCTGATAGATTTAGATGAGGAAAGACGGGAGGAGGCTCGAGTGGAGCATAAACGCCGGCATGGACTGGTTGGGCCGAATGGTCTGTTTCTGTGCCGTATAACCTGTGTAATCCGATCTAATTCCTTCAGGCAGCGCAATCCAGATCACAACAACTCGCTGCGTAAAACAATTCTGTTCTTTTGCCAATTATCGTAAATTTGTGTCCTTTTGGTTCCTGACCTTCCTGTCCATGGAAACAGTTTGTCCTCATTATATCATCATCATCGGCAGTCCCTCAGGGTTGAGGAAGACTTGCTTCCACTCTAAAAGTGAGTTCTCAGGTGACTGAACAGTCCAATACGGGAATTACAGTCTCTGTCACAGGTGGGACAGTCAGTGGTTGAAGGAAAGGGTGGGTGGGGAGTCTGGTTTACCACACGCTCCTTCCGCTGCCTGCGCTTGATTTCTGCATGCTCTCGGCGACGATACTCGAGGTGCTCAGCGCCCTCCCGGATGCTCTTCCTCCACTTGGGGCGGTCTTTGTCCAGGGACTCCCAGCTGTCGGTGGGGATGTTGCATTTTTGCAAGGAGGTTTTGAGGGTGTCCTTGTAACGTTTCCTCTGCCCACCTGGGGCTCACTTGCTGTGTCGGGACTCCGAGTAGAGCGCTTGTTTTGGGAATCTCGTGTAAGGCATGCGGGCGATGTAACCCGTTCAGAGCATGGTCAGTGCTTTGATGCTGGGGATTTTGGCCTGAGCGAGAACACTAACATTGGTGCACCTATTTCTCGAGTGTTTTGAGGTGCCTGCTGTACATAGTCCACGTCTCTGAGCCATATAGGTGGGTATCACTACTGCTCTGTAGACCATGAGCTTGGTGCCAGGTTTGAGGTCCTGTCTTCAAACACTCGCTTCCTCAGGCGACCGAAGGCTGCACTGGCGCACTGAAGGCGGTGTTGGACCTCGTCGTCAATGTCTGCCCTTGTTGACAGTAAGCTCCTGAGGTATGGAAAATGGTCCACGTTGTCCAAGACCGCATTGTGGAGTTTGTTAACGGGGGGCAGTACTGTGTGGCGGGGCAGGTTGGTACAGGTCCTTTGTCTTCCAGATGTCTAGTGTAAGGCCCGTGCATTCGTACGCCTCGGTGAAGGTGTTGATGATGGCTTGGAGTTCGGCCTCTGTGCGCAGATGCAGGCGTCGTCCACGTACTGTAGTTCAATGCCGGAGGATGGGACGACCTTGGATCTGGCCTGGAGGCAGCGGAGGTTGAACAGATTCCCGTTTGCCCTGTAATTTAGCTGGCCTTCCCCTGCCCGCCGGGTCTCGCTTAGGGCAGCGATGTTGACATTGAAACGCCTGAGTTCCTGGGCAACGACAGCAGTGCGGCGTTCCGGTCTGTCGCGATCAGGGTTGTCCATGAGGGTCCTGATGTTCCAGATCCCGAACTTCATCTTTAAAGAGTGGAGGACGCCTGTGCTTGAATTCTTTTAAGGTGGGGTGGCCGTTGCACACCAGCCACCACACAGGCTTGACGGAGTAAGGTCTTGGTCCAGTGGCGAGGGGTCCAAGATGACTAGAGACCTGCTCTGCTGCACGGACCAAGTACATACACACACACTCCTACTGTCCTCCTTCCCGCAGGGCCTGTATCCCTGGGTTTCGTAGGGCCAACTCGCTGTTGGCTCGTGCTGTGCCGCTCCTGGGCCACAGCCCCGCTGCTGCCCTCCGACCTCTCGCTGTCCTCCGACCTCTGCACTCTTGCTGTCTATTATTTACTCTCAAAGACTCATAATTTTGATCATGATTTAAAAAAAAAATCTTGAATATATCTTTGTTTTTAAGACGGTTGCCGAAAGTTGAATTAAATTGAAATTCTTAAGTAGCACAAGTACTGCCCTTGGAGAATAATACGATCAGTTTTACTGTGCAACTTAATATTTAGGATGGAGCGCAAGATGGCTCAGGTGCACCATCTAGTGGCCACATTGTCTTTAAATAAGCGGTAGATGTACCCAGCCTCAAACTGGACTCTCCCACAGAATGCAAATCCCATAAAAGCTATTTAATTGCTCAAATTTGTTTAAATTGTTGGTGAAAATTGTTTTCCAAGTTTTCCCTCTCTAGAAGGCTGAGGGGTGATCTGTTGGAGGTCATTAAAATGATGATGAAAGGGTTCGATAGGGTAGACGTAGAGAAGATGTTTCCCCTTGTGGGAGAGACCAGAACTGGGGGCCATCAATATCAGACAGTCACCAATAAACCCAATGGGGAATTCAGGAGTAATCTCTTTACCCAGAGAGGGGTGAGAATGTGGAACTCGCTGCCACAGGGAGGGGTTGAGGTGAATAGTATCGATGTATTTGAGGGGAAGCTGGATAAACACATGGGGGAGAAAGGAATAGAAGGATATGGTGATGGGGTGAGATGGAGAGGGGTGGGAGGGTGGTGTGGAGCATAAACCCCGGCACGGAACGGTGGGGCCCAATGGCCTGTTTCTGTGCCGTAGCTTCTAGCCTTGTGTCAAATTCCAGTTGCGAGGATAAGCCAGTGTTGCTGACACTTCCCGCTTGTATTTATATAGCGCCTTTAATGTAGTAAAACATCCCAAAGCGCTTCACAGGAGCGATATAAGACAAAAGAATGTGACACCGAGCCATATAAGGAGAACTTGGGGCAGGTGACGAGATGGTTTTAAGGAGCATCTTAAAGGAGGAGAGATTTAGGCAGGGCCGGCCACCAATGGTTGAATGATTATAATCAGGGATGCTCAACAGAGCTGAATTAGAGGAGTGCAGACATCTTGAGGAGGGGGGGATTGTGGGGCTGGAGGAGATTACCGAGATAGGGAGAGGCGAGGGCCATGGAAGGAATTGAAAACAAGGATGAGGCTTTTGAAATTGAGGCTTTGCTTATCTGGGAGCCAATGTAGGTCAGCGAGCACAAAGGGTAATGGGTGAGCGGGACTGGGTGTGAGTTAGGACACAGGGCAGCGAGCACAGGGGGTGATGGGTGAGTGGGACTTGGTGCGAGTTAGGACACGGGCTGCCGAGTTTTGGATCACCTCGAGTTTATGTAGCGTAGAATGTGAGAGGCCAGCCAGGAATGTGCTGGAATTGTCAAGTCTCGAGGTAACAAAGGCGTGGATGAGCTAAGGCAAGGGCGGAGACAGGCGATATTACGGAGGTGAAAATAGGTAGAAAGAATGAGGAGAGGAAATATAAAGTAAAGCTACAATCCTAAAGGGGGTGAATGAACAGAGACCTGGGGGTATATGTGCACAAATCACTGAAGGTGGCAGGGAAAGTTCAGAATGTGGTTAAAAAGACTTATGGGGTCCTGGGCTTCATAGAGTATAGAGTTCAAAAGCGTGGAAATAATGATGAACCTGTATAAAACACGTGTTCGGCCTCAACTGGAGTATTGTGCCCAATTCTGGGCACCACACTTTAGGAAGGATGTGAAGACCTTAGAGAGGGTGCAGTCAAGATTTATGAGAATGGTTCCAGGGATGAGGGACTTCAGTTACGTGGATAGACTGGAGAAGCTGGTTGAGCAAAGAAGGTTGAGAGGAGATTTGATCGAGGCGTTCAAAATCATGAGGGGTCTGGACAGAGTAGATAGAGAGAAACTGTTCCCATTGGTGGAAGGGTCAAGAACCAGAGGACACAGATTTAAGGCGATTGGCAAAAGAACCAAAGGCGACACGAGGAAAACCATTTTACGCAGCGAGTGGTTAGGATCTGGAATGCGCTGCCTGAGAGGGTGGTGGAGGCAGACTCAATCGTGACTTTCAAAAGGGAATTGGATAAGTACCCGAAGGAAAAAAAATTTGTAGGGCTCTGTGGAAAGGGCGGGGGGGGAATGGGACTGGCTGAGGTGCTTTTGCAGAGAGCCGGCATGGGCTCGACGGGCCGAATGGCAGCCTCCTGTGTTGTAACCGTTCTGTGATTCTAAATGCAAACTGTGCTTTACGTTACATTTTTGGAAAGCTTGCATTTGACTTTTAAGGGCTGTCCAGTGCAGTTTGAATATTTCTTTTCATGCCAAATATCCGAGACACTGACATTTCGACATACCTGTAATAAAGTCTCACTTAAAATACTGTGTCAAGAGAAGTGGTTGTGTACAGCATTTCCCAATAGACGATGGTTAAAACTTCATTTTAAATAGTAAAAATATATTTGCTTTTGTTATGATTGTCGCATTGAAGACGGTTTTAAATTTACTCGACAGCTCATTCTGATGAAATTACAGAAAGGCGTGTGGTTTATTTTAGATCTCTGAAGATGAAAATTTCCAAAAACACACGACTTACTATATGCAAATATTTGGCATTACGGTATATGCCTAGAACAATTTTAATGCACTTGATTTACATGTAAACTATTACAAATGTTTAATTTGAAGCTGTTCGTACACTGTGTGTACCATATTGGTTATGCAGGTATGTTTACTGTGTCAATGTGAACAATGTCTCACTATACCTTTTGTGTACTATTTTGTTCCCAAAACATGACTTTTAAGAGCATAAGAAATAGGCCATGCGGGCCCTCGAGCCTGCCCCACCATTTAATAGGATCATGTCTTAAATTTATTCAATGACCCAGCCTCCACAGCTCTCTGAGGCAGTGAATTCCACAGATTTACAACCCTCTGAGAAGAAATTTCTCCTCATCTCAGTTTTAAATGGGCAGCCTCTTATTCTAAGATCATGCCCTCTAGTTCCAGTCTCCCTCATCAGTGGAAACATCCTCTCTGCATCCATCTTGACAAGCCCCCTCATTATCTTAAACGTTTCGATAAGATCACCTCTCATTCTTCTGAATTCCAATGTGTATAGGTCTAATCTTTCCTCAAAGTCAACCCCCCCTCATTCTTTCGTTTGGGGGAGGGGGACTACGAGCAGAGTTAAAAAGTGATTTAAGTAACTAGTAGAGTGGACAAGGGAGAACCAGTGGATGTGGTGTATTTGGACTTTGAAAAGGCTTTTTGACAAGGTCCCACACAAGAGATTGGTGTGAAAAATCAAAGCACATGATATTGGGGGTAATGTACTGACATGGATAGAGACAAGAAGCAGAGAGTCGGGATAAACGGGTTCTTTTCAGAATGGCAGGCAGTGACTAGTGGAATACCGCAGGGCTCAGTGCTGGGACCCCAGCTCTTTACAATATACATTAATGATTTGGATGAAGGAATTGAGTGTAATATCTCCAAGTTTGTAGATGACACTAAACTGGGTGGCGGTGTGAGCTGTGAGGAGGACACTAAGAGGCTGCAGGGTGACTTGGACAGGTTAGGTGAGTGGGCAAATGCATGGCAGATGCAGTATAATGTGGGTAAATGTGAGGTTATCCACTCTGGGGGCAAAAATGCGAAGACAGGATATTATCTGAATGGTGGCAGATTAGGAAAAGGGGAGGTGCAACGAGACCTGGGTGTCATGGTTCATCAGTCATTGAAATTTGGCATACAGGTACAGCAGGCGGTGAAGAAGGCAAATGGTATGTTGGCCTTCATAGCTAGGGGATTTGAGTATAGGAGTTGGGAGGTCTTTACAGTAGTTGTACAGGGCCTTGGTGAGGCCTCACCTGGAATATTGTGTCCAGTTTTGGTCTCCTAATCTGAGGAAGGATGTTCTTGCTATTGAGGGAGTGCAGCAAAGGTTCACCAGACTGATTCCCGGGATATATGAGGAGAGACTGGATCAACTG
Source organism: Pristiophorus japonicus (assembly GCF_044704955.1). Classification (NCBI taxonomy): domain Eukaryota; kingdom Metazoa; phylum Chordata; class Chondrichthyes; family Pristiophoridae; genus Pristiophorus; species Pristiophorus japonicus. The sequence continues at coordinate 368,628,329 of NC_091978.1, forward strand.
GGCCTTTATTCACTGGAGTTTAGAAGGATGAGAGGGGATGTCATAGAAACATATAACATTCTGACGGAATTGGACAGGTTCGATGCAGGAAGGAATGTTCCCGATGTTGGGGAAGTCCAGAACCAGGGGACACAGTCTAAGGATAAGGGGTAGGCCATTTAAGACTGAGATGAGGAGAAACTTCTTCACTGAGAGTTGTTAACCTGTGGAATTCCCTACCGCAGAGAGTTGTTGATGCCAGTTTATTGGATATATTCAAGAGGGAGTTAGATATGGCCCTTATGGCTAAAGGGATCAAGGGGTATGGAGAGAAAGCAGGAAAGGGGTACTGAGGGAATGATCAGCCATGATCTTATTGAATAGTGGTGCAGGCTCGAAGGGCCTACTCCTGCACTTATTTTCTATATTTCTAGTCTCCCCTATCAGTGGAAACATCCTCTCTGCATCCACCTTGTCAAGCCCCCTCATAATCTATACGTTTCGATAAGATCACCTCTCATTCTTCTGAATTCCAATGAGCAGAGGCCCAACCTTTCCTCATAAGTCAACCCCTCATTTTGGGGGAGGAGGACTATGAGCCGAGTAAAAAGTGATTTAAAACTTGTGTAAGTTTTCTTTGATAGAAGCAACCCTCGTTTCACCATTGCACAGGATTCTGAGGCAAAACTATTCAATATACTGGGCCTCCCTAATTTTTTTTTAGCTTTCACATCAAAATTTTACAGCAGAAAAACAGGAGTTTATGCTCCACACCAGCCCCATCTCACCCCATCACCATATCCTTCTATTCCTTTCTCCCTCATGTGTTTATCCAGCTTCCTCTTAAATGCATCGATACTATTCGCCTCAACCCCTCCCTGTGGCAGCGAGTTCCACATTCTCACCGCTCTCTGGGTAAAGAAGTTTCTCCTGAATTCCCCATTGGGTTTATTAGTGACTGTCTGATATTGATGGCCTCTAGTTCTGGACTCGCCTGCAACGTTCTCTACATCTACCGTATCAAATCCCTTCATAATTTTCAAGACCTCTATCGGGTCACCTCTCGGCCTTCTCTCCTCTGGAGAAATGAGCCCCAGCCCGTTCAGTCTTTCCTGATTATTGTACCCCCTCAGATCTAGGAACCATACTCATCTTTTAACATAGAAAATAGGTGCAGGAGTAGGCCATTCGGCCCTTCGAGCCTGCACCGCCATTCAATGAGTTGATGGCTGAACATGTAACTTCAGTACCCCATTCCTGCTTTCTTGCCATACCCCTTGATTCCCCCTAGTAGTAAGGATTACATCTAACTCCTTTTTGAATATATTTAGTGAATTGGCCTCAACAACTTTCTGGGGTAGAGAATTCCACAGGTTCACCACTCTCTGGGTGAAGAAGTTTCTCCTCATCTCAGTCCTAAATGGCTTACCCCTTATCCTTAGACTGTGACCCCTAATGTTCTGTGCCAACATTTCTGGAAAAACTTACTTTTGTTACAATTACATTCTTAGAAGAAATGATTTGGAAAATGTTGACTATCTGGCCCATGCATTTTAGCAAAATAAGTAATCTGGCTGACAAAAACATGCAGCAAGTCCAAACGTTTATCAAAGAGAATGGTATCGATAAAACATTTTCATTCAGAGGTGCTGCCTTTTGGATGAGATGTTAAACCAAGGTCCTGTCCAGCTGGAAGTGCAAGACCTGATGGTACAATTTGCAGAAGAGCCGAGGAATTTTCCTGGTATCTTAGCCAACATTTATCTCTCCATCATTACCAGGAGAATTAGCAAATGTGGCAGCTTCTTCTTGGGGTGTCCTCCCATCCAGCCAATTAACTCGGGCTTTTCAAACCCAGGAGGTGGCAGAGAATGGGCAGGCATGTAAAGCTGTGAACTCGCCCGAAACTCTGATGCCCATATCCTAACTCGCACCAAGTCCTGCTCCCATTCCGGCAATGCCTTGCTTTTAAAATTCTCATCCTCACTTTCAAATCCCTCCATAGCCTCACCCTTCACCATCTCTGTAACCTCCTCCGCGATCTTCCAATTGTGGCTCAGTGGGTAGCACACTCGCCTCTGAGTCAGAAGGTTGTGCACAAACCTAAGCTGACACTTCCAGTGCTGTGACAGGGTCTGTGGCTCTCGTGTTGGACTGTTCAGCCATTAAAGAACTCACTTTTTATTAGTGGAAGCAAGTCTTCCTCGATTCCGAGGGACTGCCTGATGATGATGATGATGAGTGCTGAGGGAGCGCTGCACTGTTGGAGGTGCCATCTTTCGGATGAGATGTTAACCCGAGTTCCCGTCTGCCCTCTTGGGTGGACCCAAAAAATCCCGTGGTGCTATTTCAAAGAAGAGTAGGGGAGTTATCCCCGGTGTATTGGGGCCAATATTTATCCCTCACTCAACATCACAGATTATCCGGTCATTATCACATTGCTGTTTGTGGGAGCTTGCTGTTGCAAATTGGCTGCTGCGTTTCCCACATTACAACAGTGACTACACTTCAAAAGTACTTTATTGGCTGTAAAACGCTTTGAGACTTCCGGTGGCCGTGAAAGGCGCTATATAAATGCAAGTCTTCCTTTCTTTCACCATGCCACCTGCAAGAAATGGGTTAATAATGATTTCTTTAATGTCTGGCTTTTACCTGCTAAAGTGAGTTTGGGTTAGAAGGTGGGGCAATGTCAGTTTCATTTCCCTGGAAATGGAAAGCAAGGACACTGTCTCGGCTTGTAAGCATTCAGCTGCCAGCTTTCTTTGTCCTGACAGCTGTCCTCCTTGACATTAACTAGTCCAAGGACACAGCTACAAAGAGCAAGTGATAACTCACCTGTAGGAGAATCTTAGGACCCTGTAACTGTCTCCAGTTGCATGACTTGAACAGACAATTCAGTCAAGGTGAAAAGTTGGGGAGTTTTTCTTGTGAAAATTGACGTCCAGCTAATTGGACGAGGTAAAACTTTGAAAGATGCGAATTCTCACTTCGCCAGAGTGGAAGAAAGGTATTAAAAAAGGGGGCGGGGAGAGTTAGAATAAGTACTTCAGAATTCAACATGGCTTCCACCAGCCATTTCCCTCGCACTCTAAATCTGTGAGGCGAATTCTCCCGTAATTTGTTATACCGTAGTGTCTTAAGTCAAGAAATCCAATCGGAAAGTCAGGAGAAACATCTTTACCCAGAGAGTGGTGAAAATGTGGAACTCACTCCCACAGGGAGTGGTTGAGGCGAATAGTATCGATGCATTTAAGGGGAGGCTCGACAAGTATATGAGGGAGAAGGGAAGAGAGTGTTGAGCTGATCGAGTGAGATGGGGAAAGACCATAAATGCCGGAATGGACTGGTTGGGCCGAATGGCCGGTCTCTGTGCTATATGTTTTATATAATTCTAAGTATATGTGTAATCAAGTTATTGTAGATGTGTAACTGTTGATAGTAATGGTTATCAATCACTGTCCAATCCCTATTATGTTGTGGAATTGCTTATAAATTTATAAGACCATCCATTCCTTAACACACCATTGCCACCATTCTTTCAGCTTCCCAGGTCCTAAGCACTGGAATTCCCTCCTTAAAACCCACCTTTTCGACCAAGCTTTTGATTACTTGTCCCAATACATCTTTACGTGGGTCTGTGTCAAATTCTGTTAACACTCCTGTGAAGTGCCTTGGGGTGTTTTACTATGTTAAAGGTGCTATATAAATGCAAGTTTATGCTCATCCAACCTCTTTTCTTTCAGGCGAGTACCGATGAGGTTTGGTTCCATGATTCCAAAGCCATGGCTGGCTAGCCGCTTGGCTTACAATGGGAAGGTGATATAATCACATTGATTTCCCACTCTTTTTATTCATTCCTGGGATGTGAGTGTCGCTGGCAGGGTCAGCATTTATTGCCCTTGAGAAGGTGGTGGTGGGCTGCTTTCTTGAACCGCTGCAGTATAACTGAGTGGCTCGCTGGGCCATTTAAGAGTCAACCACATTGCTGTGGGTCTGGAGTCACATATAGGCCAGACCAGGTAGATTTCCATCCTTCCCTAAAGGGCATGAGTAAACCAGGTAGATTTTTAATGACAATCCAGTAGGTTCATGGTAACGTTACTGATGCTAGTTTTTAATTCCAGATTAATTAACAAAATGTAAGTTTCCCAGCCACCATGGTGGGATTTGAACCCATGTCTTTGGATCATTAATCCAGACCAGTAACACAACCACTATGTTACCGTATCCCACATCTTCAGTGGTGTGAATTGTCCATGGATGAAGGAATCTGAGCTAGTGTGCGGGAGTCAGAAAACCAGTGAACGGGTTGGGGCAGAGGAACAAGGGGCAGGACCTTGCTCTCCCTCTTTGCCCTCAACAACCTCTTCCTCCAAGTTCTGCCTGCAACGGCTAAAGGGGTATGGAGAAAAAGCAGGAAATGGGTACTGAGGTTGAATGATCAGCCATGATCTTATTGAATGGTGGTGCAGGCTTGAAGGGGTGAATGGCCTACTCCTGCACCTATTTTCTATGTTTCTATGTTTGCACTTTGAAAGCATCTACCCTTTGAGTGATTCCAAAGTATGAAAAGCTGAAGGGCAATAACTCTCGACCATTCTGGTACATCTTTATCAGGAAAAACCTTTTCACACAATGGGTAGTGGAAATCTGGAAAACTCTTTTCCCCCAAAAAGCTGGGGGTCAATTGAAAATGACAAAACTAAGATTGATATTTGTTCAGCAAGGGATTCAGGGTTGTGGATCCAAGATGGGTAAATGGAGTTAAGATACAGATTAGCCACGATCTAATTGAAAGGCGGAACAGGCTCGAAGGGCCGAATGACCTACTCCTGCACCTATTTTCTATGTTACTGCCTCCCTCCCTGTAAGGGATAAATTGTAAGAGTTGCAAATAGGGGGTCACAATTATGCTGAAGGTAGTGAACTTATAAATTGTCCATGTATGTAACATTTGCTTATATAGGTATAGCACACTTATACGCATTAAACTATAGCTTGACCTTAGTAACACTTAAACAGCCGAAGTCAGCAGTTGTGTTTAGAAGTCCCTGAGGAAGAGATAAGGAAGCCAGTATAGCCACACTAGGCGTTGGATAGACGGCAAAATGGAACAACACAATGAGAGATGGACAGTTACAGGTACCACTCAGAGCCCGCCTGATAAAAGTCGACAAATCAATGTAACTTTGCTGATGGCCATAGACCTATCAATGATTTTGTAGGACAGCTCCTCTCCAAAACCTGTATAAATTATGCTTGAGAACTCTTGTATTTCAGAGGTTCTACAACTGAACCTTCCTGTGCATTGCTCATAATAAAACCGGTAAACACGAGGTTTCGTTAATTTACTTCCGTGGTCGTTATTCAGTGGGAGCTGGGCGAGGTGTCGATTATCTCTATCAGTCCACCTTGAAGGAGAGAAGCCTCCTTTTACCCCAACACTCCCCTTACCACTTGCAGTGTCTAGCACCTTAAATGCTATCGCCTGAACTACTCCTTGTAGCAATTCCACTATTCTTCAAGAGGACTGGATAGTTATATTGGTGCCCAAGGAAGAGAGGATAGGAGAATGTGGAAATCGCTACAAGGAGTAGTTCAGGCGAATAGCATTTAAGGGGATGCTAGACAAACAGACCAGGGAGAAAGAAATGGAATGTGCTGATGGGGTTAAATGAAATAAATGGTAAACGAGCCAAAGGAGGATACCGGAGCTCTTCGAGTCTCAACGCAAAAGAACGTGAAGAGGCCAAGCGCAGGCAGCGGAAGGAGCACGCGACAAACCAGCTCCATCGATCCCTTCCCTCGACGAATGTCTGTTCCATCTGTGACAGAGTCTGTGGCTCTCGTATCGGACTGTTCAGCCATCAAAAAACTCACTTTGGGAGTGGAAGTCTGCCTCGATTCTGAGGGACTGCCTATGATGATGATTAAATGAAAGAAGGGTGGGAGGAGACTCGTGGAGCATAAACACCAGCATGGACCAGTTGTGTCGAATGGCCTGTTTCTGTGCTGTCCATTGTTTTGTGGCGTTACCTTGCCTGCTCTTTCTGGCCATGGCCTGCAGTCTTGTGAATGAGAGGGGTGTAGCACTCAATGTCACAGCCCCCTGCCAGGCGAGACACCTCTCCGAAGTCTCCTTCTATTGGCACCTAGCATTCTTCCTCTCCCTTGCTGCATGTCATGCAGCAGTGTTTGAAGGCTGGTCTAATTGAAATTATACGCTCTTTACTTGCCGCTATGCAATGTCTTGCTCGTTTCTTTGGATGCCTGATGCTGCAATATTCAGCCATTTTTGGCTTTTTAAAAGACCACGCTCCTAATTTCAAAGCCCTCCTACTGCATTACTCCTGTGTTACCCAGGAGTTGCATTACTGAACTGCCACTTTTACTGACCCTGCAATTTATGAGTGGGGCGGGGTGCAGGCAGTGCTGGGAAGTGAGAAGGGTCCAACCAACACCAGCACAATTGGGGGGGCTATGTAATTTCAGAGCCTGAGTGCCACCTGGAATTGCAGCATCCAAGATTATGGGTTGGATTTTCAGCTTTGATGTTTTTGTGGCGGTAAAGTTTGCACCTGGGAACAGTTTGTGCCTCCGTCGGTAACATTGGGCAGCTGGCCATTGTACACCTCTCTCTCTCGGGGCGTTAGGATGGGAAATTCCCGAGCTAAAGAGCTGGGCTGGGAGCTCTCGTGGAGGGGGAGGGGGGAAATGAAAGTCACAAAAACATTCCCAAAACGTTGCCCACGCCACAACCCAAATAAAAGAAAACACATTTACACCTACCTTAGGAGCCCATTACTCACCTTTCTACAGTCGGTATAGGTCGGACGGCCCTGATTTCCCAGGTGTTTACTGCAGGGCATGCAAGAGTCAAAACTCGCACCGGTGTCGCAACCAGGGACTTTGCACACCGGGCGCAGCTCTTCCAGGCGGTGCTGCTCCGTGCCGCCGTTAAACCGGACCCGAGGATCGCTGCAGGGCGCTGGAGGCTGACCGCCTGCCCAGAGCACCGCACCCCCGCCGCTCCCAGGGCAAAACGTGGAGTGGAGAGGAGCTGAAAATCCACCCCCAGGTTCTATTTTTGAGTGAAAGTTAATGGAATAGCATTTCTAACACTGGTTCACCCAATCTCCTGCTGTAATGGCAGACGATTGGATGAAGCCCTGGTGAAATGGCGTAAATGGCTGTTTCTGCCCTTTTCTCGGGGGGGGGGGGGGGGGGGGGGGTCATGCTCGATCTTCCGGAGTTAAGGCTCAAGATCGAGAGAGTTCCCGTGGAAAATCCTACTCTTGGCGCGGACATGATGGGCCGAAATGCCCTCCTGGTCCCTGAAGAAAGTGGAAGATGTGGAGCAACTACTGGAGTGAAAAAGTTGAGACACTGAAAGAAGGTGGTGCCAATGGAAAGAGACCAAGGTGTGTTTTCATGAGCTGGGCCACCCCATCCACTGTGACTGTTTCGGCAGGGGGTTTGGAACACTGTCTGAAAGGATGGTCGAGGCAGAAGTCCTCACCACATTTAAAAAGTACTTGGATGTGCACTTGAAGTGCCGTAACCTGCAGGCTACGGACCGAGAGCTGGAAAGTGGATTTAGGCTGGATAGCTCTTTGTCGGCCAGCGCGGACACGATGGGACGAAAAGCCCTCCTGTAAATTTCTAGGATTCTATGAAAGTATAACCAGGCAAGGAGGGACGCAAAGTGTCACATGTAGGAGCCAAGTTTTACTCAAAAGGCATGATGTTGCTACTGACCAGAACGCAGTGATTTTGCATGGGCCATGTTCGTGAGTGAACATTCAGGAAGGGAAATGTGACCAGGACTCCTTAGGACCTAGAGCTGATAACTGGGATTAGACTGGATCACCTCTTGTTGGCCAGCACAGATGTGATGGTAAGTACTGCAGGGAATCGAATACGGCCAGGGTGATCTCCTGGACTAGTTTCGATTGGAAGGATTGTCGGAGAGGAATTTTCCCAGATTTTTCCTCCCCCAAATTGGCCTGGGTTTTTATCTCTCCCAGGAGATCACATGGCTCGGGTTTGGGGTGGAGTGTAGAATGTTTCGGTACAAGGGTTGTGGCAGTTGTGTGGGGTGGACTAGTTAGGTTGGGTGCTCGTTACCTTTCTGTCATTGTTCATAGGTTTATGTAACCTTCAGGGCTGCTGACTGAGGGCCGTGCCGCTCTTTGTCGGCTGGCATGGACACGATGGGCCGGAATGGTCTCCTTCTGCGCTGTAAATTTCTATAAGACGATCAGGCAAAATAGTTAACTGGGAGCAAGTAGAATTCATATTATTCCTGCTCTGAAAACACAACACATACACAGTTGGGAACTCTGGATTTAATTTATTAATTCTAGGTACCATGATTTTACATAATTAACAGCCAACATCGGCACACCTGGGAAGGACTGATGATGCACGCTAGTTATTTTTTCCATTTTTTTTGTGGCTTTTGGAAGCATTAAGAATGGAGCAAGCTTCAATATCTGAATCTAAAGGAAAACCCAGGTTTAATTGCTGCATTCTGCATTATCTCCAGTTGGTAGCGAATATATTGCTGTACGCAGAATGGGCGTATCTGTATGGGAGGTGTCTCTAAACATTGTCACATTGTTATTTTACTACAACATGCAAGTTCTACCACATTGCTTCAGGCAACAAGGGACATTAAGTGGACATGGAATGACAAATGGCTATTTTTTTTAAAACCACAGCTTACAGCTGAAAGTACTTGGTCCCAGTGTGTTTTTTTTCTGTCAAGACTGGACCAATCTAATACATGCACGAGAAGTGAGAAGCAAGGGGGCTGCAGGAGCAGTTCACAGCAGACAAAGGTGACCCAGTGACAAGACGCTGAAGAACAGGCAGACGGGAAACATATCTCAGCTTTCTACAATCAGTCTTTGCTCAGTCACTAATGCCTGCTGGGCTACAAGTTTATTCTCGTGACGGCGAAGCTGTGACACAACCTCTTTGAACGGCATATTTTGTGCTTCCTTCCGAAGAAGTTCTGAAAAAACAAAAACAGAAACTCGTTTATAATCCATCACTACAAACGTGCAAAAATAATATTCAAACATCAGTTACAATGGTAATGTCACGTGCTCTGGCACAGCTCCACAACATCTGTGAAACACCAAGTTGAATGAAACAAAACGCCATTATTACATACAGCAACTTGATGAGGCTTGCATCATCATCATCATAGGCAGTCCTTCGCAATCGAGATAGACTTGCTTCCACTATTAAGGGTCCTTAGGTGGCTGAACAGTCCACCAGGTGAACCACGGATGAGATGTTAAACCGAGGCCCCGTCTGCCCCCTCATGGACTTAAAAAATCCCACGGCACTATTTCGAAGAGCAGGGGAGTTATTCCCCAGTGTCCTGGGGCCAATATTTATCCCTCAATCAGCATCACTAAAACTGATTATCTGGTCATTATCACATTGCTGTTTGTGGGAGCTTGCTGTGTGCAAATTAGCTGTCGCGTTTCCCACATTACAACAGTGACTACACTTCAAAAGAACTCCATTGGCTGTAAAGCGCTTTATAAATCCAAGTCTTTCTTTCTATACATCATTGTTTGGCAGTCATAGGACATGAAAAATGCCGAAACATCCCTCCACACAACACGTGCACACCGACAATTTAGAAAGCATCAAAAAAATAGCCTGCAGTGAGATCAAATAAAGACTTGCATTTATATAGCACATTTCAAGACCACTGGACATCCCAAAGTGCTTTACAGCCAATGACGTACCTTTTTCAAATATAGTCACTGTTATAATGTCCGAAATGCGGCAGCCAATTTGCGCACAGTAAGCTCCCACAAACAGCAACATATTAACCCAGATCATCTGTTGATTGAGGGATAAATAAAGGCACCGCAGGTCGGGGCTATAAATAGAGCTGGAGCGCCGGGCCCTAGAACATCATGGGCTGCCCCGACCTGTGTGAGAACACCACCGCAGGTCAGGGTTATAAATGGAGCTGGAGCGCTGGGCCCTGGAACATCATGGCGAAGGTGAAGCGAATGAGGGTACGGGGCCCAGAAGAGCCGAGGGCCCAGGGGCAGCACGGGCCAGCCCACACTGCGATATGTGTGCGCACTAGGACCATGCAGAGCAGATCTCCAGTCGTCCTGGTTAATCCTTGCTACAGGACCAAAACCTAGCTCTGTCAAGCCCGTGTGTTGGCTGGTGTAAAACGGCCAGCACACGTTAAAACAATCCACGCACAGGCATCTTCCACCCCCTCAACTGGAGTTCAGGACTGGAACATTGGGTCCTTTATTGAAACATCTGTGAATCCATGTGGAAGCAAGTCATCCTCGTTCGAGGGAGCACCTGTGATGAAATAAAGGGGAGAGAGCCCCTGGTGATGACGACATTCTAAACATAGAAAATAGGTGCAGGAGCAGGCCATTCAGCCCTTCTAGCCTGCACCGCCATTCAATGAGTTCATGGCTGAACATGCAACTTCAGTACTCCCTTCCTGCTTTCTCGCCATACCCCTTGATCCCCCGAGTAGTAAGGACTTCATCTAACTCCCTTTTGAATATATTTAGTGAATTGGCCTCAACTACTTTCTGTGGTAGAGAATTCCACAGGTTCACCACTCTCTGGGTGAAGAAGTTTCTCCTCATCTCGGTCCTAAATGGCTTACCCCTTATCCTTAGACTGTGACCCCTGGTTCTGGACTTCCCCAACATTGGGAACATTCTTCCTGCATCTAACCTGTCTAAACCCGTCAGAATTTTAAACGTTTCTATGAGGTCCCCTCTCATTCTTCTGAACTCCAGTGAATACAAGCCCAGTTGATCCAGTCTTTCTTGATAGGTCAGTCCCACCATCCCGGGAATCAGTCTGGTGAATCTTCGCTGCAATCCCTCAATAGCAAGAATGTCCTTCCTCAAGTTAGGACACCAAAACTGTACACAATACTCCAGGTGTGGCCTCACCAAGGCCCTGTACAACTGTAGCAACACCTCCCTGCCCCTGTACTCAAATCCCCTCGCTACGAAGGCCAACATGCCATTTGCTTTCTTAACCGCCTGCTGTACCTGCATGCCAACCTTCAATGACTGATGTACCATGACACCCAGGTCTCGTTGCACCTTCCCTTTTCCTAATCTGTCACCATACAGATAATAGTCTGTCTCTCTCTTTTTATCACCAAAGTGGATAACCTCACATTTATCCACATTATACTTCATCTGCCATTCATTTGCCCACTCACCTAACCTATCCAAGTCACTCTGCAGCCTCATAGCATCCTCCTCGCAGCTCACACTGCCACCCAACTTAGTGTCATCCGCAAATTTGGAGATACTGCATTTAATCCCCTCGTCTAAATCATTAATGTACAATGTAAACAGCTGGGGCCCCAGCACAGAACCTTGTGGTACCCCACTAGTCACTGCCTGCCATTCTGAAAAGTACCCATTTACTCCTACTCTTTGCTTCCTGTCTGACAACCAGTTCTCAATCCACGTCAGCACACTACCCCCAATCCCATGTGCTTTAACTTTGCACATTAATCTCTTGTGTGGGAGGGGAGGAGGAGGGATGTGGGAGGGGAGGAGGGAGGGGGGAGGGAGGAGGGAGGGAGCAAGGAGAAGGGGGGGAGAAAGGAGAAGGGGGGGAGAAAGGAGAAGGGGGGGAGAAAGGAGAAGGGGGGGAGAAAGGAGAAAGGGGGGAAAGGAGAAGGGGGGGAGAAAGGAGAAAGGGAGAAAGGAGAAAGGGGGGGGGGAAGGGAGAAAGGGGGGGGAAATGAGAAATTCTTTCCACCAAGAATGGCAAGGAAACTTTTCTTTAAAGGAAATATTGGCTGCAGAGGATTCCCAGAACAGTCAGTACCCGAGATACTGAAAGTGTGGAATATTACAGCCGAGAGGCGTGGAAGCAGAAAAACACGTACATGCACGTGGAGACCAGGAGTAGGCTATACGGCCCCTCGAGCCTGCTCCGCCATTCAATAAGATCATGACTGATCTATGACCTCACTTTCCCACCTGATTCCCTTGGAGCCCAAAAATCTATCGATCTCAGCCTTGAATATACTCAACGACTGAGTATTCACAGTCCTCTGGGGTAGAGAATTCCAAGAATTCACAACCCTCAGTGAAGAAATTGCTTCTCATCTCAAGTCTTAAATGGCCGACCCCTTATCCTCAGACTGTTCCTCCTAGTTCTAGACTCCGGGGAAACAACTCAGTATCTACCCTCAGAATCTTGAATGGTTCAATGAGATCACCTCTTCTTCTAAACTCCAGAGAGTATAGGCCCAATCGACTCAATCTCTCCTCGTAGGACAACCCGCTCATCCCAGGGATCAATCTAGTGAATCTTCGTTGCACCGCCTCTAAGGCATGTACGTCCTTTCTCAGATATCAAAACTGTGCATAGTACACTCCAGGTGTGGTCTCACCAATGCCCTGTACAATTGTAGCAAGACTTCCTTACTCTTGTACTTTAACCACTCCCTTGCAATCACGGCAAAGATATATTGGTGCCTTATTTCATTCCCCATTCTAGTTAACTTTATATTCTTGTCTGTTTAACAAAATCACATTTTACAGAGCAGAATTTCATCAAACTATTTTGTTCAGAAGTAAACGTTGATACCACTGCGGGGGTAGGTACTTTGCTTAACAGTTAAGAGAAACCAATTAGGAAAATCATCAATCATTATTAGTACAAATGCAGCCAAAATCAGCATCAACCTTGCTGCCTCCCCCACAGACTTGTGCCCAATACCCAATGATTTAAAAAAAATTCCATTCACTGGATGTGGGCGTCGCTGGCAAGGCCGGCATTTATTGCCCATCCCTAATTGTCCCTTGAGAAGGTGGCGGTGAGCTGCCATCTTGAATACAACATTTCAGAGGGCAGTTAAGAGTCAACTACATTGCTGTGGGTCTGGAGTCACAATAAGGACGGCAGATTTCCTTCACTAAAGGCACGAGTGAACCAGATGCTTTTTTACGACAATCTGTAGTTTCATGGTCACCTTTTATTCCAGATTTATTTAATTATTTGAATTTAAATACCCCAGCTGCCATGGTGGGATTTGAACCCTTGCCTCAATCATTAGCCAGGCCTCTAGATTACTAGCCCAGTAACATAACCACTTTGCCACTGTACTCTATTTGATGATGTCATCAACACCATTCACATTCAAATAGTTGAGCGAAAAGAAAATACTAATAACAATTTGATGTAATTGTATAATTCACCCCCCCCCCCCCCCATAGGAGCTGCAATTGGGGAGAGTGGGTCTTTAAACAGCGTGTTAATATTTCTTTTGAAAAACGAAGGCTGAGGGGTGACCTAATAGAGGTCTTTAAAATTATGAAAGGTTTTGATAGAGCAGATACGGAGAGAATGTTTCCACTTGTGGGGATGAGCATAACTAGAGGTCATCAATATAAGACAGTCACCCAGAAATCCAATAGGGAATTCAGAAGAAACTTCTTTACCCAGAGAGTGGTGAGAATGTGGAACTCGCTGCCACAGGGAGGGGTTGAGGCGAATAGTATCGATGCATTTAAGGGGAGGCTGGACATGCATATGAGGGAGAAGGGAATAGAGGGTTACGCTGATAGATTTAGATGGGGAAAGACGGGAGGAGGCTCGAGTAGCGCATAAACGCCGACATGGACTGGTTGGGCCGAATGGCCTGTTTCTGTGCCGTATATCGTATGTAATATCACTATGGGGGAAACTGGGTTGAAAAGAATTGCTAAATCCAAGAGAGGAATTTAATAAAGGTCTTTAGAGATGCTTCAGCAACCTTGTAATTTTAACTGAACATTGTAATTTTTCTCTGTCACACTAACTCCTCCAAGACAGTTGTTGTCCATGTTACTGACAGTCACTGCTTTCTTCCCCACCCCAGTATTTAAATATTTTTTTCCAACTGTTTTTATTATTAATAGTGATACTGATGGGACTCCAGGTCTAATAAACTTCTGGATCCAGGAATAAACAAAGTGATTACAACTTTATTGACAACATCTGGCCAATCTAAACTTGGAATACATGACAAGTAAATTACTAGTGACTTGTAGAGAAACCAGATTAGCTGACTATTACTTTAACTTCAGCAGGCATTCACACGAAGTGCAAGAAATCTGGTCAACATAGCTGCTACAAAGGTACTGAAGGGCTGCTAAGGACACAGACTTTAGCTAGCCAGCAGCAAGCCAGTCATTACCGCTGACCTGTCAGCCGGAAGGCATTGTGGGTTTTAACTGCTCTAATCATACAGGCAAAGGTCCAGTACACTGGCACAGATATTCCCAAAGGACCTAGTGGCTTGTTCTCACTAGCTTTGGGAGATTCTTTCGCCTCAAGCTGCCAAATTAAAAATGTTTTGCTGCACTACAATGTTTCAGCAGCAGCAAGATTGAACAGGCTGAGGCTCTTTTCTCTCGGAAAGAGAAGGTTGAGGGGTGACCCACTAGAGGCCTTCAAGATTATGAAAGGGTTTGATAGGGTAGATGCAGAAAATATGTTTTTCACTTGCGGGCAAGACCAGAACTAGGGGGCCATAAAATAAGACCGTCACTAATAAATCCAACGGGGAATTCAGAAGAAACGTCTTTGCCCAGAAACTTTGTGGAACTCGCTGCCACAGGGATGGGTTGAGGCGAATAGTATCAATGCATTTAAGGGGAAGCTGGATAAACACATGAAGGAATAGAAGGATATGGTGATGGGGCGAGATGGAGAGGGGTGGGAGGGGGCTGGTGTGGAGCATAAACACCGGCAGAGACCCGTTGAGCCGAACGGCCTGTTTCTGTACCGTAAATGCTTGCACTATTCTGATTTGTAGACAAGGTTATGCATTTAAGAAGGATCGCTTGTGTTCTCTAGCCTCACCTGATCCCATTATGGTACAAATCATTATCATTGAGTTGTACTTGATTTCGGGTGCACTGACATCATCAGAAAGCAATTTGTGTAGAATTTGCACAAGTTTAGCATTCTCCAGATCCTGTTCAGCTGTACCTAGTAGGGGAAAAACAAAAATGTATGTCAAAAACTGAGTATTAGAAACAAAATATAAGGTTTTAAAACCATACCATTTCCATTGACCACAATAGATTGACTCGCTGTCAGTGAAGACACACACACAGATTCTCACACACACACACAGACAGAAACATAGAAAATAGGAGCAGTAGTCGGCCATTCACCGCCATTCAATATGATCATGACTGATCCTCTATCCCAACACTATATTCCTGCTTTTTCCCCATACCCCTTGATGCCATTTGTTTCTTGAAATCTATCCATCTCTCCCTCTTAAATATATTCAGTGACTTGGCCTCCACAGCCTTCTGTGGCAGAGAATTCTACAGGTTCACCACCCTCAGTGAAAAAAATTTCTCCTTATCTCGGTCCTAAATTTCATACCTTGTATCCAGAGACTGTGACCCCTTGTTCTAGACTTCCCAGCCAGGGGAAACATCCTCCCCGCATCCAGTCTGTCCAACCCAGTCAGAATTTTATACATTTCAATGAGATCCCCTCATTCTTCTAAACTCTAGTGAATACAGGCCTAGTTGAAACTAAATCTCATGCTAAACATTTCCCTTGTAAACGTACTGCGACCACGAACAGGTCATCATGGCTGTCCTTGTGTTCACAAACACAATGACCAAACCAAAGTGCGATGCTTTGCCACGGTGGGGACACATCAGATCTTTTGACACTGATGCGTGCCTAGTCACTTGAAGTGAGATAAATCTGGCTCGTGTATAATTACTAATTTCTGATGTATTCTAAAATGATTTATGCTTATTTTAAATCATGGTAATTGTACTGAACTGAAAACACGCTGAGAATCTGCTTGGGGTATATCCATCCGATGTGAACCCAAGCCTGCAATGTACTTGCTACTTTGTGGTTAGTGTTCAATCGGATCTGCCTGTGGATAAATATAGTGCTCAAATTGGTCTACGCTTTTAAAACTACTGTCCAGAAACACCGCAGGCATAAGAGACATCAAAAACAATAAACTGACATCAGCCAAGCAGCTGCAAATGATTTTCTCAAGCTACAAAATGCAAATCATATACTGAAGTAACTCAGTCAATCTCAGAGTGAATATTTATCACTGGCCCTGACGTTTCCTCTGCTGAATACTTGGTGGGACAGTGCCTCCTGTGGTGGTTTGGTATTTCCTTTGTAAATGCATCTATCATTAGACATGGGGGGGGAACAAGAGCGAGCTGATAACTTCAGAATCCGTAGAGCTACACTACAATAGATCCAAAAGCAATGAGGTATGTTGGTGCACCAACGTGCTGTGCTATGTCAGCACTTTCCCACATCGAGAGTTATTGTTCTCACTCATGCTGTCGGGGGAAGTGCTGTGCAGAGCATCACACCAGAATAGAAACTGGCGTTTTAAGGCAAAGAGTATTAATTATTTCTAAAGCTGCAGTACTGTAATTATAGCAGGCATTTCCTCTCAAGGGTATTTCATTTCAGTTTAAAAAAAAAAAAAATCCTATTTCAGCTTTTGTTCTTTTCCTACACTGCGATATGTGCGCGCGCTCGGTCTGTGCAGCAGAGCTGGTCTCCAGTCATCTTGGTTAACCCTTGCCACTGGACCAAGACCTAGCTCTGTCAAGCCCGTGTGGTGGCTGGTGTGCAACGGCCACCCACACATTAAAAAAAATCCAAGTTCAGGCATCTTCCACCCTTCACGATGTAGTTCGAGACCTGGAATGTTAGATTCTTCATTGAAACACCTGTGAACTCATCCCTTTTTGGCCTGGAAAAAAGTCATCCTCGCTTCGAGGGATCGCCTATGATGATGATGAATAAAATGATACATCAGCCCATCAATACATTAATGCATCACCTGAAGCAACTCATTTGAAAAGCTCGTTCAAAGCAAAAAAACAAAAATCCCTCCCTCTCCAAAAAGCGGTAATGGCTATCACCAGGTAGCTCATCAGAGTGGCCACAATTCACGCAGCGTCTAAACATTAAGCTCAGTTAAGCTATTACACAAAAGGGGCAAAAGAGGCCAGTTTGATCTTCCTCTCCCCCTACACAAGCACCATTTCAGAAAGGGAGGCTGGGATAGCTATTGTAAATCCTTGCACATTCACTCTCCCTAAATCAACTGTGGTGGTGCCAACTTGGCAGAGGTCAGCGAGCTCTGTATAAGGAGGGGATGAATTTTGTATCATAGCTCAGTTGCACATCATAGTGTCCTCACTAACTAAATCATTGCAGTAGTTGAAAGACTTGCATTTATATAGCGCCTTTCACGACCACCGGGAGTCTCAAAGCGCTTTACAGTCAATGAAGTACTTTTGGAGTGTAGTCACTGTTGTAATATGAGAAACGCGGCAGCCAATTTGTGCACAGCAAGCTCCCACAAACTGCAATGTGATAATGACCGATAAATTGTTTGTTTTTTTGTTATGTTGATTTGAGGGGTAAATATTGGCCCCAGGACACCGGGGATATTGCCCTGCTCTTCTTTGAAATAGTGCCACGGGATTTTTACATCCACCTGAGAGTGCAGACGGGGCCTCAGTTTAACGTCTCATCCAAAAGACGGCACCTCAGACAGTGTGGCGCTCCCTCAGCACTGCACTGGCGTGTCAGCTTAGACTTTTTGTGCTACAAGTTCATGGAGTGGGACCTAGTTGAGCCCTATTTTAATTAAAGAAATCGGCATGAAATACTCAATGCTCTTGGTACTCTGGTAACAGGACAGACATATCAAAGCAGACTACAATTGTGCCAGAGTTTCTGAAGCCATGTCTACATTGCAGAGTAGAGTAACTAGGTGATGATCCTTACACCATTTGGTTCTGTGTCTCAATCTGGCCTAAGAAAATGAAATGGTTCTCAGTCAAATAAATCTGAGCGGTTATGAATGGAGTGTGATGAGTGGAAATGTGCTTAAATTTAGCATCAGTTTACTCAGCGTGATATTAAAGATAACTTGCAATGTATTATACTTTCTTCTACAAGGACGCTCTGCTGATCTTGGGTCATAAATGTACCAGTGAATATACAGTTGCGTTCCAACAATGACTGGTAGGAGTTTTCTTTTTCATGATCTGTATAAAAGATTCCCGATGAAGGGCTGAAAACCCGAAGAGATGTTGAGACGTTAACATAGAAACATAAAAAATAGGTGCAGGAGTAGGCCATTCGGCCCTTCAAGCCTGCACCAGCATTCAATATGATCATGGCTGATCATGCAACTTCAGTACTCCACTCCTGTCTTCGCTCCATACTCCCTTGATCCCTTTAGCCTTAAGGGCTACATCTAACTCCCTTTTGAATATATCCAACGAACTGGTCTCAACAACTTTCTGTGGTAGAGAATTCCACAGGTTCACAATTCTGAGTGAAAAAGTTTCTCCTCATCTCGGTCCTAAATGGCTTACCCCTTATCCTTAGACTGTGACCCCTGGTTCTGGACTTCCCCAACATCGGGAACATTCTTCCTGCATCTAACCTGTCTAATCCCGTCAGAATTTTATATGTTTCTATGAGATCCCCTCTCATTCTTCTAAATTCCAATGAGTATAAGCCTAGCCGATCCAGTCTTTCCTCATATGTCAGTCCTGCCATCCTGGGAATCAGTCTGGTGAACCTTCGCTGCACTCCCTCAATAGCAAGAATGTCCTTCCACAGATCAGAAGACCAGAACTGCACACAATACTCAAGGTGTGGTCTCACCAAGGCCCTGTACAACTGCAGTAAGACCTCCCTGCTCCTCTACTCAAATCCCCTCACTATGAAGGCCAACATGCCATTTGCTTTCTTTACTGCCTGCTGTACCTGCATGCCTACTTATAAAAAAAATGCCTTTCAGTGAATAATACGTATATACGGATCTCTCCAGAATGTTGTGTTACATAATAGGAACTACTGAGGCAAAAGCTTGTAGATGGGCTGGTTGCCACAATGAATGAAGTGTCTGGATCACTGTAAAAATCTCAAGGCAAAGACGTTGATTATTTTTCCTCTTTTAATTCAGAACACGTCCGATTACATTGGAACACAATGGATGTACAGGGCACAATTTCAACATTTTCAGATGACATGAAAATCGGAAGTATAGTGAACAGTGAGGAGGAGAGGGAGAGACCTTAAGAGGACATAGACAGGCTGGTGTAATGGGCAGACAGATGAAACTTAACACAAAGTGTGAAGTGGTACATTTTGGTAGAAAGAATGAAGAGAGGAAATATAAACTAAATGGTTGGTCCTGCACCCCTTTCCGGATTATAGGACCAAAGACCTGGGGGTATAAAAGCACAAATCACTGAAGGTGGCAGGGGAAGGTTGAGAAAGCAGTTAAAAAGGCTTACGGGATCCAAGGCTTCATAAATAGAGGTATAGAGTACAAAAGCGTGGATATTATGATGAACCTATATAAAACACTGGTTCGGTCCCAACTGGAGTACTGTGTCCAATTTTGGGCACCGCACTTTCGGAAGGATGTGAAGGCCTTAGAGAATGTGCATACAAGATTTACGAGAATTATTTCAGGAATGAGGGACTTCAGTTACGTGGATAGACAGGAGAAGCTGGGGTTGTTCTCCTTCTTAGAGCAGAGAAGGTTGAGAGGAGATTTGATAGGTGTTTAAAATCATGAAGGGTCTGGACAGATGAGAGAGAGAGAGAGAGAAACTGTTCCCATTGGCGGAAGGGTAGAGAACCAGAGGACACAGATTTAAAGTGATCGGCAATTGAACCAGAGGTGATGCAGGATAAAACATTTTTTACTCAGCGAGGCGTTAAAACAGGAAGGCAGATTATTATCTGAATGGTGACAGATTAGTAAAAGGGGAGGTGCAACGAGACCTGGGTGTCATGGTACATCAGTCATTGAAAGTTGGCATGCAGGCAGTGAAGGTGGAAAATGGTATGTTGGCCTTCATAGCGAGAGGATTTGAGTATAGGAGCAGGTAGATCTTACTGCAGTTGTACAGGGCCTTGGTGAGACCATAACTTGAATATTATTGGTCTCCTAATCTGAGGAAGGACAGTCTTGCTATTGAGGGAGTGCAGCGAAGGTTCACCAGACGAATTCCTGGGATGACAGGACTGACATATGAAGAAAGACTGGATTGACTAGGCTTATATTCAATGGAATTTATAAGAATGAGGGGGGAATCTCACAGAAACATATAAAATTCTGACGGGATTGGACAGGTTAGATGCAGGAAAAATGTTCCTGATGGGGAAGTCCAGAACCAGGGGTCACAGTCTAAGGATAAGGGGCAAGACATTTAGGTCCGAGATGAGGAGAAACCTCTTCACTCAGAGTTGTGAGCCTGGGGAATTCTCTACCACAGAAAGTTGTTGAGGCCAGTTCGTTAGATATATTCAAAAGGGTATAGATCTGGCCCTTATGGCTAAAGGGATCAAGGGGTATGTAGAGAAAGCAGGAGTTGGGTACTGAAGTTGCATGATCAGCCATGATCATATTGAATGGTGGTGCAGGCTCGAAGGGCCGAATGGACTGCTCCTGCACCTATTTTCTATGTTTAGATCGGGAATGCACTGCCTGAGGGGGTAGTGGAGGCAGGCTCAATCTTATCTTTCAAAAGGGAAGTGGATAAATATCTGAAGAAAACAAAATTGCAGGGCTACGGGGAAAGGGCAGGGGAGTGGGAAAGGCTCGATGGGCTGAATGGCCTCCTTCTGAGCTATAACCATTCTATGATGTGAAATTTAAAGCTATGCTTTTTTAAAAAAAGTTGAGAAACCTAGGTGATGAGCCAAGACCCATAACGCAAGTCAACACCAAGGTTGCATAGAGTAGGCAAGCTCAATTAATAATTCAAGAAATTCCAAACTTGCATTCGAACCTGTAGCTTCCTTGTCTGTGGCTTTATACCAGAGCTTTTGCAGTTCTGGGATCAAAATTTCCTTGGAAATGGCACTCTGAAAATGTACTCCCTTGCACTGTGGGACATCTAAGTGGCTGGCTCCCTCATCCAACCACACGTGAAGAGGTCCCACCTTCCGGGAAAGGGTGGTTACAATGTCCTAATGGCAAATCTGGCAATGTTGGGGAGATAGGGACAGTGAGTGACTGGTGGTTGCAAGGGACAGCAACTTTTAAGTCCTCTGCTATCCATTTTGTATTATTTTCTCTATCTGCCTCAAAAAGATGAACATCGCACCTTACGATTTGGTGCAGGTGAACTGGGAGGAAGAGGTTTACATTTCTTTCCAAGGTTGTCTCTACACAATTGCAAAAATAAAGTGCTCCCGAGAAGTAGATTTCGACTAATTTCACCTGCAAATCTACAGCGAAACCCAAAAGTACTCATTACTGTGCAGCACAATAGGATTGAAAACTTGGGACATTGAAATGGACTAGAATAGTGCACAAAGTCCACAATGACAACCTTGCCTAGTGGTCACTGGGATGCAGAAACCCCAATTCAGTGACAATTACAGGCATTACTGTCAAAAGCAAAGGGTTGTAGTCATTGGCTCTCTTATTTAGAAGGTGGTGTTCAACAGACTGACAAGGTTTGTTTGAACACAGAACTTTAATGAAAGTTGCAGAAACTGCCTAAAGCGAGCCTGACAATTTTATATGTTCACCACTCACCAAGTTCCAGGGCAGCAATCAGTCCCAGAGCAACCAGAGCTTCATTCTGCATTATAACATGTTCGCTCGTCGCCATAGTCACCAAATGCTTAACACCGCCACTTTGAACAATGGTCTTGACAACATCCTTATGAAGCAGGGAAGACAGGAAACAGCAGTTAGCATTTTGAAGAACAAATGAACACGAGTGTACAGAAATCAAACCCTAGCAAAAATTCTAAAACAAGAAACAAAATTTAAAAGGCTGGATTTTAGGTCCTCTGCCACCCGAGGGGTGGCAATAAGCACTCCTGGGCGTACGGACATCTTGCCGGGACATTCAGTGCTTGTTTCAAGGGAGCGGTGGAACATTACCGCCCGGAAGAGGCGAGCCGGTGTGCAATGCCCCCGGTTGCGACACCGGCTCAATATTTGGTTGGCGTCGGATCCTAGTGGGACCGCCTGTGGAAGCTGCCGTTCCAAGCTGTAGCGGCCACAGTGAGGCAAGTAATATCGACCTGAGATAAGTGTGATTTGTGCTTTATTTTTGCGATTTATGTTGTGGTGGCGTGAGTAATGTATTGGCAGCAGGAGCGGCGAGAGACTGTGGAGAGATGTGATGCGGCCCAGGAGAGGCGGGAGTTCAGGGTCAGGCGCCCGGGGCAGCACGGGCCAACCCACACTGCGAGATGTGTGCGCACTAGGTCCGTGCAGCAGAGCTGGTCTCCAGTCGTCTTGGTTAACCCTTGCCACTGGACCAAGACCCAGCTCTGTTAAGCCCGTGTGGTGGCTGGTGTGCAACAGCCACCACATGTTAAAAAAAATCCACGCACAGGCATCTTCCACCCTTCAACATGCAGTTCGGGATCTGGAATATTAGGTCCTTCACTGAAACACCTGTGAACTCATCCTTTTTTGGCATACAAACAAGTCATCCTCGTTTCAAGGGACTGACTATGAATGTATTGGGAATGTTTTTGGAGGGTTTTTTTCCCCCAGATTTTTTTTTTCACGGAAAACTCTCTCAGGGCACTCCGAGGCTGGCTGTTTACTCAGGATTTTCAGTTGCTCAGCTGGCCCAGCGCCCTAAGAGAGGTGTGGAACGCCTCCCTTAGCGCTCCGCCCCACACTCAGGTGAATTTTGCGGCTGGAGACACAAACTATTTCCCGGCGCAAAATTTACCGACCCGCCTAGGTTAATGCCGCAACATAAGCGCGGCTGAATTTCTCCGTATCACTAGTGAGGAGAAATGACCGATTAACATTTATGGCTTTGCTATTTTAGCCACTTTTCAAATTCGTTTTGGCCAGAGCACCACTGATTGGATTTTGTTGTTTTACATGGAATAAGTGTTTGACTTAACCATGTTTTTTTGTCACACTTGTTCATTCTAGTTCCCACACACATTGGCCCGTTTATTCAGTACTGTACATCCCAGACTTGCAGATTCCCAAGTTTACCACTCGGGGCATGCTACTTTTAGGAAGCAGCATTCCTGAAAACATACCTTTGACTTGCTGTGCCTGATAAGTGCAGAGAGCAACCTGTTTGATTCACCCATGACGCCTGCGT
Organism: Pristiophorus japonicus; assembly: GCF_044704955.1. NCBI lineage: Eukaryota > Metazoa > Chordata > Chondrichthyes > Pristiophoridae > Pristiophorus > Pristiophorus japonicus. The sequence continues at coordinate 368,651,491 of NC_091978.1, forward strand.
GATCCTTTGCATCACACCATTCTACCAAACGCTCCACCAGTTTAATGTTCTTTCCCAGCTTATCGGCTGATTCAGCTACAGCGGAAACACACACACAAAAATCAGAGAATTAGAGCATGTGGAAAATTGCTGATGGAAACAGTTCTTCCACAAATCACCACCAATTTCTAAGCTGTTGTTACACTGCAGCACAAACCACATTCAGCACTTGAACTTATGTGGGTGGATTTAGTGACGTTGCTTTGCTTAGACTGGCGTGTAACAATCAAAAAGTGTATATACTCCATTTCTCTTTTTAAATGATACCACCTGCGCACAATAGGTGTGGCATTTATATAACACGTAGAATTAATGTTATTTTTTTCCCATAACCAGGTAGCGTGGGAAGAGAATGCTTGGGTGGAAGTAACAAAGTAGAGGAGGATTGCACTAGAAATCTGCACTGCTATTATGGATGAACAGACTCGTACCCCTGATTTGGTGGGTGGTTAACACTGGCATCAGTTCAGAAGGTTCAAAACAACAAATGGAGATGGGGTTTCGGGATAACTCAAACCCTTATCTAGCATTATGAACAACCATCGCTGCCCATACAACAAAAACCTTCTTTTATAACGCCTTTAACGTAGAAAAAATATCCCAGGGTGCTTCACGAGGTGTAATCAGACAAAAATTGACACAGAGCCAAAAGAGGAGGGACTAGGAGGCCTACTGCTGCTCCTATTTTGATGGTGATGGAATTACTGCAGGATAGGATACAGGCAACAGAGAGAATGGAGGATGGGAGGCTGGCCAGGAGCGCGTTGCAATAGCGGAGTTTTAAGATGACGAAGGCATGGATAAGGTTTTCAGCAATAGATGGGCTGAGATGTGGGTAGAGGTAGGCGATGCTCGGAGAGGTGGAAGTAGATCAGTCTGGTTCAGCCAGCCACAATAGCTAGGCTGCTGTTTGGATGGATTTCTGTTTGCAGGGCCTGTTGAGGCCTCCTTACAGAGAAGGCCAAGAGAGGCACAGAGGGTAGATGTGAGCTTATCCAAGAGGGATGCAATCCGGAAATGCAGCAGAGTTGGAATATAGAAGAGTAGTGTGGAGTTGCGGTCGAGATTGGAGGGCGAGAGGTTGGCAAAGTACCCACGGGAGGAGAAATGAATGACTGGGTGACAGAGGGAAGGAGACAGGAGAGAAGAGCTTGAGTGGGGCCAAGGGGGAGGGGGTATTCATAGCAGGTCCATCATAGATATGACACTGCTTACTTGTGCTTTGAAACAAATAGGAAGACAATGTTTCCTCTCATTTTTTCTTTTGTGCGCGGTCCCTTTAAATCTGTTGCGCAGCCATAGGAGTGCGGTATCTTCCATTGGCAACAGCTTGTCACAGGGCCTCCCGATTGACACGCGGCCGCGCACTTTCGGCAGGGGACATTGCCCACTGGTCAGTTAGCTGAAATAAACATTTCAGGCCATCAATAAAGATGGTCTTCTTGGTCATATACCACATGGTGAATTAGCTACTCTGGGCGAATTGGATCAGGAAAAGGTATATTGTCTACAGAGTTAAGGGGGAGCATTTCACATACAAAGGACCCTTGCTCAGATATTGTGCGTTTCTGCAGCAGCATCACTACTGGTCAGAGGGCGTCATTACACGTGACAAATTTCCATTATAAATGTGGACATAGGAATTTATAATAAGGACCCAATTAAAATGGGGACTGAATAAATCCAATTAATCCCATCCTGTAACTCTGCTTCACCTGAACACTACACATAGTTTTGACTTCCCATTTGCGATTAAGGAAATTGATTAGGTCTATTAATAGGCAGACCATTGACAATTAGAGCACTGTCGGAATTTCATATTATGAAGTTCATTCTGATCACGAATGCAGTCTTTATCAGTTCATTTCAATAATCCTAGAGCTCTGTCTGGGAACAGGAAGAACTTGCAAGGCGAGGTTTGACTATCCGCAAGAATTGTTATTTGCCGCTGCAAATCCTCTTGCCCACAGACTCCTGAAAGCGGCAGCTTATACTGGAGTATGGTTGCACAGGCACCACAGTAACCCTCTGGGACCTCATGCAAGTACATTTAAAAAAATAAATGGACAGAAACTCATGGGCTGGGCATATGCAGTTTCCTGAAATACACTCCCAATGTGCACCAGGAGTGAGCTATTTGTGATTTTGCTAACTTAGAAAGATAAATTTCCATAAAAAAATTATGGGCACCATAATGATGAACATCAGCAGGCTATGTGACCACACGGGGTTACAATCACCTGATGTCCACACATACTTTCCAGCAGAACTTGCTGCAAGGACCCATGACGATTTTCCTCCTCTCTCGCACAAGGACACGTATGCTATCTGTAGAGTTGTCTACACCGTGGCTGAAATCAGCTACCCGAGCGCGACAGAGAGTTTGCTTCTTGGCAATAACTAGCTTTTTTAAATATTTAATTTATTTTCGGTCCCCTCTCCATATCCTGGACCAGGACAACAGACAGGCAAATCTGCTCTCAGCTTCCCGAGAATTCTGTAACCAGTTACTAGCAGGTATGAGAGCAGGATAAAGACACTTGCTGGCCAATTTTCTTTCTCTCCCTATGAGATGGCCCATCTCCAGAATAGCTATTTGCTAGGGGAGAACTTGTATCCTGCTGTTTTAAGATCCAAACCATCGAACTGTCCGGCAGGCTTTTGAAACGAGCAATTAAAAATTCTTAGAAATACAAATTTGCTACTAACAAACATTTTATACATAACCACAATACCTTGTGCATCAATTAACATGCGCAGCGTTCCAAGTAGTTTGAATTGGACAGGTGGCATCTCAGACTTCAGAAATTTCAGCACTTCCTCTGCAACTCCTGCGGACAGCATCTTAGCTTTATTTAATACTGGGGGAAAAAAAAGGAATTCAAGTGAACATGATTTTCATGCAGTAAGCTGGCCAGGACAGTATGCGGACAGCAACAGTGGAAAAGAAAGACTTGACAACCATAATATGTGATGTTTTTGGGTATGTGTGTTTGCGTCAAGATACTTCCATCACACCTAGCTTTTCATTTTATATATGTAGCAATATACTTAATGCTAAAGTAGCTATGCCTATACGGCTATACCCAATTATGCTCGCTTTCCATTCCTTCCCCTATCCCAGTCTGCAGCCCTGGATGTACGTTGCCTCCTACATGCAACTGGTCATCCTCCTACAGCTCTGGCCAAATCCCCACCCCATTCGTGACTTCCTGCTCTATCTAGGAGTACCTTTTTAAGATTCTGAGGCCTCAGCCCCTCAAAAGCTTGGCATTGGGCACGATATTCTTCCCTTTGCTATCGCTCAAGTCAGCCGAATCCTACAACTTGTACGTAATGGATCTTGCACGTAACAGAGGACGCATGAGTCGGTGAGACGTGGGCAGATGTTTACGTACTGAGGCTGCAAGTAAACGATGTACTTGTCCATATACTTATACGTAGGTCTATTGGGAGCGTACAAACGATCTCACATGGCGGTTTGCAACCACTAATGGCCCAGGATCCCCTCCCCTCAGTCACATCTCAGAATCCCCTACTATAGTAATGCTGCACCCTGGGAACCCCTCCTCCAATACCAGCCACAACCCAGGAACTATTGGTGAGCCAAAGTCTGCATTCCACCCACCTCCCACCCAATCCTCAGTTTTCCTTTTCCGGTGGTATCGAATCCCAGGACCACTGTCACAGTATCTAACACTCACTCATCACTCTCATAGGCGGTCCCTCAAATGAGGATGACTAGCTTCCACATGAGTTCACAGATGTTTCAATGAAGGACCCGATGTTCCAGTCCTGAACTCCAATTGAGGGGGTGGAAGATGCCGGTGTGTGGATTTAAAAAAAAACTTGTTGTGACCGTTGCACATCAGCCACCACATGGGCTTGACAGAGCTAGGCCTTTATCCAGTGGCAAGGGTTAACCAGGACGACTGGAGATCTGCTCTGCTGCATGGACCTAGTGCGCACACATATTGCAGTGTGGGCTGGCCAGTGCTGCCCCTGGGCCCTCGGCTCTTCTGGCGCACCTCCACCACGGTCTCTCGCCGCTCCTACGCCACAAATATTCGCCGCACCTCCGCCACGATCTCTCATCGCTACATCCTTTATGAAAGTTATTATTCAATCTGCTTCCACTGCCCTTTCAGGCAGTGCGTTCCTAATCATCACAACTCGTTGCATTAAAAAACTGTCTCATCTGCCCTCTGATAGAATCAGAATCATAGTATGTAGTTTGTAATACAGAAGGAACACTTAGTGCCAGCTCCTTGTTAGAGTCTAACCACCCAGGACTCCCCCTCTGATACCAAAGTCCAGGCTCCCAGGCGCTTCTTAACCCCACAACTTTTACATGCATTTATGTAACACACACACAATACATATTTTCATTCTAAAGCATTCTCAAGTTATTACTGATCTGCTACAAGGTGAAAATCTAGCAGGTTTATTTCTGCAAGATGTGAGCAAAGACCAACACAAGAGCTTTGGAGGCTGGGATATTGAATATATTTAAGGCGGAGATACAGATCTTTGAATGATAGGGGAGTCGAGGGTTATGGGGAGTGGCAGGGAAGTGGCGTTGAGGCCAAGATCAGACAGCTATGATCTTATTGAATGGCAGAGCAGGCTCCAGGGGCCAAATGGCCGACTCTTGCTCCTATTTTTTATGTTCTTATGTGACTAAGAAAGCTCATTTGAAAGTGGCGCTACATTTGGTCATCATGATCAGGAAATAGTTGCATTTATTAACTTAATCTCCACTTTTTGAAGAGCTCTCCAAAGATCCTATTTACAGGAAACTGGGAAAAATGTAACTGCCAAACCCAATTATCCACTACGAGCGTGGCTAACATTTTCGGGTCCCTCTTTAGGCTCAGATATCCAGGAGTTTGGTTTAAATTTTTTTAAATATGGTAAAATTGTTAAATAAAGAGCTCAATAAGTGTGAAGAGGGCCTGAAAAGGAAAAGCAGCAGCGCTCTAAGCAGGTGTGTGACAGATGTGCAAAGAAATTGGGAGGGAAGCCCGTTAAAGGGAATCTTAGGAACCGGCGCCCTTACAATGACCCTCACTGAATGTAAATCAAATCAAAATGTTGTTCCTTCATTTGAGGAAGGAATTGTATTGGTCCAGTTTCACTGTTCAATGGAACTCCATCTGCATGTTACATGCATGTGGTGGACTTGCGACGAGTGATCGGGGCGGAGGAACGATGAGGGATCGTGGCTGAGATTTGATGGGTCATAGTGACGGAGGTTCGGGGAATGTTTGGGGCGGAGGTGCGGCGAATAAGGATACGGGGCCCAGGGGCAGTACGTGCCAGTCCACACTGCGATGTGTGCGCGCATTAGGTCCATGCAGCACAGCAGGTCTCCAGTCATCCTGGTTAACCCTTGCCACTGGATAAAGGCCTAGCTCTGACAAGTCCGTGTGGTGGCTGATGTGCAACGGCTACCCCACGTTACAAAATCCACACACAGGCATCTTCCACCCCTCGAGTTCATGACTGGAACATTGGGTCCTTCATTGAAACATCTGTGAACTCATGTGGAAGCAAGTCATTCTTGTTCGAGGGACCGCCGATAATGATGATGATGATGATCATCATCATCATCATGCAGGTTCACATCCATGATACTTACAAAGTGGCAAGTAACATTCACGACACACAAGTGCCAGGCAATGACTATCTTCAACAAGCGAGAGTCTAACCACTTCCCCGTGACATTCTACAGCATTACCATCCCCTACCATCAACGTCCTGGGGGTCACCATGGACCAGAAACTTAACTGGACCAGTCACACAAATACTGTGGCAACAAGAGTGGGTCAGAGGCTGGGTATTCTGCGGCGAGTGTCTCACCACCTGACTCCCTTTCCACCATGTACAAGGCACAAGTCAGGAGTGTGATGGAATACTCTCCACTTGCCTGGATGAGCGCCGCTCCAACAATACTCAAGAATCTCGACACCATCCAGGACAAAGCAGCCCTCTTGATTGGCACCCCACCCATTTACTCCCTCCATCACCAACGTACTGTGGCTAAAGTGTGTACCATCTACAAGATGCACTGCAGCACCTCCCAAACCCGCGACATCTACCGCCTAGAAGGACAAGGGCAGCAGGCGCATGGGAACACCACCACCTCCACGTTCCCCTCCGAGTCACACATCATCCTGACTTGGAAATATATCGACCGTTCCTTCATTGTCACTGGGTCACAATCCTGGAACTCTGTCCCTAACAGCACCGTGGGAGCACCTTCACCACACAGACTGCAGCGGTTCAAGGCGGCGGCTCACCACCGTCTTCTCAAGGGGCAATTAGGGATGGGCAATAAATGCCGACCTTACCAGTGATGCCCACATCCCAGTAACGAATGCAATTCTAACTTTTCAATCAAAATATCAATGAGGCTACAGGCCACATCAAATTTCTTTGCCCCATGGGTGAGAAGTCCTAGATCACTCTCGTACCCTCAAAAAAAGACACCAACTATTACACTAAATTAGGATTCAGTATCCTCCTTACACAGGCAAAACAAAAATGATTTTTACTGGAATTAAATTCATTACGAATCATGAAAAGTACTGAAGATATCAAGGATTAAACCTGAAACTCAAAATGGTCTAGGCTGCCAGACACAAGCTATGCAGCCTGGAATTGCTGGGCGTGCAATATTTCAGATAGTTGATTAAGTTACTGGAATGAATTCAGTAAGTTCTGCTCTCTGTATATTAAAGGCCATAATTCAGAATCCTGTCTGTGGACTCCCAGTAGAATGAAATGTGATTAGAGCAAGCAGTTACTTATTGGTGCTCATTTGTTATTTAAAAACCAAATCTACATCAGGATCTTTCCCCTGCCTTCGGGTTCCTACATGTATCCGACTCAGCAGAGTTTCAATAAACAGGCAACAATTCCAAAGTGAATCCCATTGTTACAGCTTTTTACTCTTGCCCAAAATGAACGGATGGATAGCAAGAACACCTATTTGCTCCCCCCAGTCCATTTGTAGGTTTTATTTTATTCTGTTCTTTTTTTTTAAGGGAGTGATTTACAGTTATTTTTAAAGTCATCATTATAGGCAGTCCCTCGAAACGAGGATGACTTGCTTCCACACCAAAAAGGGATGAGTTCAATGAAGGACCTAATGTCCCAGATCCCGAACTACATGTTGAAGGGTGGAAGATGCCCGTGTGTGGACTTTTTTTTTTTAAAACGTGTGGTGGCCGTTGCACAACAGCCACCACACGGGGTTGACCGAGCTAGATCTTGGTCCAGTGGCAAGGATTACCCAAGACTAACTGGAGACCAGCTCTGCGGCACAGACCGAGCGCGCCCACGTATCGCAGTGTGGGCTGGCCCGTGTTGCCCCTGGGCCCCCGATTCACACCTCTCCTGGGCCCCGGTCACTTCTCGCCGCTCCTTCGCCCCTCCTGCTGTGCCTGCCCGCACTGCAATCAGCGACCTGGTTTCATAGCAGTCGCCCTTCTGCAACAGCACGCGTTGCTCTCTGCAGTGGTCTGCCGTTGCACGCAGCTCCCTCCCTCCAATGGCCCCGGCCTGTTGATGGTCTTGCAGGCCGGGACATAGAAACATAGAAAAAAGGGACCGCGCTGATTTCCGGGTAAAGTACAATGCCACCAGCT